>NC_084690.1:2447368-2753289 GCF_028389875.1 Rhea pennata | reverse complement strand
AAATGTTCCAATTTTGGAAAAATTATGATTAGTTCATTCTACAATTTGTTAAGACCTTCCCCTAAAATTATTAATAAAAATTTTGTTGGACCTTCGTTGTTATTTTTAGTTAAGTCATGATTTAAAATTTGTCACACATAAAACACATTATTTAATGAGGAGTGCTGCTAATAAGAGGCTTTTAAAAATTAAATTGTTGCTTGTATTATCAGAAATCTGAATATTATTTGGTAGTCACAAGTCATTCAACTTAAACACAAATCCATTGTTTAGAACTCAGTGCACCATTACTCTCCAGCCGTACTTAATAGATACAAAACCTTTGTTTTTGTACGTGCATTGCTTGGTATGTGCATTGCATGCCATCACTACTACTACAGTTACTGACAGTTCAGTAAGGTGGTCATCTGGTCTCTTTTTCCTTTCAGATCTATGGATTGCTCTCTCTACAATATTAATGTTCTCCTGCTAGCAGAGGTGAATGTAGGGCATTAAACAAGTTGCTAATCCATTTAAGAATAGAAAAGCAAATGGATTTATTTTCATCTCATCTCATTGGCTTCTCTCAATACAAGATACTCTCCTTGTCCTGTGGGATTATCTTAAAAACAAAAGGTTACCCCCAGTGAGAGAGAAATGTAAACTAAATACTGTTATAAATAAAACATCTTCCGTATGTAGAACAATGCTATCATGATACTGTACACTCAATATATAGAGACAGACCTACACTGCGACAGCATGACCTCTCATCTGCAAAAACTTTTAACATGTAGAGTAACAGCACCTTAACACCTCTGCACGACAATGAAGCCATCTCCTTACACGTTCAAATGCCTCAAGCAGCACAGTGGCCTTCAGCAAGGGGCAAAATAAATACATAGATAAATAAAACACAGAGTTTTGAATACTCTTTACCAACAGACAGACACTCAGAGCTCCAGCTCCTCTAGGGTAAATCACAATTGCCTACCTGTGTAAATAAACCTGCCCGGGGCGCCTTTGCAAAACTGTTTGGATTTGTATGATAATGTCACTTCAACCACTCCGGGAATGTGACGTGGAGGTGTCTGAACTCGAATGGCATGAGGTGTAATAAGCTGGGAAATAAGAAAAGGAGGGACACAATTATGATATGTCTGCATTATCCCCCCCTCCCCATGACTTTATCCTACACCCTCCAAACGTGCTTCTTGGGTAAATGCTTATTACTACATAGGAAATGCTATAAATCAGGCAGAGGATACATCTGCTCTAGTTTATTGCTTCCAAGAGAGGAAGACACATTTTAGGATAAATCGTCATCAGGAAAATCGTATTGCCTATCCCCATTGTTTAATTGCTGACTTATGTCTAGACCCAGAGGGATTTTTTTTTCATCCGAAACTCTGACCCTTTCCATATTCCCTCTCCTCCTCCTTTATTTCTTTATCTTTACCTGTCTCCAGATCCATATTCTTACCCCTACAACCGTTCAGTCCCACTCTGGTACTACTAAGCAGTTGGCCTCAATAATATCACATAGCAAGGAGTTCCACAGAGCAAACGCTCTATGGAAGAGGGTTTCCTTCAGGCAGCTTTGCTTTATATGGCCCACCTTACACACCACAATTTTTGTACCACTACTGCAATAGGCAAATAAAATGTTCCCCCTCCATTTCCCTCAGAACAGTAACACCTGTCTTTGCCTTAGCGACAGGGAAGTACTTATGCCTACCTCGCTCCAAACAAGCATGGTTCCAAACACAACTTGCAGCCCATCAAAGAAGTTGTCTCCAATAATGATCACCATTGCCCCCCCTGTAGTCCAACCTTCACTTGGACTAATTGCTTTGATGCATGGCGTGGCTAGAAAAAGGACAAAACAGAGCAGCAGGTTAGGGGGCGTTTGCACACAGTTTGAGACTGTTTTCAATGCTGGGTAAGCAGCAAGGTGCTGCTTGCACCCTTGCAAGCAGATGGGTGCAAGCAGCTTCTGTGCACATTAAGCAGTGATAAGCCATACTGATGCAAACCGTAGCTTAGAGCAGCTTCACCTGTCCACTCCTGAGAGTCTCTGCACTGCTGCAGCTTCATGGTTGGCATGAATTCCCCAGTGCTAACCAAGGCCTAGGACAAGTCCCCTCCAGCCATTCACCCATGAAGGCTGCTTTACCATTCCAGGAATCCCAATAAATAAATAAAGCATGTTTTCTGCCTTGTGAGTGTTAATTACTTGCCTATTCATTACTGGCACTTAACATCGTGTCATTAAAGCCTAATAGGCCAACTGTACTGGGTGTAAAAATGAAAGGCTTAAATGATTGTGCAGGGGCTGTTTTTAAAAAAACATTCATTAGCACATGATCACACAAAAGCAAAATCCTGTGGAAGGAGACATAGATTAAGTTTATCAAGTTTCTCAATGGGTAAAGGAGATATGGAAATATCAAATGTTTCCTCCAATTCCTATCAGGATACAATTTCTAATAATTTTCTTGACTTTATAGAGTAGATTTTTTTTCCCCCCTTCTCTCTTCCATATGTTCAAGGCCTCTGGACTATACATCCCATCAGGAACCCAATATGGTTTCCAGGCCATAACCAAAGTCAATCCATCACTCCATTCCCAATGTTGACAGGGTCAGAGGTGGAGGGGAACTTTGGCAGGGCTCCAAAAACATGAGACTCCTTTGAACAGCCAGTCAATCACATCCAATCAGTCAAGGAAAAACTGGATGGCTTCCTAGGCTTGGAATCCTGGGATTTTCCTTCTACCATTTCACTGCCCGCTGGGGGAGAATTAACACCACTCTGAATTCTTTACTGATTCAATCATTTTCTTCCAGTTCATTAATTCTTCTTTAAGGGTGATATAGGGCACATTTAAGAAGTGGGGCAACAAAACATTATAATGAAATAATATCCTTACTTGTCTTTTCTACTAACATCACTAGCTCTTCTCACTTTCACTAACTGCAGGGGAGGGGAAAGTAGACAGCGAGAGCATTTTTAGTAATTTTGAGTACGGTCTGCATGAGAGAGAGGTGGAATGTGTTGGAAACAAATGGATTAGAAGAGGGAAAGGAGGGGCCTACCATTTTGAAGCTTAACAGATATAAGTATTTGTAATTGCTTTAATACATTCCAAGAACCCTCCTGTAGACATCCACGAGTCCTGCTTAGCCAAACAAACTAAAATCAATTAGTGTCAGTTGCCTTCTGTGCATTGTTATGCTTTGCACATAGTTTGTTTAAGGGAACTAGTGACACTTTTTCATACACATCTTGTGCTGTAACATTTCTGTTTAACTAAGATGTCATGTTGCTTAATTTGCCTGAAATCAAATCTATCCCAGCTGAGCAAGAAGTCTGAAATTTAGATAATATTCAGTGGTTTTATAATGTTTTTCATCTTCACAGTACAAACTAATTAATAATTTGGCGGGGGGAGAAAAGGGAGTCAACCTCTTGATGTAAAGAGGATCACATTTTTGCATGCAGTAGACAGTTTTTCCTTGTTTCTTGATTCTCTAAAACCCCTGAGGTTCTGTAATTCCTCCTTAGCTCTCCCCTTGCCTCCTGAAAACAAACAGAAATTCAGGAATGGGTAATATGCTTCCATATTAATTTGTGTACTGTTTATCAGACAAAGATCCCACCTTCTGAGGGGTCAAGTCTCCTTGCTCTCCGTCCATGCTTGGAGTTGTTGTGAACAAACATGTTGTCAGACACTGCCAATACATGCCCATCAACATTCACTGTTGTTGACAGCACAACCTAGATATTTAAAAAGGGAAGAAAAAGGAAGCAGGTAAACAACTTACTTGGATATTCAGCTTGTAAAGTATTAATTATTCAGTTCAGTTAAAATCCTGTTCTGTTCGTAAAATCTGATCATGTCCTGCAGGGTTTACTCCCTAGCAAGGAGGGGGAAAAATATTTTCAGCCTTTATTCTATGCATTAATTCCATTTAACATAGCATCCTAAGGGCCATATAAAGCCCGTAATGTATAATGAACCAGCAACTGCAGATGGCCCTAAATCTAGTTTCCTATGATCCACTGTAGCATAGCTGATGGCATAGAGGGCTGTATATACCAACCAGGAGGGCAGGCTGCAGAGCACCACAATTTGCAATTTGCCCTCTGATACATACATGCAGATTCAGAGCCATCTGCTGTACTGCACACACATGCAAATGTATCTGCATCTGTTCAGAAAATACAGGTCTCCACTGACTGAGTAAAAGGGAAACTTCTATTACGTGCAAACAGTAGCTAGTATCATTTCTGGTGTTTGACAGATGCATGGTTACTGCCTCTTTAAAATCGCCTGAGCGTAGGCACCCAGCACCCAGCACCAAGCCCCAGTTTTGAAAATCGTGGCCTCTATGCCTTATCTTGCTTGGCTCCAATAGCTTATGAGATCTTACAGAAAGTAATTGTATATGTGAATTAGTCCCATTTAGTTCTCCTTTTAAAATGCAATATCCAAAGTTGTAATTCCCATAACTCTAGAAATAAATGTGCCTGTAAACCACACACTAAGAAAAAGAAAAAAATCTTTAACTACCAAAAGAACGTGCAACTTATTGAAACTTTGAGGTCTGGACCATTAGCTGGTGTAAATCAGCTTAACTCCATTCAGTTGCCAAACAGCTACAGTAATTCACAGCTGTTGAGAATCTGACCCTGGATGTGTCTATGAGTGTTCACAGATACACTGGTCAAGCGCTAGGTAAGAGAATGTCAGACTCTAATTGTTGTTGATAAACCACATTCAGAGTCTAGCAGGAGAAGCCTTGCCTTCCTACAGGACTATGCTAGTTTAAAGACTGTTCTCTCTTTCTTGAGACAAGTTTAATTCATTCCAAAAGGCTCTTGTCATACTGTACTCTAATACTTCTCAAGCATTCTTGTCACTGAATGTGTTGCTTTTGTATGCCAACTGATTTCATCATTGTACATTTGGGTGGAGTGAGACTCCTATCCAAAGTGAACATTTCCCGCATGACATAGCTGAACCCACTCAGATGCACTTCATTATTTTCCGTTAAACAATGGAAATAAATTTTAATCTCTCACTGGCCAGCAGAGACCACACTATGGCAACAAGGGAATAGATCCGAATTATTCCGATGTCTGAAATATTTATGACAAACGTTTAAATTGTAACCAAATGTAAATCAAAAGTATATCATATATATACAGTTGCATTATACAATATACACATATTTGACTTCACATACACAAGGTATGCGATAAACATACACGCATATGGCTCACAGGATGAGATTTTTACAATATATGCAGAGTTCAAGTATACACTCACGCCACGTTCGAACAACCATTCAGGTGTAAGGGTTGCCCAGAATACACGGGCCACATTTCCACCAGAGCTGCACTGATCCCTGCAGCACGAGCAGTAACTAGAAATAGTCCCCTGCTCAGAAGACGAGTGCTGAGCATCGTCTATTCCCTGAGCAAGCGGGAATGGAAGACGCACTTTTAGACCCCTCTCCATGGCTAGTTCCTTTTTTATTTACCTCTCCCATTCATCACAGGAGGGTCAAAGCCACTTGGCATTTCACAGGCTGAGACCTAGGGTAAATAAATACAGCATTCTCAGGGCAGGACAAAATGCAAAGTTCAGGTCTAGACCAGAACTTCATCAAAGTTTTGGACCTTATTTGCCTTAATCTCTAAGGTACAACTGAAATCCAGCATGGACCTTTGCCATCTTTGCTATGACACCGCTGGCCAACTCATTAGCAATGCTGTGGAATAAGAATATGTAAGAACACGGACATAAAATTTACTGGCCTTCTCCACTTCGCTGCAGTCATTTCCTCTTGCCTGCTGAAGATGACAATTCAACAATCTGATTGTTTTATACTGAAGATTAAAAACCAATGTTTTATGGATAAAATGAAGAGGAATGTGCATTCCACTACAGTCTCTAACTCCCAGGCCCTTCCCTTTCACAAGCCAACTGCTTTCCCCCAGTGAGTATTTCCGGGGTCAGGAAGGGTGACCCTTTCCATCTGGAATCAATCAGTCAACTCCTGACAACTTCCTGAAACACCTCACTCCATTTCCTGTTCTCTCCCCCTTCCCTCTTTCCCCCTGGTTTGCTTCACTCTTCAGAACTGCAGGCCACAGCAGCTTAATGTTAGAGGGTCAGACACAGTTAGACTCCAAAACACTACACAAGAACACCTTTGACCTTCAAAAATCTTTACATCTTAGCTAAACAAATCAAGGTCAACATTTCTTACCATTACCTTGTTAACCATTTATATGCATTTTTGCCAATACCCTTCTGAATACATATTTATCAATAACACTTGTTCTCCTAACATCATAAAACATTCCAGATTTTTTTTTTTAACCTGTATTCAGTGCTGATGAAAGATGATGTGCAGACTTCCCTGGAGATTTAAATTCTCAGATTTGTCCGATTTGTCCATAGCACTGGCAAATTACTGGCAAATGGGTTTCTTTTCCTGATCTGATGGCACTACTGCTAGTCAGTGAGAATTTGGCCTCTATGCCAGTTCAGTTGATGCGGGTTTTTTTTCGCTAAAATCAGTAGTTCATGCAAAATATAATCCTAAAAGAACAATGGGAGAATGTCAAACAGGCCAGATAGGCAATGCATTCTGGTAATTGTAGTTTAGTGCCAAACTTGACCTCGGCAGCGTAGAGAGACAAGATTCTGTGCCCTCAGGCAGCCGGATCCTCCACTCGCTTCTGTGAGAGTTTCAGAAAGCAACAGATAAACTAAGAGCTAGATAGAGCAATATGCTATTCCTTCAGAGATCCAAACTCAGGTTCCCTCCCTAAGAACTGCGAGGGAACTGCAGGCTCCTAAGTGGGGCTTCCTGCAGGCGTTACGATTCCCTTTGCAGATCTGCCAGGTTCTGGTTACGGGCTGTGAAGCCACAGAAGATGACGACTCCCCTGCAGCACCGAGGAAACCAAGTGCTAGACTCTCCAGACTATTTTCATTCCCAGGTGGATTTCTGTGATGTACTCCCTGCTCAAAGACCTTCCTGAGGGTTCACCTACCATGACATGGGCCCAGCTGTGTTCAGCACACCAAATTCAGGTCCCCTGAGCTGCACTGTCCCCTTTTCACTTGTCCGCACACTCAAAGTGCTACTACTACTTTACAAACCTTTACCTGGCACCTTAAACATCAGCTCTCTGAATCCCCACTTCTCACAGAAACAATCAGTCTAAACAGCTCCCATCACCAGATTTCACACTGAAATCTTCAACTCGTGCAGCAGAAGGCTTCTGTTAATTATTGTGTCCCCTGATCAGGAGGGAGCACATGGAAGTGAAGGGTAGGTAGTGGAGAAGGCAAGTTCTGTATCTACCTAAAAGATACTATATTCAAAGATTTAGAAGTATTGTGAAGTGCTTCAAAATCCTTTGACAAAAGTATTGCAATCCTCCCTCCCCATCTATGTATTATATCAGCATTTGTATGTTCTAAAGTATTTCAAATCATCTAAATGCATATAAATATATATCATCATGCATATAAAAGCTATATCATTCATAGACACCTATATAGACATATGGTACAAACATTCCAGGCATAGAGGCATTTATTTACATGTAACATATCTCATCACTGTGTAAATGATCTCTCTCAAAAAATTCCTGTTACCATTCCAAGTGTGGAAAAAATTCTTTATGACATTGTACATCTGGAAACAATATTACATTCCTGATGCACTTTCCCTCATAACTCTGCAGTCACAGCACTATGTTATTTTAACTTTTCAAAAGAGTAACTATTATGAGGATTTTAAAAATAATTATCATTATTATTATTTTCCAGCTGAGTGGAAGAAAAGATACATGTCAGGCCTCATCCTGCTGTCTTCACTTGCACAGGACTCCCATTGATGTCAACAGGCCTTTTGGTTAAGTGACTAATACAGGAGCAGATGCTATAATATAATGTGTTTGCTTCATAGCTGGATTATGAAAAGGATGAACAATGTGAAAAACGCCAGCAGCTTCTCAGGGCTCAAAATTTCCGCAGGATTCTCTGGAAATTCCTCTCGGAGACCCTGACACGCCGGCACAGTCCAGGCTAACAGAAGAAACGGTGCACGTGGCCTGCGTTTTGGGAATAGGGTCTCCTCAGACTGGAGGGGCACAGGGGTAGTAGATACCTCCTGGATCACTGACATCCAGTCTCCTATTAGAGGCAACCAAAGCATGTAGCCACTTTCCTGAAATTATCTTAAACTAGTTCAAGTTTTTGTCTTCAGCATTCCTCTTGTTTTAAAGCCTATTTGTCCTCATGGTTAGGGACCTTATGTCTTACAGCCCAAATTTATTCACAGTCAGTTTATACCTAACACCAGCTTTAAAATTATTATTTCCCTTTCTGATCCACCTCAGAATATTTTTAGACAGCTGTTAAGTCCCTTCTCAGCCCGTGTTACTAAGCTAATTGCATCAAGCTTTTCCACTGCTCTCTTGTCCACTCCCCAGTCACCTTAATGATCCATTCCTGCCCCTGTTCCAATTCCATTTTCATCCTTTTTTTTGAAGATAGTTAAACCAGAACGGTGTATTGTATTCCAAACAAGATATCAGTGGGATACGGTGGTACCAATACATCCTTTTCTCAGATGTCAAAGCTTACCTGAGACATCACAGCATCTCATTTGTGGTTTCTTGTTAATAGATTTAATAGATTTTTAACTCACAGTAACCCACCTCTCTTACCCATTTTTCTCTTTTCTGAATGCCACAGATCCTTCTGTGCTTCATATTAGAACCTAGCTGGGTGAATTCTCAAACACAGTCAACTTTGCTCACATGCCTGGTGAGGAACTGATCCAAGCGCTCCGAGGTCAGGAAGGAAACTCCCCAGGGATATACCTTGTTATTTTCCTTTCTCTCTCCCTAGAGCACCTAGAGGGGGACACCTGCCAGGAAACATCCCGTGTCATGATTTCTGCTGAAAACAGAGGGCAATCACTGACCTTTCTCTTTCCTATGTCTAAAAAATCACATTGGTTCAAAGATGACCATTTTTAGTAATGATGTTATTACCTTGTACCACTCTCTGGTGCCACTCTAAGATCTGTTAAATCAGTATGTAACTGGATGAAGCAGGATTCCCAATGAATAGGAGGTTGAATGTGTTAGCACCAGGTCTAAGCCGAAGCGCCTCATCTTAATGCCACTAAATGTCCCCCATTACACAGTGGTCATTACCATTAGCATCACTGGGCTTCAGTCGTGCTCTCTAGGAGAAGTCCTCTTTGAGTGGAGGGTATCATGGGTTTTTTATTCTGTTCCTGGGAGAATCACTCTCTGAGAATACAGCAACGGCAGTAACAGCAATACCTATGGAAACTCAGATGTGCTCATTAGCTGAACTTGTTCATTTGAATAGGTGATTGAATCATGTTTTGTTTCGTCTTCCACCGATGATCTCTTCTTTTTATACAGAAGCATTTTAATTGATAAATAATCAATATTTGCTCCAGTTAAATTTACAAGGACACACTATTCAATCTGCATACATATTTGGGCAGCCACCAGGTGATCAGGAAACTATCCATTAATTCTGGAAAGGTTGCATTTGCCTACTTTACCCAGTGACAGACACTGAAGTAGTGAATGACTCACAATAAAATTATCTTATTACCGCCAAAAAACGAGGACAGTGATCACACAGCCTTTAATTCCTGAGATACAAGAATTTTTTCAACCACAGAAAACCCTTGTAACCTGAAAGTTAAGAGATTTTCATTACATGTTTGAAGGTCTACTTAGTATTAAAGCAAATTTCAAACAGTTAATGTGATCACAACAGTAATAACTGTTGCTGCTCTCAAAACTAAAGAATTATACTAAAAAAAAAAATCACTGCAGGCATCTGGATCTGTATTAAATTTACAATGCAGTGTTAATGTAACCTTTCCACCCCTCTTCCCCCCTCTGTGTTTTTAAAGGGGTGTGATAAGTGAAATTTAACATTTAAGTTAGTTTAATATACCATAACTACACTATACAATAACTAAATCTTATAACAGATCTAGAAACGAGGCCGAAGCCAGGCTCAGAGAGTGGATCTCAACGCCCTGGAACTTTGGTCATCATCCAAATCAAGCCCGAACTCTGCAGATTCACACCCATCTCTAATCAGAAGCATTAGGTTGACACTCTTCCAGACATGAGTAACTATTCTCCCATGCTTGAGGAACTCAGTAAGATTCACTGTGCAATACAATTTCCATGTCTCTTATTTATATTTGTGTCTCAAGAGCAAAGCCTGAGCTTTAGGTTTCTATTCAATCTGTTAAAGAGCAAAGATGTTTTTTGATGGGACTATTTCTGTTCCAGATTTCAGTAGTAGTTTAAATGATGAAAACTTTGATTCTCTCTTCTGTTTCCTTTACAACAATAAAAAAGTATCTTAATGTCTCCTTCAGTTCTAACAAGTTCTGTTCCACTAAAAATGAATGTATTTGGTTGTATAGAAACCACAGCTATAAATTAAAATATATTCAACTGACCAATGCTACAGAAGTCAATTTATTTATGTACAGAAAGTTAAACGTGTGGAAATGTTTGAAAGAGAAGGGCCTTAATAACAACAGCTGTACAAATAATTTATTAGGGAAAACCAATAAATGTTTTTGGGCTGATCCAAGATTAAAACCTAATGAATTAAATCATAAAATGAATAAAGTACCCTTGTGCGATGTGCTTTTTGACCCTGCTTTACTCTGCTCATATGTTCTTGTACTGGTAGGATGAACAACTGTCCTTTCAAACCTAATAAAAAATCCTGCATATTAATTACTTTGCCTGGTGTAAATCTTAACTAAAATGAAAATGAACATGTTCACAGTGTGCACAGACACTAATAATAGGTTGGTGGTATCTCTTTTTTACACATCTGACTTAAGAGGTGGCTGAAAAACTCTGCTCAACATGAAGTAGGAAAAAAGTGTTTGCACAAATTAAAAGAAGAAAGAATAAGGAGGATCCAAAGTTTTCCAAATCCAAAGCATTCAAGAAAGCTCTTACTTGCATCATGCTCAGGGAAACTGTGCTTCCATCTTTAGAAACAACATGACGGAGCGAGAGCAAGCTATCTCTATTTACTAATCCTTACAGCGACTAGATCATCATGGCTAATTTTCTGTGGAACATGAAGCATGTTCACTCCCAATACACAAAATTTTGCAATTGAAATGCTTTTTTTTATATTCTGGCCTCAGTGGTAGCTCAGTACAAAGCTCATCAACTAACGTGTCCAGTTTTGAACAAGGTCTAAAAAAAGATCCCACTTTCACTCAAAACCCAAGCAATTTCTTTCAAAGGGTCCATTTTTGTGATTTTAAAACAAAGTCTTGTCAACATTTATGGCTTTTACAAAAAGTAAGAAAAGCCTAGTGGCTTTCCCTGAAACTCTTGATTAATTTGGGGGCTTGAATTTAAATCTCACAATGAAACTCCAAGCACAAAAAGAGTTTAAATAAGCCCTGCAAAACAGAACCAGAGAGTTTCACTTGGCTCTATTTTTCAGGCTTGGCATTCTGTAAGGTGAGAACCCAGATGAGGAGGAGTCTATCCCAGCTCATTTTTTTCTCCAATAGACTGCTGATTTAGGTCGAAAGATCAAAAGCAAGGCTACACGTCCTTCTACGTACAAGAGCCATGCCAGATGGATGACATCCGCAGCCACGTGAACGCTCTAAGACTCATTTCAGTTTCCCTGCTCAACGTTGCACTGGAAACGTGAAGTTGTTAAGGCCCTCTAATATCACCATTTTGCATTTGAAGTTATGGAGGTGAAACACAGAATGCGGCTGATATTAGAGAGAGATTTCAGATGAGAAAAGAACTGGGTCCAAAATACTCCTGCAGTTCAGCACTTAATCCAAATCTAGGATTTTAGTTTCACCCTCTTAGAGAGGGGCCAGCTAACATGAGATTGAAATCAGATCCGAATTTCCTTAGCGGTCAGGTGTTTTTGGATCCAGAGTTTATTTTTCTGGCTGTTTTAACCAATATTACTTGTATTATGGCAGCGCCTATGATCCCCGAGTGCTAATCAGGATACCCTGGTGCAAGATTCTTTACAAACCCGTAACAAAAGTAAGAGGTTCTCTATTTACGTTTCATTACATTCCACAATCAGCCATTCTAGCTGACTCTAAAAGCTAAGATCTGTTTACATGCTATGAAGTGATTTTTCTTTCACGCTCAGATTTTTTTAAAATTTTGGCAAACCATATCTAATTAAGTGTTCTTTTCTTTATAGAAATTGCTACTTGGGAAAAAAAGTACAAATTTACTACCAATGACCATCTTTCTTCTCTGATCTCTTACTAGCTCTCGAAAACACATAATGGAAAAGTCACTGCAGTCACTTAAACCACTAGTGATTAAACAAATTTGGTCAGGAGTTTTTCTTTAAATTCATTTCCCTTCAAAACAAAAGTAAATTACTCTTTTGTATTTTTTTTTTTTTTTTGCCTACGTTTTTCTCTTAAGGTTTTTGGAACTTTCCCATTTCAAGTCTCGTGGATCTGCAAGAAAATCACACTCCCCACAACAGACTGACCTCCTCCTGGCACAGCGGATGTGTCAGAGAAGGGGCAATAGTAACGGTGACAAGCGATAACACCATGCACAAGGGGAGCCTTTTCACGGCAGATTTTGAAGGCCTGGACTAGCAAAGCATGCACGCACTTTCTCAAAAGCTCTCCTGAATCAAGATCAAAAAATTTTATACAGGCGAACAAGCCCATTTGGAGAGGTCGAAAGTCAGAGGCAAAGAAAGGTAAAACGAGCCATCACAGTGGCGCTGCGGGCCAGCGGTCGGGTCTCGCCAGCGAACGCACCCCCTGCCCCCCCGGCGGGCTCCGCCGCCTCTCAGCTGCGCGAGGAGCAGCTCGCCCTGCGTCGCTTCTCTGCGGGGCTCTCCTCGAGGCCACCTCCCAGTGCCACCGTGCACGGGCACAGCAACGCATCCGCGAAGCAAAAGCCTTGAGCGCTCAGATCAGGTTTTGCGAGGGATAAGTTACGGATGAAACGTTTTTCAAACATAGTTGCTTAAAAGGTTAGGGTATGAGAGAAAAGGCACTGTGGCCTTTCTCCTCACCAGGGTTTCAAACCTGACACACTTCACCTCCTCCTGTGTTTTTATTAGCTGGTGTTCACAACGCATCAGCGACAGCTATGATGAAACCAGTGGCAGGTTTCCCTGCAAAGCAGCTGGGTCGTTATCCCAGGGGTCTTGTTGCTTTGCTGCGGGAGATCTTAAAGTGACCATGACTACTTTGGCAGCTGTTTTTAAAGAAGCTGAAAGGAAGGGAATGAAGGAGTTAAAAGGCAAAAGAGATGGTAAGAGATAGGGAGTGGAGGGAAGTAAGGAGGCTGCTTGTGTACCACTTACAGAGCTACTCTGAAAAATTCTGAGGCATCTAAGTATCACGAACATGATCCCTGCTGTGGGCAGCTGTATGTGCGAGCGCTTTGCCCGAGGGTGTCAAATCAAATATCCACTGCTGGTTGGTACAGTACATCACTTCCCCTTGGGGATTCAGAGTGGGAAAAGAGAGAGAAGAGGGGGGAAAAGGTTTAAACACAACAAATGAAGAAAAATTTTAACAATCTCTGATATGACTTACATTTACTGTCATATTTATTATGAACACTGTAGGAGAAGAAGAAAAAACAAAAAAAAAGAAAAAACAAAAAAGAAGAAAAAAGTAAAAAAGAGAGGTGGGAGGAGGGAGAAGAAAGAGGAGAGAGAAGAGAGCAGGGAAGCAGACAGCTTGCTTAGTGCTGAGCCTTATAAGACTTACCTGGAACCGCCTCATATCTCTGGGGTTCCCTGCTGTTTTCAGACAATTCTGATTGCACTTGAGAAAGAATTTAAGGAAGAATCTGGAAAGATAAAGAAGCATGTCACTTCTAATAACCATAACAAAGTATGTGTTGTTATATTCTGTCTTAAAGCACACGTGACAGTGATTTACATGATGATATGGCAGTAGACCAGGACTCCAAGAACTTATGAAAAAAATCAGAAGTTAACAAAAATCAGGTAAATTGTAACCAATGTGACTGTAATCTACTTTGAGTTGCTCTCTCAGCTGGAATGAGTCAACATATCTACGCTGATTTATACCAATTTCTTCACTGCACTATTTTAGCCAATTCTTTATTTTTTTTCTTGTATATATTTTCTTGTCTTTCTTTTGCCATCTGAATCGATTTTTCATGAAACAATATAGAAGGATAATGTTATTGTAAAAACTACAAAAACCGACAGGGCAACTCTGAGGCAGATAAGCCCTGAAACTGCTGAGGATGTATTAAGAAACACAGAAACAAATGCAACACCCAAAAGAAGCTAATGAGATTTCATGACTACATTTTTAGCTGTTAAGAATTCAATAACTAAAGCAGCAAAGCAGAACTGCCAGGAGTCCAGATTATAATCTTACACAGATTTTGAGAGAGGATAACAAAAACACCAACTGAAGTAACACATGGCAGTTCATGCTGTCCAAACAGATAAACCGATTAACTCTGTACAGAGTTATCATGGCAATTTTTTTGCCCTGTCACATAAACCTATTCTCATTAGTCATTTATTTGGCAGAATTTTGTTTGTCATGTACATAAATTGAATCTTGATTGGCTTACCCAACACTATGAACTAGAGCATATAGATTTTTTTGTTTTAGAAATATTAGCCAGACATTTTTCAATAAGCTTTTCCATACAAAAATTTCTGTCAAATCCATGGACAAAAAGAGGCATCCTTCCATCACCTGATTCCAGAGAAGACCGCACTGTATGAAGGATCATGGCTATTGCATTAAAAACAAAACAAGGATGTCTGTAAAATTCAGATGGAACAAGCAAGGAATTTTTTTAGCATCCTCTATCGCAAGTGAAAATATGTTCTGTGATTCCTCTCCAATTGTGCATTTCCCTTTATAGGACAAAATGGGCTTAACTACAACAATTAAAAAATAATCAGAGTTTTTAAGATGGGCGTGGAAATAAAAAGGTTTGGATATAACAAAACAGTAAATAGTTGAAGAATTGATTTAGAATACAAAGAACACTTTATTTATTTATTTCTCTCGCTGAGTGCTTTCCTTAACCCCCCCCAGCTTTTGCAGTAAGTTAAAGTCCCAGGTGAGCCAGGCCTATTTCCCTTTCTGTTACTATGACAACGATTTTTTACTGCAGTCCCTAAGTCCCTTCAGAACTCACACATTCATGCCTTGAATTAGAACTTTAAAGGAGAAAGATGGATATTTCCTAGGGTTTACCAACACCAACCACCAAACTAGTCCTAATACAAGACAATAACGCAGAAATCCACTTTTCCGTGTTATTGCTACTTTCTTTGCATCGCTTACCACTGTGGTATTTCTCTTCCATCTGCCCCAAACACACAAAGAAATATTGAAGAATCTGATCCATGTATGTGCTGCTTGAACAAAAACCTTCAAAAATCTCTCTACTACTGAGCACACACAAAAAAGACCCAGATAACATCATATAAAATTGACCATCACAAAATACATCCTTCCAGTGAGCTTTTTTTCATTACAATGTTGTTCTTTTCCCCCCTTAACTTGTGATAATATTTTGAAAAATATCTAAAGCATTCATTTTCTGTGTGTGCATTCTGCAAGCTATTATTTTTATCCCCACCATTCCTTCGTGTTTACAATTTGAACAGCTCACTGGTTCCTCAGACTAAGGTAAAAGCGTCGTGTCCCTACTGCAGTCTCTCTTCCTGTTGGTATTCAGGTTCAGGGGGGAGGATGGATCAATGCTCCTTTGTCTGAGGGCAACTTCGGCGAACAGAGCCCTAGTCACTTAGTTGTATAGTCTGAACTAAAAATCATACACGATTTCATGTCTTCGGAGCAGCACCGAGCGAATACAACACGCAGACGCGGCTGCTAACATTCTACCAACTAAGTCCCGTGGACTTTTCATGCTGAAACCTGTGACCTCTTTTATTCGAATGATTTGGTAAGCAAGATTTCCTCTGCTAGAATGTTTTCAAAAATATTATGCATGCCGGCGTACTCTAACATTCACAGGAGAATTTGAGCCAGAAACATTACTCGCAAACCTTTCATCTCCCTCCCTTCTCCCTACAGTTATAATGCTCCAAAGACATTTGCAAACAGATAAACTGTGACAAGATCTATATGTGCAAGGAAAAACTATAGAACAGAACCAAACTATATTAGGAAACCCAGACAAGTAACTATTTACATGGAAATCATGAGCCACTGGATAACTGATGGTTTTAGAGGGTAACTGCAAATGAACCCCACAAGAATCATGCCTGCTGTTACATTGAAGGAAAAACAAATGATCAAATCAATCACAAAAATATTTACTGTTTTCTTTTTAAAATTGTCAAACGTTTGCATCCCTACTCATGCAGATCAGAAAAGCACACAGCACAAACCAAAGAACGAAGGAGGCCAGGGCACAGAAAGGCGTCTGTAAGAGAGCTCCCGGTGTCAGCTGGACTGACTAAAGGAGAGCTAAAATACTGCGGCAATATAGGGTATGCAAAACCCTAAAAGGCAGATACAGAAAGATAAAAAATCCAGTTATGTGTTTAAGAGTTTTCGTGGCTGAATTCTGTAGTATTGCACAGTAATGAAAAAAAATTATATTTTCTGCTAAACAAATCCAAAATTTTGGGGTCCAGACCCCTGGCTGGCATAAAACAGCAGTGTATGTGAAAATTAACTCAGAATTCAGTTAGATCTGTACTGATTTACGCCAGTGGATATATTATCCCTTAAATATTTACAGAAAACAACACTCTCCTCCTCTCAGGGCCGCCTGCCTCCTACGAGACGCAGAGCGTTCTCCTCTCTCCTCGACTCTTTGGAGTGAGGCGTTGGGCACGCGCGCGCTCTGCTTCGCAGCGCTTAGACCAGGCTATTTAAGCAATAGGCATTTGGGGAGTCACGTCTGAGACAACGGAAAGGTGCCTGACTCTCTGGAACTGCTCAGCACCTGGGCACCTGAAAACTATGTGCCTTTAAAATAAAACAAATTGTGCATCAACAATCCCTCATGTTACTTTTGAAAGTGCTGGCCTTGTCTGTTAGTACTTACGGGCTGCTGCAGTATTCATATATTGTCCAACTGAAGAAATTTGTAGTTTCTTTGGAACCCAATAGATAGGCTACCCAAAGACAGTCCTCCCTCCCATCACCCCAGATATGGACTTATTTAAAAGCATATAGGGGAATTTTCATCGTTCCTCCAGTTGAACGAGGTCACACTCTTTCCTCCTTTCAGAGTTTTTCCAGTCAATTTTTAACTGCAACTGGGCATCCTCATAAAGTATTCGGTCTGTCTTTATATATACATATATATTTTAAGTGGTTGCATCTGGGAAAGGCATTAATATTTATTGCAACATTAGAATAAAAATGAATTGGGGGGAGCAAAGTGGAGGGAAGGCTTAGCACTAAATGAAGCCAATTTAGGGCTAACAGGAGAATTGCAGAGGGGCCTTATTTTATTTTTTAAATTCAAAACTTTAGCTAGTTTTTGGCCTTAACCTATACATATATCGAAAAATAAAAAATAAGTTTTAAAAAATTAGTCCATTTTTTGTTGGCCTTTGTTCCCTCCTAAGGCCTGCATTAGCTATGGGTTTAGCAGATAACTCTGATTCCAGCCAAGCCGAGAGAGCGTAGATCAACATTCAAGGGCACTGAGGGAAAACTTAAATAGCGTTGAATGACTACCACCAAAAATTATGGCATTGCTGTAGAAGACCTGGTTAATTTAATGCAAAGGCATAAATTAAGAAATATACCTTGGACTTTCTTTGTTTCTCTATTGTCTCTCTGTCGTACTAGAGCCTTCTACCTACAGACCGAGTACGCTCGCAGAGGTCTCCAAAATGCCGCTTTACGTATACTCCCTCTTTTAAGATTTAGAGGTAGCTGTTTTAAAAGTTACTGCTTCTCCTAATGGGAGTTACTATCATGCCGCTGAGTTGGGTTGATGAATCATTTAAGTGCCCTTTTTTCACTCCAACGGAAAGATAGCTGTGTTATCTCAACTGTTTTTCAGCACTGGCTTGAGCAAAGCTGCGTGCCTGCGGGCGAGCCGAGCCGAGCCGGAGCGCCGCGCAGCCCCACTCGGCAGCGCGCTGACCAAGCGCCCGGGAGAGCGCGGGCACGCGCAGCCGCGGAGGAGGAGGAGGGCGAAGCAGGGAAGGTCTTGAATCTCTCAAGCTTTTTGCAGCGGGATTGCTGACCCACACCCTCGCTCTGTCTATGTATTCCTACATTATTTGGTTCTCTAACTGGCTGAGGCAACTTTAAAATGTGACTAGAACTAGAAAGCGTGTACTACCTTTGGGAGTATTTATCCTCCAGCTCTCCGATGATGGATAAAAAAGTCAAAGGCTGTTGGAGTCAAAAAAAAAAAAAATCTTTCCAGTGACTTCAACAGGACTAGACTGAGGCTCTAAAGAGCAGTCCCACATGCAACAGAAGGTGTAGTTTTTAAAAAAATCCATTAATGTTTTTTTAAAACCCTGCCACAAGACCTGGGACTGATTAGTCTCACCACATGGAGCCACAGAAATAGATAATACGCTTTGCGCTTTTATAGCACCATTCTATGGGACTTAAACTTCAATTAATTCTGCCTCACAAAACCCCTCTGCAGCAGGTGGTGTAACTCACCATTTTACAGGCAAAGATGCCAGAGCCTGGAAAGTGGAAGGGAATTGCTCCCCACCACATCCCATCGCAGGTCTGCCGCAGAGCTGGGACCAGAACTCAGATCTCCTGACTCCTGGTGCTACATCTTAACTAACCTTCCTATCAACCTTTGGTGCTTTCTTGCAGTATAGGTACCGAATCAAGAGACCTAACATTGTTTTAATCTGTAAACAGCCACTAGAAGCATTTGAAAAAATACCCTTCGTAAAGCAGATACTGAGGTAAGCTTGTCCTGTTTGGGCTGCTGTAGAATTTGGATTCCGGGCCTCACGGGAATGTGCCCACCACCCAGTTTCAGTATGTTCATCAGCAACTCCTATGAAGCTACTACCTAAAGAGACTGTAAAGACATGATGACATTCTGCTTCCACGATTAAAGTGCTTTCCAAAAAGTGAACTAAAACAAAAAATAGAAGCTGTTACTAGGAATATCTTTGCTCTAGTTTAACAATATTCAGATGAAATACACGATCAAGCACGTTAAGGGCCTGACTCCAACACCCTCAAAGCTAGGAAATTCTGAGATCAGGGTCTCTTGTCCTCCCCTCAACTCGCCCATGTGTGTCTTGGCACTGCAGACTCTGAGGTAAGTGTGACAAGTAACCTTACCCGATGCCACAGCACGACACAGCGGAAGGCTTTACTTGGAATTTCTTCCTTTCAGAGGGACTAGATCAGATCTCGCACATACATTTGAAGGTCGGTATTTAAAATCAATTAATTGCATTTATTTGATATCATCATCTTGATTTTAATGAATATCTCAGTAGAAGACTTCTTTATAATCTGAATATTTGTCTCTGGAGTAATTCTGCTCTATTATGTCAGTGAGTATTATTAGGGAGCTGATCAGAAAATTTCCTACCCTTTTCCAGCAGTTATAGTCAATGTGGGATCAGGCATTTCACAAAGGCATTCTAAACGAACGCACGCCTTACACTGTGTGAGAAATGAGAGAGGTTATTATTATAATCCAGAGTATTTAAATGATACTCCACAAACAGCAGCTAATTAATCTTCACAAAACTCCTGTGCATAAAGTGTGAACCCAGTTTCACAAACGTGAAAACCAACGTATGTAGGTCAAAAGACTTTTTGGAGTTTGTCAGAGCTTTGCTGTGAGAGAAGGCAGAAGGAACCAGGCGGTACTGTATCCCAAGCCCAGACCATGAGAAGAGAAGTTGGGTGTTCGTTTGTCCCTTGTTTTTTGATAGAAAGACTCCAGCTGTACAAAAGAAGTCACGTGAACATTACGCTTCCACTCCTGCCCCCAGGGACATTTTCATTTCCTGATGTGAAAACGAGAAACACTTCTCTATCCTCCCACCACCTCAGTTCAAAGCAATTTCTTTAGTTACGGGAGCACCAGTCTGGCCAGACTTTTCTCGAGCCCTCTCCTTCTGCACGCAGAGGAAAACCAGGCTGCAGAGGAGAACCGCACGCGTAAGGGCTGAGCGCTGAGACAGCACGCGAACCGGGCAGAGCGGCGCCCAGCCCCGCTCGGCTCTAACCAGCACAGGGACCTTCCACTACCTTCCTGAACCCCTTCGCTTTTGTTCTAATTCCTCAGTTCTCAGGCTTGTAATTTCTTAGCATTTATTGCCCTCTACTTGCCTTCCCATATACTCTCTTATCTAGTTTTTGTCTTTACATCTTGTCTGTAAGTTGATATAGGGGAAAGTAAATAGCAGAGTATATGCAGTCCTAAGGGAGATGGACTAAGTGATTTTTTGAGGTCTCTTACACATAAGTCTCTGTGTTTCTTACTTTTACACACTTTTACACTTCCGTGTATATTGGTCTGCAATATACAGCCCCTTCCACCTTTCTCTTCATCTCCACTTCTGTCTATGTTCCTCAGCTTCTAGGCACTAATCCTGACCACTTTCTACAGAGTCTTTTTCTTGTGCTCTGCATTTCTTTTTTGGTTTTGAAATAGAAGCTCCCCTACGTAGGGTCTGCCTCTGCAATGATCTACAGCGTGCAGTTCAGGAGCAACTGCACTGATGTTAGCAGAACTGTAACAGCAGAAGCGAAGCTGGCTTCAAGATGTGAGGCTTTTGTGTATGTCTACTTGTACTATTAAATCAAGGTGGTCTGGACCAAAATCTACAAGACTCAAAGATCCTTTGCACTTAGGAGAGTCTAGATCAGAAGTTTTCTGTTTAGGTCCATCTTTATTATCAAATTAATATTTAATCAATCAATGACAACACGCTCATTCCAAGAAACTTGCTATGCAAAGCATATGAAGACATGTACATCAGATAAATGTAATAGAGAACAGGTGGAATTAGTGCTTTTATTTTTAAAAAAGAGAAAAGCTCAAAAAGGATGTTAAAATGCCACAAGGTATTGTGTTCCCCAAATAAATTGGAAACATCAAATAATTCAGCATTCCAAGGCTAATGGTCCAATGTTGTATATCCACCTCTATTGCTTAATATCCTGCTTTCTTTCTTCCATGCTTAGTTAATCCCTTCAGTTTGGATTTTAAATCTAAATTTTAAGTTTTGAGGTTGGAACCATTATTTACAGCCTATTTTCCTGTGCTTTGCATTCAGAGCTGGAATACAACCTGGAAGTACCATGAGAAGGCAGACAACTATAACAGCAAGTGTCTGATTTTCCACCAATGGAAAATCAGTGCTGAGCTCAGAAGGACTAACTAGGAGGTAAGTGGGAAAATGGAACAAGAAAGGTTAGTGATTCCGCTACGGTAGGTTGATAGACCAGCCTACCTTAAAAGTCTACCTTAAAATTATGAGATGGCAATATTTATCTTAAAACTGCTTCTAATTATGATTGCCATGCCAAGAGGTCCTAAACATACTTGGGCAAATAATGCTCTGTGAAACATATTAAACAAAGAAGATACAGGGTGGAAGTGCTGATATCTTGTACTTCATACGAATTAAGAAAGAACGTTGCACCTTGAGTTCATGACAAAGACTGGACCTGAATTCAGGTCTGACTCCCAGTCCCCTGCCTTAACCACAAAACAAGTCCTCAGACACCCTGTCTCTCCACAGCTTTAAACATTGTATTCCTCACCGCCCTCTATCTAGTGGCTGTTTATAAAGGCTTAGTTTCCAAACAAATAGCAACTAAAGGTAAAGCTGCAATATGTCATCCAAACCCAAAACATGTCAGCATAGTTGATATTTGTATCTGCATATTCTCCAACTTCTACACTAGCTTCATCTCTGAAGTGGATTCTGTCCCACTCTGTTCTACCTACAGCATACACATCAGCAACTGCAATTCACTCATTTGGTAAATGCTTATCCTGTGTAGAAAAATGTTCCCATTTTCAAGAAATACAAGTTGGATGAGAGGGCATTGCCATTATATAAATAGTCATTTCTCAGTGCTGAATGTAGTTATTTGGCATGGCCACACTTGCTAGGAAAAAAAAAAAATCTCCAAGGAAAACCTCCTTGTTTGTGCACTCTGATGAAAACCTGACACCATTAATGAAAATAATAATTGAACTCTATGGGTTCGAATTGAAAATGAAACACAACACTAACAGCGTGTTTGTAATTGCAATTGTTCTCCAAAAAGTCTTTGGAGGGCTCTTTGCAATCTGAGTAGTTTCCCTTTTCCTCTGGGTTTTCCTTCTCCCTCCCATGCCAAAACTTTCCAGTAACTTACAAGACAATAGCTAAGAGCTTATTTATACTGTAAGATCCATATTATTCATGCCATTTGGCACACAACCAAGTGCCATAGCATAATCAAAAGTCAATAGGCAGGGAGGTAATAGAGTAGAGGATTGGGCTGACTGGCTGTTGAAAGGGACGCTCAGATAATATTCCCTGGTTTATTACAGTATCTGTGGGCTCCAACTGTGCTACGCGTTGCACGGTCACATTGTGAAAATCTTACTGGGGACAAGATGCACAAAGAACAGGGGGGAAAAAAAAGGCTTTTATCCTCGTTTCACTGATGAGGAAGTCAAGACACTGCAAAATTGAGTGACTTGCCCCAAATCATAGTTGAAGTCAATCTTCAAGCCAAGAACTGAACGCTATTGCTACAAGTGGTGTTTGTGCTTTTAACTGGTACTTGTTAATAGCAGAACAAAATTGAAATAGCTCTTTGCCTCAGAATCTAACCCGCAGCAGGATTTTGAAAACAAGGCCAAATTCTTCTTCACTGCACTGACGTAAGCCTCAGCAGCACATGCACAGTTTGGCGCTGAACATTTTAAATGAACTTAAGCCTTATGATGCTCCCCAATATTTGTTACATCTATTTATTCCTTAGTAGTACTTTGAGTAGCTGTACCCTGGTGCAAATTTAGCTCATTCTACTTTGGACCTTTGGACCTCAGAAAAAGGTTTATATAGGTGTTAAATGAGCACAGAATTTGATCACCACTCAGTTTGCCAGTGAGGTGGTTCATCACCCAGAGACACCAGTGGTTCTCCTGTCTTTTGACTGTTCTGCTCTCTCACCCCATCCTTCTCAAAAAACGTACGTAGATGGAGCCATGCGAGGCTGAACAGTGAACACCAATTGCACCAACAGCCTTTTTGCTGCTGACTGGTCTACTGGTTTTTACTATTTCTGCCAGATGGCAGAGGCCAGTACATAAAAATTCTCCACCTTGCAGTTAATTCACAACTTGGTAATAACTTCCCTGTGTCTCTTAGAGATCAGAAAGTTGGGCTGAAGCGAATGTTAGAGATGGAACTAAGATTAGGCACCTATTTTACACCTGCCAGACCGGATATCGCTCATTGAAAGCTCTCACTCATCTATCAAGTCCAGAGTATTGCCTGTCCCTAAACTGCTGTTGGAAATAAATATGCATTCGTTTGCTAAAGAAGCAAATTTACACCCACGTAACTTGGTTCCACACACATTTTGCCACCTTCTTTTTTGAGGTTTATTCAGTTGGTAGGTTTGCACCTTTCGTACTTCTAGGTCTAGTCGCAGATGACCTTGAATCTGAACATGGGTGTAACATTATATTCCTATGACAGATTTATAGATTGGCAGATAGGGGTGCATTCAGTGCATTCCTTCCCTAAGACAGGACAGCATCCAATGTTTGTTAGCATCATTAAACTAAAACTGACTTTTCACCTGCTCCCATACCATATGCAGCTGCAAATTTTTAAATTAAACTATGAAGCCATGCATAAATTTACATATATTACAGACTAGCCTCTCCATTTAACATGCAAATGTACTCCAATGTTTCAGAACACCTTCTGTCGCTAATTAATTTGCTGAATTATAATTAGACTAATCCTGCATAATTAATAAGCACAGATTTTTTTTTAATTTCTAAGCAGCTTGATGAGATCATTCACTTCCTTCTATAAACTGCTAAGTAACTGTTAAAAAAAATCTGGAAAGAACATATGTGAAAAGGTATGTTTGATGTCGCATACAAATTTAAACTAGCGGGCAAGCTTCAAGAAAGTCAAGATTAATATAGGTATATGGTTGAAGCAAAGAGACCATCAACGCATTATTTTCAGGAGCAAGGACCAAGATTTTCCTTGCATGTTTTCTTCCTTTTGCTTTTACCCATCAGACCTTCCAAGATCATAGACTGAGACAGAAAAGGATTACAGAACCGTATGTAGTATTAGGAGATGATATGATATTAACACACCATTGTATATCAAAACACTCTCCCTGTACATGCTGTGTCAGGATAAGCTCCTTTGACGGTATTTGGAATTGTTTTCACTTCAGCTGCCAAAACCAACGGAGATCATTCTAGTGAAACAATTAAGTGCTATTAGCACTGGATCCGTTCTGCAATGATTAAAATGAAGGATCTTGCTTTAATGTTGAAGAGCTCAGACTTGGAGAAAAATGCATGCCAATACGTTCTTTAAAACCTTTTTATAACCTCTTCAGTTATAGCTGTGTCTATGGAGTCTACTCCTGACGTGCAAAGCAACTCTCGCTCATAAAACAGCCAAGCCCAGCTTCACTGGGTGTTTGCTGCAAGTAAGCAAAGTCTAAAGCAAGACCTCATGATTTGACCCAGACACCCAAACTTGACCCAAACAAAGGAAGAAGGAAGAAAAAAAAAGATAGATTACTGAACCATTTGAAGTCTCTAAGTATGTAATTTAGGAAGGATGATGAATTGGAATATTGCCTACTACAAACAATATACATAAAATACTCACGAGTCATTTTTGCCTGAAGTCTCCATTATTTTTTTAAAATTCAGATCTGGGCCCCTCTTCAGATATATTTCTCTTTTAACATGACTTGTGTTTTGTGTGCCCATACATAACTAGAAGACTTAAAATGGATCTAGCTTACACAGGACAAGTTACTGGCATTGAGGGTCAATCAAGTCACTTGCAAGTATTTCCTACTGGGCACTCAGAAATCACTTGTTTTATTTTTTTTCCCCGAGGAAGATTAGAAATTATCCTGCTGTTCTTTAACTCATTGTAAATCTCCTCAGAAAAGATGGGTACATAAGAACAGCACATGTTCAACAAAGACACATCTCTAAGAGAAGAAACACTATCTGGAAATTAAAAATATAGATGAATTGCACACTTGGAATCCCAGACACTCAAGAACCATAGCAATAGCATGAAATCATTCAGCGTAGCAGATTCCCAAGGAACTAAAGGACTCCGGACAGCGAATAGCTTCTCTAACAATTCTGTGCTATGTTCAGTTTGGACAGTCCCAGTATATATTGTTTTTCTGATAGTCACTGAACATATCACCAGATGACATGGGACACTAAAGAGGAATGAAACAAGCAATATAAACACAAAGCATCTTTCTCTCTGATACATCTCTATTTTTTATTTTCCCATATCTCAGCTCAGCAAAGAGAAAAATATGTAATGAGTACAAAAAGTACAGGATTGGGTCTGTACTTTCCTCCTCGTTTCCGCCTGCACCTCATTTCAAACCATGAATGAATCGGCCCAAAGATACACGGGCCCCGCGGCTGAGGCAGAAATAGAAGCCAACTCGCCCAAGCCACAGCACAGGGCCCAACAGCACGTCATGAAATCCTGTTTTTGTTTCAAGCTAATTCTTATTCTGTCAGAATAAGAAATTTCTAAGATGTTTCTCAGCCATAGCATAAGGCTGAAAATACCAGCATCTACATCTTTTGGAAGATTCCTGATGTCCAGGGCTTCTTACCATTTCCCACTTCTTTGACCAATTTGCCACAGCTGATACTTACTTTGCGTCACGAGCACCGATATGCCCTGTGCACTCTGTTACTGTCTCAGCTCAGGAAAAAATCGAGTGTGTGTGTATGCATATGTAGAGAGAGAGGTATTTTTACGTTAGAGAGAAAAATTCTGAATGCTGAAATCCACCTTTTTCTAGGCTTTAGTATATGTTCTCAGAAATCAACTAGTTTTCCACACGAAAAGAGCTAACTTTTTGACACCTATTCACATAAGTCTTCTGCTTGTAAGCAATATGAAAATTTCTACTGTGCAGTAAATAAATTAATACATTTAAAGTGAGTCCACCTTTCATTGCAAACATTTCACTAATCTCTGCTTTCTAGTCTCCAAATTTAATTAACCTTTTCAGTACCCTTTGATGTAGCTGTTATGTGCCAGAGGCCAAAAAAACAGCAGCATTTTGGGGTACAAGCTCAAATCAGATGAGAGAATATAAGTGGGAACTTCACAAATAGGCAATGGGTGAGCCTCAAGTGATGCAGCAGTTTGATTTTAAGAAATATCCTGCAGTTCATATGCCTTTCCAGGACCCTAATGTGGAGCTGAGGAGAAATAGGGGAGAGAGGAAACAGGGAAACGAGAAATAATCTAATTTCCTTCATTTTTGTATCTTTGCTTTGCTTAGTTAACATGGTGATGCTACTCATCAAGAGGACTTGGCTTTGCTTGTTTTGACTCCTCAGTGATCTCAGGGCAACTGTCTTATCCTAAGAAGTTATGAAGATTACAAAGATTCAAAGCACCATAAGCTAATTTTTTTTAGAAATAACTAGCAGTTTTAGCAGGCTCAAGACGAGGCCCTTTAGAAATAACACTGCATTAAGTCTTGGTCCCCAAAGGACCATCTTTGGTCCGTGTTTGGGATCAAATGGGTCCCAACACCAGCATGAAATTTCTCTCGGTTCTGAGGGTGGGCTTCAAAACTGAAAAACAGTGACTGTACATCCACGAACTACACCCAAGCTCAAAGCCCATGCTTCTTGCATAAAGAATCATTTTGTGCAATGCACAGAGTGTTCCTAGCCTGTGTGAGGGCTCCAGATGTTTCCAAATGCAGCAACTATGATCTGCATTCCTCATTCATTTCAAGTTCTTCTAATATAATTCTTTGATTTGTGAAGATCATAGGGACAGATTCAGCTCAATGCAAAAGCATGTATTGCAAAAGCCAGGGATGAGAGTCCTTCATGAGTTTGGCAGTGTTAAAGCTGGATACATTTCTTTCACAAAAATCCATACTTTGCTGACTATGAAGGACTTCTCATGGAATAAATCCAATCCACTTTAACTCTTGGAAAGGTACAACATACTTTTATGTATACATATATATATGTTTTATGTACTCCCAACTGCAGGCACACGCATGTACTTACAGAGCACGGTTTTTTAAGGCGACAGTTGGCTGATTGATTGGAAAATACTTATTTCTGAGGCTTTAAATAATAAGGCATTGTTCCACATGCATCATCACAACATACTCTCTAATGAAAAAGGTCTCTTGGCAGTTCCCAACTGTAGGACTTCCATCCCGTGGCCATGGTGCAATGAGAAGCTGATGCATACATGCACTGAGTTTTGAATTTTGTCTTTCTCAGGTGGTACTGCAGTCATAATTTCTGGAGAAAAGTTTTAGAGTGCATGCAACATTTGCTGGATGTTTTCTTCATTTATTTAATCCAGATGTTTGCATTTTAAATAATTGAGAAGCTGCTCTGGTAAATAGGCATCAAAGGAGGCTAATGGGAGTAGCACTGTCATTAGAAAGAACTTGTATGATGAGACATTAGACTAAGGAGTCAGGCCCTGGAATGTGTCAGGACAGGTTACAGGAACGACTGCGTGTTGCCTGTTGTAAAACGTTACACATCAATGCAGGACCATCAGTGCCAGAGACCGGTTAGCAAGGTTTAACACAAATTGGATAGAACTTCTAATGAAAAAACATACTGACATCTTTTTTTGTTATCAACGTTCATATTTCTTCCTATGGTTTGATTTAGTTACACATCAAAAAATGGGAATTATTTCCATTTCTCTGCTTTTTAGACTCCTTTACTAAGTTCATTTAACACTGACAATGGTTTACGAAGCTCCCAAGTGAAATACTATAATTGCTGCATAACTTTATTACAAGTTGGTTGTTTCGGTTTAAGATTTTGAGTCTGACAGTGCAAATTTTAAGCCTTAGGGTACTTGGGCTCTACTCAGAGCACTATGAATTTGCAGCTTGACACTTCAACTATCGTAATTTTTTGTCTCCCTTGTTAAACTCTTGTTCAATTTCACTTGAACCTCCTAAAAATCAACCTTAGCTTCGGAGAAGTCAAGCCAGCTTGAATGAAAGCAAGATCATGTACAAGTTTGCCACAGTTCAATTGAACTGATTTTTTTAAATTCAGTTCTTAAATTAAACTGATGTAACTGTGGATGTAGACCAGCCTTACAATCACTGTGCTCTCTAGGGTATCTTACTGTTATTTTTCCTGAAATAATTTAAAAACTTGCACCAATATCTCAGCTATCTTAACTGACACAGATGTCATCACAGTTGTAATTACTTGAACCAGGTAAGGACCTGCTCTGCAGAAGTCAGCTACTATGTATTTTGCTCCCTTTGCATAACTATTTTTCCCCTAACATGCAAAAAGATCTTAAGGGCTCCAGATCATGAGGTAATCCCTTCTAAAATCTCCTTATGAAGTTTCTACTGAAATATTTATGGAACAACTATATTACAGTCTACTGGGCCTAAAATCAATCTTTTATAAAAAGCTAGTAGGAGCAGGGTGAAAAAAAGAAGACCAGAAGATTTCCAAAGATGTTTTGTCTACCAAGAAAGTAAATTCTGCAAAGTTTCTTCCTTCATAAATGTATAATCATATCAGTGATAAATTCTGTAAAGATGAATAGTATCTGATAAATCATTCTGACTTGGTTTCCATAGAGGCTGCCTGCATATACCATATGCAAAAATGTACATCATTGCGTTAATTACACCAATAGTTAAGTTTAATACAGAAATTCAAGGTTAAGTAGCTTTGGATAGCTCAGAGACACTAATTTTTAGATCTTGGGAATCTAGTGGAAAAATGTTGTTGCATCTCTTTCTAGAAGACCAGCATTTTCTACGGCAATCAGCCAGAAGACTTACACATCGCAATACACGTGCTGAAGAGAGATGCCATAGCTTTGAAGCTCCTGGGGTTCAAATCTACTAATCACAGTCCTAAGGAATCATCAGACCCATGAATGCCAAGATTGCAAATCCGATCTCTGCTAAGACACTTAGAGATCCATTCCTGTAAGATTCGATTTCTCCCTTCTCTACTTCCTCCTTCCCCCAGTCCTCAAAATTTCCGGTCACCAGTTTCAGTCCAAATTTTGTTTCTGCAATAGTTCAGTGAACTATTCAGTAAATCAGCATAATCTTTTGTTGCTTAATTAGACTAATAGTTTGCAGGACAGTTTAGGAAAACACTTCACTATAATTCTAGAAGTGAGGCAGTAAAAACTATTTAATTTGTCTTACATAATTACTTTGCACATATATATTAGCTAGTAAAATATTAAGGGAAAAGAAAGCATCTCTTACACACACACGTAGAACACCACATGGTTTCTTTCTAATTAAAAAGATGCTTATTTATTTACTTGGTGAGTAAGTTCACATTCCTGAGCACTTGAGCAAAAATAATAGCGCAGCCATTGTTTTTAATAAAACCTTTACTTTAGCTTAGGAAAAAAAAATCACCAAACATAGAAAAAAGTGAAATTGTTGTTCTAAAAGGCTTTCCCTCTACCGTTAACCGGCACCGTTTGGCTGCCCACGACTACGTGAACAGGCCACACTGGCAGACTAAGATGGCTAGCGTGTGGGGACTTGGGAACCTCTCCCTCGTAATCAGAGGAATTATGTTTACTAAGAGACTCTCCAAAAACTCTGATGAGGGATCGGGGCCTCGTTGTCCCAGCAATTATAAAATAACAGGAGACAGGACAGTCCCTTTCCTGAGCCTCTAAGAAACTAACAATGAAGGGAAATTGTTCCCAAACCTTTCTTAGATCCAGCAAAAGTTTTGTTGCACAAATAAGCATTCCCATGCAGAGCATTTGCAACTCAGCCACTACAGGAGTGGAAATCAGGAGTGGAAAGTAGAGCTGACTAAAAGTTGATTATTTAAAAACAAAACTCCCCTGTTTCCTGTTTACAGAACTCTCCTAGTTTCGTTCGCAGAACCCGCTCTCTCACTATGAACCTTTCATTCCTTTTTTCTTTTCTTTCTTTTTTTTTGCCCTTCCTCCCGTCCGCTCCAGCATCCTGTAGGGAACTCCCTTTTGGCCTAAACTTTGGGCCAAATGTTGCGAACGTAGCGTGCCGCAGCCTTAATGTGACTCTACCCTTTTAATTAGCATCCCCAGTGGTAGTTAGTATTGTTTTTGTAGCAGCTGTTTACGAGAACAGATCCAAATCTTAGAAACACTACCACACAGACTTGGTTTCGAGCTGTCTTATTTAAAACTACCAGGATTTCTTTCTGTCTGCAGTCAGGCTGTTGTAGTGTGGATCGTGTGAACCCTGGCTCTTCCCGGGAGCTGCGGTGCGTAAGCCCTGTAAACACAGCAATCACCCCAAATTGTGCTCTGCATGATACTACCTCCAATTAATCACAAGCAAATAACAGATCTGACCATAAAACAGTTGTACTCATGAGAAAATAGGATGACATTTTAGATTCAGAGATTTTGTAATAGAAATTTGTTTGATAATGCTGCAGATCAAGGATTTTTAAACATCAAAAAAAAAAAAAAAATCACAGCACAGTCCAACGCTGTATGAAATCCCCCAGCTGACATGGTCCAGCAGTCCTCAGGACTTCCTTAGGGACAGCTATGATCACTTATTTATCCTTCATATTCACGCCTATGATCAAATAGGTACTATCCACTAATTCGCCGTGCCTTGCCATCTTTGGCCTATTTGAACTGTCAGCTCGACAGACAAAATGATCCTGTGATGGGGGAAATCGGAGACAAAACTCAGGGAAAAGGTACCTGCAAAGAGACCAACGAGAACAATCCCACTCACTTCAAACAGAGAATTGATACGAGCATCCGAAAGGAGTTCGGAGCTGTCCTTTAACTTACAGCCCGAACTCGAGGAGCGAGAGGCTTCCAAGGCTGCTCAGCATATCTGGACTCTCAGAAGCAAGCGCTAACAAGGATTCTTCAAAAAGTGCTCCCCTGAATTCCCAAACAAACCAGCAAGCGACAGAAACAAAGAAAAGCAGCTCTATTTTCTGAAGTACCCGACAGGCAGCAGCACGTCGGGCCCTTCAGGGTGCGGGAGCGCAGAGCAGCTGGACCTCTAGCCCGGTGGCACCAAGCGCCGCGCGCGGCCGGGCCGGCGCTCGCCAGCGCACACCCCGGCCGCGGCGGGCTGCCGAGGCTGCGGGAGCGCCCGGTGGCGTGCCACGCGCGCGCTCCTTCAACGCCCGGCTTGAGCTCTCTGCAGATGAACCTGATTTTCTCCACGTGCTAAGCGCCAGCCCTCCACATGCCTTAAGAGCTCACATTTCCAGACACTTGTGAAAGGCTGACCACCCGCCAGTGCTTTAACAGCCCACGCTTTTGTAGTTACTACCAGCAGAGTCCATTTTCTTACTCAAAGACACCGAATAAACATGCGTATGCATGAACGAACGAGCGTGCGTGCGTGTAGGTAGATAGGTAGAGAGGGGTAAGGGGCATAAATCACTTCAAATTGCTGCTGTAATAAATGTGGACAAAAGAATAAAATTTGTCACCAACCTAATATTACCATCAATGGTTTGTCTAGCTACATTTCTTCCAATTTAAAAACAGTTCAATACCCCTTTTACCTTCAAGTAGCAGCACTTAATAAACAGTGATGGATGCTTTTTATTCCCTTTCCCCCCTTCCTCCTATTCCAGGCTTCCCTAAGTCTGCTACGAGGGGATTGTTTAGCTTGGGGGGAATGTAGATCCTCCATCTTTCTTGCATTGACATGCATCCCTCAAGGAACGACGACCATATTTAATTCATAACCCCCGTTGGCTACACAAACATACAACTTCCCATCAATTAGGCAACACAGAGACGCTGTTAAAAATCAATGAGCTTATTATTAAATATATTTTCTTTTCATGTTACAATAATAGTTATTGCTGCTCCATTGTTAAAACTGCAGTATCAGCTGGTTAAGTAGCTCTAAAAAAGGGGGGTTGATTGCTTTTTGATCAGCTTGTGTAATATCAGAGAGTATCACAATAACATCATCCTTGCTGTTTGACACAGATACAGAAGCAAAAGGCAATAAAAAGTGACCAAATGGATGCTTCTTGAATTAAAACATCTAATACAAGTTGGAACTTGGCAGTTACTGAACATTTACCTGATTTTCATAGCCACACATAGAGATTCATAAAAGCACAAGGCACTGAATCTCCGTCACATACCAGACCCATCAAAACCCAGATAGGCACATATTTGTGTTTTCACTGTGGTGTATTTATTAGAAATTATCTGGATATTTTGACACATGCCACTACTGAGGGAGCTCCCTGCCTACAAACAGAGACGTTAAATCCGTGCCAGCTCATGCAAAGGTTAAAAAAAAAAAAAATACCACACATGCACGCACAAAACCACAGTGCACAGATTTTGGCAAGTACATCATATGCTGTCTGGCCACAGCTGATCTGAAGCGAGTCCCCTGTAATTATGGGAGAAGGTGGAACAGGTTTCCTGCTAATTGGAAAATTCTGCAAATGGCACCACTGAAGTAAATTGACAGTCGTTAGAATATTAGCAAAATGAGGGAACTGATTAGGAAAAAGCTCAGATGTAGATTTTTTTTTTAAATAGTGCCTGAATCTACTGACAAATTGATAATAAAAGCTGAACTTAACAATAACAGCTGTTATTTGACCTGAGACGTGCAAATATATTTGTGCACATACATGTACATACATACAGAGATATGATATACATAATATATATGTGTGGGGGGGGGAATAAGTGCATAAACACATCTGTATACATATACCTGTCACTCTTTCTACACCAGTATAAATACATGGAATGTTGTTAACTTTTCTAAGGGTATTTTCCCCCAAAAAAATCTATACACAGTGAAGAAAAAAGCTTCATTTACAAATACTATCAAGAGGCATGTTCAGATGAAACTGTACTCGCTTGAAACTTTTACGCTTCAAACAGATCTTGGAAGATATTTATTTACATCTTTAAATCTTTAAGCATTTTTTTTTCCCAGAGGAAGCTGGATTTCTATTGTAAATTTGTTCTTGACTGACTGCTGTTAAGAATTCTAGTAGCAACTTCTCTTGATGTTTTAGTTTAAACTGTACAGGAAGCAAAGTGGGATTTGGCCACAACTTTGGCCATCCATCAACACTTCAGTATTTGTATTCGTTATTTTTCAGCCACTAAGGGTAAGGGAAAAACAGACATGCGGGGAAAAATAAGACATTCAAATTAGAGACACTCCTACAAATACCAGCAAATCCACCTCTCCGTAACTTCATTACGAGTCTCTCATTTCTTTTCCTGCAAGCCCCTGTTTAGCCTCAAAATAATCTCTAATCCTACTGCAGTGACTTTACTGGGAGTCCTAGCTCTTACAATGCTAACAACTGGTTTTGACACAGAATGATCTTTTCCTGTTTGCTGAAGCTTCTCATTTCTAATCAGCTTCCCTGGAACAAAAAGATGCTGAAGCAGCTGGGGTGGGGGGGTGGGGGGAGGGGGGAATTTGCCTGCTCTTTTTGGTTTTAACCAGGCTTAGCTACACACTCCCTTCCTCACAGAGAAGTCCAAAAGATGTCAATGGGAATTTAGCCAAAGCATCCTGAAAGAAATTCCTTCAAAATCCTGTAACATCTATAAAAATTGAGATTCTGTCACTAGATTAGGGGTTCTTTTAAAACAATCCCGTGGAATTCTAGAATAAATATCCAGCTGAGTGTGAAATCCTATAGATAGTTCAATAAAACTTCAAGTTATCATTTCAGTAAGACCTTCCCCCTTAACAGCTCCCACAGAAATTTTTATTACATCTAAAACAATGCAGGCTCAAAATGTTCGCTGAGAATTTGAGATTACTTCCTTCATCCCAGTGATACAATAAACCTAATAAAAACTCTAGCCTGGATGATTATATCACACTGAGAACCAAAATAACCACATAATATTTTCCATGCCGAACATAGTCTGACCCTGAACTGATGTTACATATAACACTTTCAGACTTAGGAGACTTTACTATAAAGCAACTCTTGTTTCTCTTCCTTGTATGTATATAACATTTTATTTTCTTCTGTGTAATTTTTATTATAGCTGTGGTATGTTTTCTATTGTGCTTCATTATTTTGGGGGGTGTTCTTATAGGTATCTTATCCAAGCATTTATGCCTAATACATAATTTTACATAAAAGCATAAAGAATACAGAAGAAACATGCACAAAGAATGAGGGCTTATAGGCCAGATCCTCAGCTGATTCAGATCAGCATGTGTTTGTGTGTGTGGGAGGACCTCAACTGTTATCTCCAGAATCAGGCATGTTGTGTTTATAGAGCAATTTCAGTAGAATAATATTAGTTTTTATCTCGTTAAAATTCTACAGGACAATTGTAGTATGAAATTTCCTGTATAATTTGGTTGACTTGATTGTGCAGACAGCCTTAGTGTTTGCATTTTGAGTATCCATGTTTATTTTCACATATTTATTTAAACAAATCAGGGAGTCAAAATAATGCCAGAACTAGTCTCTTCGCTGTGGTCCCTAGATGACAAGAACACACAGTAATTCCCAGTTCTCATGCTATTCTGGCCACTTCAGCATCGAACAGCCAGCCCCAAAGCCAGTTCAGAATCAATGGGCTGATTCTCTTCAGCTGCTATGGATTTCGGATCAGGTTTTTTGGTGCCAAAATTCGGCCGAGTATTTTTTACGGGAGCAGAGCTGAGTGCCCACAGAGTTAGCTGGAAAACCCACACAGAGCAGCACGCAAGGCACAAATAGATACGGGTTTTTTAAAATTAACAGTAAGAGAGAAAGCACACAAAGGCATTTTGTTTCGGTACGTTGTTTCCCATCCTATTGCTGCAGGTGATGAACATACTGTCCCAGGCTCCAGCTCCCTCAGGAGAGAGAATCCCTCTTTCAGGAGGTGCGGAGACCCTGGAGACATCTGCTGACAGTCCTAAGGGTAGGTGGCCTTTGGCAGGTTTTATTGGAGTAACCACACTCCACTACACATAAACCTGCCTTTTCTTTCCTGCTTTTCCGTCTCTTTTTTGTAGTTTTTCCTTTGTTTCCCATTTTTAGTGTGCTCCATTTCCTACTTTTCATTCTTCCTGACAATTCCGCCTCCTGAAAACAAAAGAAGAAGGGGGGGGTGGGGAGGAAGGGGAGGAGAAATCCTACCTAAAACCCCCCAGTGTCCAACCCAGACAGTTTGTGCCAAACACAGTTACGAGTGGTTGGGGAGCAGGGGAGGGAGGAAGGAATCAAGTCACTCTCAATCAAGTGTCACACCTTTAAATAGTGGTTAAATCTTTGCATTATGCAGCTCATCCCTTTTACAACACGGGGCTCCCGTGGAGAATTCCCTGTTTACACTGGGAATTCCTCCAGGAGCGCGGCACTAAAGGCGAACAGCTGCCGGGGCGGGCGCCAGCGGCGGGGGCCGCGCCGGGCGGGGGCCGCGGCCGCCACAGCGGCAGGCGGCAGCTGCGGCCCCGCGCGCCCGCTCCGGCCCGGCCTGGCCCGCCGCCGCAGGTCACCCAGCCCCGGCCAGCAGGCCGGCGGGTCGGCTCTCGCGTCTGCACCCGTGGTTTTCTTGACCTCCCCGGCCTGGAAGACCCTGGCCAGGCCGGCGGGGGCGCGGGGCTATTAAACAGCCACTGGTGGAAGCGACCGACGGAAAAGCCCGGGATGAGGACTCCACCCAAACACTGGAACTGCATTCAGTTTTGCAGGGAACATATGAAAACAAAAGTTATCAGCCTATAACGGGGGAAAAAAAAAATAAAAAATCGAGCCCGGCACAAGGTTTAGGGGAAGGCGCCGCGTCCCCCAGGCTCGGCCCGGCCCTACGCAACGAGCAGAGCTAGCGCCGCCTTGCCCAAGCCCGTCCCGGCGCGCGTGCGCAACTGGAGCCTCAGCAGGACTCTGGTCAAATTCAGGTCTTGTGATCACTTAATAAAATAATAAAAAAAGGAAATTAAAACAACAATGGAAACGTAAACGGCATTAGCTAGACGAGAACTCCTACGTTAAATAAGAAAACGGGATGCCAGCGTAAGGTGGACAAGCAGTTTCCAACACTAGAGTCCCTTCCCCCAGAAGAGGTGAACTGAAAGTATCATAACGAAATTCCGATAAAGCCTTACTGTACCTTCCCCTCAAAAAAGAGTAACAACAAAATAACGGTGAGATTAAACGCTGATGGTTTGATTAACTTTTCCCTTTAAGAACTACTCATTGTTATTCTAGTAGCCTTCCCTCCAATTAACTGTTATTAAAAAAAAAAGGCTGATTTTAAAATCTCTACTAAAATTAAAATCTGCCCTGAAGCAATGCTTACTGTTTCGATTGCCCCTAAAATTGCAGTTTTCCTGACAATAATAAAATATAATTCCTAACTAAAAATTGATCAGTTTTAAGTACTGCAGTAAGTCTTCACTGAAAAGTGACCCCTAAGTAGTAACACCCGGATTTAGTTTTGAATTGCCAGGTTAGGACCAGCACCCAAAGCCCGAAGGGCAGATTCTCAGCTGACAGAATTCGCTCCGTTGCTGCTACCAAGATCTGCCACTTACGGTCCAAAACCGAACGCTGCAGGCTGCGAAAACCAGTTGCAGTAAGGAAAACACAGAAATGAAGCAGGGAATGGTCGAGGTTTTTAGGTAAAATGAAATGGTTTGATCTGAGATTCTCGTATCATCTTTTGTCTCCTACCGACATCCTTGCTGTGGAAGGGATAATTTTTGGAAAATAAGATCTTTAATTACGGGGAAGGGAAGCCCATCTTTCATCCAGAGGGATTTAGAGATACGTTATAGGTTGGCACTGTGCAGAGTCAAACTTTTGAATATTTTTCTCTCCAATTTTTTTCATTACTTTCAAAAGCCCAAAAAAGAAACACACATGCGCAGAGTTTAAGATTCCTCTCTGATTAAACGCTTGCAAAACAAACGAGAAAGCCCACTTTTAAAAACCTTTATATACTTCAGAGTTTCAGGAGTCCCCCACCATTTGACAATTAGAAATTATTTTTGGCTGCTCTGTAGCCAGCAAAGGTTAATCGGTCTTGCTGCTGTAAAATACTGAATTCTGATCACTTGATTAATGAGGTGTCAGAAGCCACAATTAACCAACGGGGTTTTTTTGAGGAAAAGCACACACAAAAATGTATTTTTAAAGATTTAATGTTTCCCCCAGTCCTCTTCTCACCATCCAAAAAAGCAGCCGTTTCAACTGCAGTTTACTTTTCAACACGGTCAGAGAAAAAAAAAATCACTACTCCAAATCAATCAAGCTTAAAGAGATAACCCACAAAAACGTTTTGTGGCGTACGCCCTCTTCAATCCGCACGCACGCGACCCGAGCGCTTCGCGGGGCCAGGCCGTCGGGCGGCGCGGGGCAGGGCGCCACACGAGCCGGGCGCTCGGCTGCGGCGGTGGGAGGCACGCGCTCGCTTTCTATCAGCGATAGCAACGTTTGATACAGGCATCGGGATGATTCTCAGCTAAAAATCTTTCTTTGGGTATTTAAATAGATTCCATGCAATTTGAAGGAACATAAGTTTCACGTATATTTGTCTTACCCCTGCAGTGAAAAAAAAACGGCGGTGAGCAGTGTTACGCTCCCATTTGACTCCTCTCGAGAGCAAACCGATTCTCCTCTCTTGGTGGTGTAGATGCACTTTGTCACAATAAACCACTGTATATTATGTTTATATGCGTCCTTCAGGCATGTCACAACAGTTTGGCATTCTGAGTTGCTCTACCACTGTGTACATTAAATAGTCATGTAGTTACATTAAACAGTAGGGAGTTCACACTTCACAACCACTCAGTGTTTTAAAACAGATGTGGGCTGTCTGCTGTCAGACTGTAATAGAAAGACTTAGGAGGATCTTGGTGGGAATTTAATCTCCAGATGATTGAGTGCTCCCCAGTCTCCTTCCACAGCATCTCCCCTCCTCCTGGAACCCCGATTTTAGAGGAGGAGGATGTAAATAAATAAACAACTGGGGCCTACAACTTTTGTACCATCGAGACTGGAGATGGGAAGGGAGGGGGAGAGGGGGCGAATCGGAATTCGCAATACTTTGTGGCTCAGAATATTTCTGAGTGGGGTGGGCTAGAAAGAGTACCCAGGGATTTACTGACAGGAGAATTTTTGACAGTTGATGGACAGATGAATTCCGTAATGGAAGCGTTAGTCGAAAGCAGCAAGGCCAGATGGAAACTCACAGCTTGTCTTTAATATTAATTTTCTCTCCCCCTCCTCCCTTTTTTTTTTCTTTTACAGAAGATCAGAATTCCCTAATTCCCTAAAATGTTTCAATGCATCTTGAGGTATTATTTTTCCAATGCCTTTACCCACCTACTCTTAATAAGAAGTGCTCCTTTGTGTTAATATTATTTTTTTCTCTTTCCTCTCTGCTTATTCTGGACTCAGAAGAAATCAAGGAGAGAGAAAAAAAAAATCAGTATAGCTACACAGCTGCTAAAAAGTCTGCCTGGGTTAAAATACAAATGGAAGAGTAATATCTTAACTTTGTATGATATTTTAAAAATACATACGAATCTGTTTTAGCTAGTGAAGCTACAAAGAAAGAGGCACAAGCAAACACCTGAAAGAAATGAACAGTCAGGAAGGAAACCTAGTGGCAGCATCTGTATTTCAATGGAGAGAAATAAACCCACAGAAGTCAGAGCGCAGTTGTAGGCTGCATTCCAGAGAAGAGAATTCTCAGCATTTGCTCAGAGATCCCTTTTGATTAAAACAAATTTTGATACAGCAGAGCATCAGAAATCAGCCAAAAGTCATACACTTCTAGATACTTGTTCCATACTTGCTCTTACGCTTGACTGCCAGAATATTTCCCCCTTTTAAATCAAAATTGATTCCCAATATCCAACAATGGCCTCTTAAAATAAATAAATAAATAAAAACCTTTAACTCCTTAATTTCCCTAATACGTACTTGTGCAACTGATGTAAACAGACAATGATGGTTATGTTGAAAAAATTTTATCACCATCCTCTTTTTCAAAAGTCCTGTATTCAGTTGGGAATAAGCCATATGGTTCTATCATAATTTAACATGTAAGATCCTATGGATATTTACTCAGTAGAATTCCAAGAGGGAGGAAGCAATAAATATTTTTCCAACTATTCTACTGAATTTGGTAGCAGATACAAAATTAAAAAAAAATGCATACAGAAGATTCAAAAGGCTCCAGGAAGGCTCTCCTCCAGAAAATCTAATGGACTACTCTTTAAATGTTCTTACCAAAAGGAATCTCCTTCTAGCTTTTCAATCTCTGTGAGAAGTTCAGAGATATTTCTCGGTAAGAGCATTGCTCCAATCAAGTTGCATATTAACAGGCCTGAAGATTATCATTTCACATTGAAATTAGAACATATGCACATTTTGTGTATTTGTTTTCTTCTCAATCTTGGTTATATGCAAACATTTGCAATGTAAGATGACTGATGTGCAAGCATGATGCCCTTTTGTAATTACAGTAATTAAGCATTTGGCCAAACCACTCAAATCAGGGGCTTACGATGGAATTGGAGTTTGGGGAAAGGACCAAATACCACTTCACTGCTACAGGCACGCCCACTTCCAGAGACGCGACTGGAGCACTACTCAGAAAGAAGTAACTGTTTACACAGAACTTCAGCTTTAGCAGAGGTTCCCTGCAACCGGAACTGCAATCTGCACATTCCAATCCAAAATTAGGGAGACGTGCAAGAATAACACATAGATGATGCAAGATACAGTTATTCGAGTTGAACGTAAGCACCATGCCCGGTTCCTAGAGCCATTCGTGCCCATGTGCCCTACGGCTGTTTCATCACGCACACAGTCTCTTCGCATTTTTGCTAGACTGAGACCCCTCCTAAGAGCAGTGATGTGTATTAGCTGCTTCACTCCGTCATGAGTGTACGGTCACTGACAGCAGACTCTGCATCCAAGAGTTTTGCAATCCTTCACTAACTTACACTGCGAATTAGAGCTTAAGGGAACAAAACAAGCTAGGAAAGAAAACACAACAGTCTAAACTGGATCTGAACCAAGGAGTAGCTCAGACTACAATGTCACATCCTAACGCCCATGACTGTGAATCTGGAAATGAATCCAAAGCTTGTGGCTCAAACGTATCCTTATTCACAGCTGCAGTTTCTGCATAGTTTTGACACAAAAACAGTCACATTAGCCACCCACACAGCTCAGGATGTCCTCTCAACCTGATTAGCAAATCTGGTCCTATTTTTGAGTCTGGAAATTTTCCATCTTCCTTCTCCCATCATCACCCTATCATTCTCCCCAACCTGTGCAGACTTAAAGATTAAGATTTTGGTACATACCTTAGCGTGAAAGTTGAGAATTTCGACCTTCCTACATTGTTAACAGATTGCAACCACCTAGAACCTCAATTAGAGGTGAGCTCCCCTGTGTTACAGCACTTAGCTTCTGGGCAACAATCTCGTAGACAGGTAGACATATCACTAAATGGGGACAGCCGCAGAAACAAGGTGCCCACCGAACAAATGAACAATCCACGGCTAAACAGGAATCACATCGCAAGCTGTCCTTTAACAAGAGAGATCTTGGATCAGTAACTGCCCAAGCTAAGTTAGTTAGTTTAAAGCATTCAGTCAAAAATGTGCAATTTTAAAACAAGGATTAGTTTGGTCCCAGTCAGAACTACACATGACTTGTATAACAGAGCAAAGGTCTCACCTGGGGAAACATTTCTGATTCTGGGCAATGAGATAACCTTTCAGCTGCTAATCTAGATACCACTTGCATCATTAACAGACCATCCTAAATTAAGAGACTGCTTAAGTGCAAACCACTGCTTCTTTGTCACAGGATTTCTTTAAATCAGAAGATGGGAGATGAAGAACGTGTCTGACCAGTCTTAGGCAAAGGATACAGCCTGCAAAGAGCAGAGAATGAATCAGGAAGTGTTCCCTTGGAGCACGGCAATCGGAGGGGTAACATTACCAAACCTTCACCTCCTCTAGCGCAGTGGGCGAGCAGGAGCAAGGAGAATCGTCAGGCCAGGGAGATGGCCGTGGCAGGCTGCCCAAAGAGGTGCAGCAAAGAATCTTCCCCCACATAAACCCTCTCACCGCGTAAGGATTAGCGACCAAGCCAGCATTTTGTTCAGATTTCAGATTAAACCTAGTTCAGCCACGTAAAAATAGAGTGCTTCACAGAGTCTGTATGTAGCTAAACCCTTCGTCCTGTGCATCACAGTGATAACTCTTTGCATAGAAAAGGCAAATTAAGCAGAACACTATCATTACTGGATTTTAGAGCTCTGAGGTAAAACCTTTACAGTCACATACGTGTTCATGGACCATGGTAACACCTTTTGTTGTAAGGGAAGGGTCTTACTGCTATGTTGTTGGTTTGAATCCCTTTCGCGGATGCACAAGACACTGTGCAACAAACTGCAGTGCTTCACCACAGAGATGACTGCATTTTGGTACTAAGTACTAATCCTGTTCAGTATCAAAAAGATGAGAAAGATGACCTTGCAATTAAAAGGTATTATATGCTGCAACAAATTTATTAATATGTATCTTCCTCCTTGAAGGATCCCAAAGCCTTCTTAAAACTTCAGTGATTTATGTCTCTCCTCATATACAGAGACTAAAAGATTTTATTCACATGGAAATTAAAGAAAAAAAAGAACTATTACCATTAACAATGACAAACCTAAACTGAAGTTTCAGTTCTTAGGTTTTCAATACCAGTAAAAGAATCTGAAAAGAGAGGTAGTGACACACAGACAGAAGGACAAACTGAAAAATCAACGTTTCTTTCTAATCTTCACATTATGCAATTTCCAACGCAACACATCCAGACAAGTACAGATCTTCTGCAGGTAATCCTTTAAGAGCAGAAGGCAAGGAGCTGCACACATCTTGCCTTGCTGGGCATAACCATGCAGTAGTGACTGCACCCTTACTGAGCCTCTTTCACTCCAGAGAATGAGCTTGGCTTGGCCCCAGCCTAATTAGGGCCTTCCTGCTACCAAGATCTTCAAATGAATAACGCCAATACAGAACTGCCCAAATGGCAAAACGCAGCTGGCGCCAGCCAGGAGCAGGAAGCAGCCATGTCTAGCCATGCAGCGGCGTTTCATCCCACCTTTCTCCATCATCACAGCTGAGCTCCCACAGGTTCCTCAAGCTCTGCTCACTCTCAGAAGAGACCCATTTGCACACAGCAACATCACTCAGAAGGTAGATTTTTCAAGCCCATTCTATTTTCAAAGCTTATTTCTATTTCATTATTTTCTTTTTAAATAAACTGCTCCTTCCCCTCATTCTTGCTCCTCTTTCTCTTCAGCCTTTATTCATGTCTTCTATACATAGTGTAGACTTTGCAATGAGAGACTGAAAAGCAATTTTCTACCTGCCCTGCATTAGCATTGGTATTCACTGGGTGATATTTGGTGGTGAAGTGGGAAAGCTTTGGTGCTTTTCTGAGGACACATTTTTGCCCTCACATTATCACCACAGGACAGCTGTTGTCTGCCTGATTGCTGTCCTCCATCCTAGAGACGGCTGAATTTCAGCAGGCTTTTGTGTCACTTACAAAGCACTTTGGGGATGACACGTACCATGTATTTTTAGATGTGGTTATATATTATTAGCAATAGGAAGGTACTTTCAGATGCAGGCTTTCAAAACATTTGATAAACAGTCATTAAATATCAACTCTCTACATCTCCCCAAGGTAAGCAAGAACATTTCCCTCCAGATCCTTTCTACTATGTTTGTTAATAGAAGGGAAAATTGAGGCACCTATTTTCTTCTCCATTTCATTGGTGATCTTACCAAAAAACAGGTCTCTCAAGACTTGCTCCCTGACTATCATCACCAACCATAGTAAGAAAAAGATCCTATGAAGCAGTAAGAGCTCAAAACTCCTATTGAAGTTAAGGTCACCGTTCACATTGGAATTCCCTATTGCCCTGAGCAGGCAGCAAAAATCAGTGTGCAGGTATAAGCTGAAACAGCAAACACCGGTGATACCATCACCAGCGTACTGACAGACGTACCATTAGAAACAGATGTTCACTTGAGGAAGAAGAGAGTAGGAGCAAAAAGTGATTGACTTTGGGTCGTTAAAAAAAATATATCATCTTAATCGTGCTTAACACACGCTGCTTTCTGGTTTCAGGGCCTGTAACATACTAACTTTTACAGCTCTGAGGTGGCATTTTAATGCAAAACTTTGATGAAAACCTGTTCTCTGCAACGGTGATATTTACAGTGCTCTAGTTGGCCATGCACAGTCAACTATTCTATTTGAAATTTCAGTTTGCCCACTAAATCCTGCCCTAGTGAGGAGCAGATCAGCAATCATTGTTTACAGATTTCTCATTAGCTAACTTTCCTGGGTTTTGTTTTGTGTGTGTGTGTGTGTTTTTTTTTTTTTTTTTTTTTTTTTTTTTTTTTTTTTAGTTCTGTAAATCAAAAAATCTACTCCTAATTCTCACCTGCTTATAGTCCTACCTTTGTTGGGCTTCTTTTTTTAATGATTTTTTTAATACCACAGTGTAATTTAGTCAACACCAGTTTCAGGGTTTGAGAGGTTTTATGCATTTATTCTACATTTTCTGATATCCCTGCATTGCAGCTGCACAGCATTTATCCTACATAATCCTCTAGAGCCAATTTCTCCTTTGCTAATTTGGTCTTGTCCAAACATATATCCAGGATCTAGGACTAGATGTATCATTCAGCAACACCTTAAACTCTGAGGCCTGGGTCATTTTGCTAAATACTAGTTGGCCATAACATCCTTTCCACCTCCAGGGACAGAGCTTTTCTAGACACTCAAAGACTTTGAACAAGTGGGAGAAGATCCCATATTACTGATGCCAGAAAATGATGTACAGAAAGGTACTGACAAAAAGTCAGCCTTGTTGAAGTGCTGTAACTAAAACTCTTCCATGTTTGGTCCTACTTCTGCTTCTAACATCACATAAGCCAGAAATCAAATCCTTTGATGCCAATGCCCCCAGATCTTTGGGAGAGCTCAGATCAAAATCTCAGTCTCTTCCCGTATTTTTTTTTTTAACTGAAGTAAATAAACAAATCATGTCAGTGAGATAATTGTGTAAACGTTCCTTAGTTATAAAAAGGAGGTTGTGGAAAACGGTGGGGAGAGAGCAAAAAAGACACAGAAACATGAGCGTTCACATGAGAAAGGAACAACAAGAAGCTAGCTTTGAAATTGGAAGTCCTGTGCCAAATGCATCACAAAGAATTTGCAGATGCATGCATTACACAGAGCTGAAAACCAGAGTTTGACAAGCCAGATGTCCAGGTATGCAGAAGGGTAAGTGGTTAGGAACAAACATTACCCACAGTTACAGCTAACCATCTGCAACTCCTACATATATAAAGATGCTTAGTATTGTATCAACAGGTTGCACTCCCCAGCATGCGATAGAAGATTCCTCACGCAGACCTCCAATCTCCTCACCCCTGCTGCGGTCATCTCTCCTTCCAGTACAGACAGGGCAGCAAAGTTTCACAAAGCCCCTTTGCTCCAGGAGCATATTTGCCTAAATGCAAACAGTCCACGATTCAGATGCTATTACGTGATGTTTAAAAGCATACAGCCTACTACTTGCAGTACTTGTTGCTGCCCATCCTGAAAGTTTCACAAAGCCACTGTGCTGCAGTCACGCGTGCCCAGCCCCATCCTGCAGGGCTGACCTTCTCAAAGATGTGTGGTCCAGTAGCAACCCCAGCTCAACAAATCACTCATTGAGGACTTATCCACGGACTCCCGGATGTACATTATACCTAGGTATTTAAAGAAGTGAGGTAAGATTTACATCACTGCCACTTTCTCCAATGGCTATGGAACATCTGCGAAAGGCCAAAAATAATGGAGCAGGGGCAAGCCAAAGAATTTGGTGAAAGGACTGTGAAAGCCTTGTCTGTGCTGGAAAAATCAAATCTGCATCCTCAGCATGGCATCAAAGACCACAGAGTTAAAAGGAACATCACAGTGTATTCCAGCTTGTTATCTTGCACGAGCACAGTATTTCTAATTTGTACGTTTGTTTAATATTCTCTTTCAAAAAAAATCTCAAAATGAAGATTATAGTCCTCTACCACGCTACCCAGTCAAAAGTTTACTCTTACCTTTCCTGCTCTAGGTTAGGGAGCAAAGCATTACTGCTGAGTTCTCCCTTATACTACCCTTTTGGAAGGAAGAAGGTCTCCAATGTGGATAGTGCTGTCCGTATGTACGTCTCACTACTGTGCATCTGTTAGGCATTTACAGGGGGTTTGCACTGGTAGTTTTACAGCTGTTTAGGCATGTAAGTAGCATCCATACTTAAAAGACTCCATAAAGGGAAGGCGGGGGGAGGGATGGAGCAGAAACGGAGAAACAGAAAAAGCGATGTGGCCAGATGCTCCTTTAAAGGCAGGCATAGCAATCCTTTTAATGACCAGGATTTTTGTCCCTTTCGAACTGCATTTGATTTTGTGAGTTTATTTGCCTGTTTATTAACATCATCTAGGAACTGACACAAGAAAAGGCAAGCATTCTCAGCTAATATAATAATGATTTTGCAAAGGAATAAAATGGGGTTCTGCTGTGAACTCCTTAGCGCTGAGATCCAATCTTTCATTTACGTTTGTTAAAGCACCTTTCTCAGCTGGCCACATTTCGTACCTGAAGCTCTTCAGAGCTTTACATTGCTTAAAGACTGACTTCTTTTAAAAAAACACTTGCATAATTTCAGTGGTTACATGAAATCTAAACTCTAGTGAAATCTCCGCTATAAATAAGTATCTAATAGAACAGCTCGCAGAAACCTACGCCACAAAGCACAGAGGTAGAGTAAGAGCTCCGAGAGAAGCTGTCCGTACTTTGGCTTCACTCAAGCCAAAGCCTCCAAGCTTCGGAGGCTAACAGCCGCTGCCAGCGTTTTTATTAGCGTCGTTAGTACAATCTAGCCAAACATTCAACTGTCTGTCCATAAAAACTAGGCAGGCTGGCCTGATTTCAGTGACTATCAACAAAATACCAGACACACCTGTTTTTTTGAATCAGGAAATTGTCTATTGGTTACAAAGCAGCACACAAACCAGAAAGCACAAGGATTACAGTACCAAATCCAGCCTTACATTGGGGTTTGGACTCTAAAATGGTCAGTTCCAAGTGCTTCAAGAAGTAGAAAAAAGAAAACTATGCCGTAAGCTGCCCAAAGAGAACATTTTTGCTCATTCTGAATGCTGTTAGCAGTCAGTGTATGCACTGAAGTACAAGGATCTCTCTTCCTTCAAACCTGGGTGCGTTAGCACTGAGTAGCCCCCTTGTCCGCAGCAATGCCACTGGGGTGCAGCAGAAAAAGCTGCCAGCTACTATGATACCATGAGGCCATCTAACCTAATATCTGGTCTCTGATAGCACCCAGCATCAGACACTATCGCAGCAAGATGCAAGAAAGCCAACAGCAGTTAGCCAAAAGGTAAATCATCATACAGCCATACAGAACTTGGCTGTAGCTCTGAAATGGAAGATTTAACATCTCTTTGTAGCTTTTCTTTTAATAATCACTGTAAATTTGATAAATTGTATCTTGGGGGTTTGGGGGAATGACTTGGGGGAGGAAGCAGGGTTTTCAACCCATATAAGCATTATTCTTGTTATCCCTCCTTCTTCCATTAAACTTACTGTCATCTTTGTCAAGACTCTTGTTTAATCTCTCTGTGTCGTTTTCCACATCTGCTTTTTTCAAGTGTCACAATAATGCACAAAGTTCTGTTTGTGAGCCTTATACTGCACTTAAAAGACACATTTTGCATTTGTAGTTACCCACCCATGTATGTGTGACCGCTTTATACAGTAGTGAGCATGGTTCTTTGCAACTGCCTTGGGTTAAGTCCCAGTGTAGTGAAACAATTTTCCTGGACAGTCTCTTAAAAAAGTCAACAGGGCACAGTACAGATCAAGTTACAAGATGGGGGTCTAACACCATGAATCCAAAACCCACAGTATAAATCGGTCAAATACAACTCAAAGACTGCCATTCATTTTCACTGCTGTTTTCAGAGCGCCGCGGTCTCATGCAGCACCGCACTTCATTTATTAACATCAACCAACTGTTAAGTAGGCACAAAATGCTAGCTTACTTTCTTAGCAAATGACACATGAGGTATGGGTCAATGGAGAATCAGGCTCTTTAGATACTTTCCAAAATATTTATAATATATGTATTTAACTCATTAAGTTAGAGAAAAAAAGTTTTCAATCAAAAGCCCTTAAGTCTGTATGATTTCCACAGTGAATGCAGTTACATTGCTAGAAGGACGCTCTGTTATTCCCTTGACAGTTTACACCCTAAGCTACATCCATAAGCCCAGTATCGAAGGATAGGGTTCGGTGTTTGAAGTCCAAGCCTAGATTTGGAAGACCCAGATACTACTCTAGGATCTGCTACAGGCTACCTGAATATTTGGCAAGTCACTAAGAGTCATATTTCTTATTTTATGTGGAGAAATTAATAGGAGGCAAATGCCTAAGTGCCTTCAAAGCTAACCGTGCTGTGGTTGACAAGTACACAGCAGCATAACCAGCATGACAGAGTTCCCTCTGTCACTCAGGCAATCTGAGGCCAGCTCCATAGAGAAGTACTCGGGAGGAAATGTAATGTGGGCCATAAAAGGACTTCAGGGAAAGACTACAGTAGCATTACTCATCAGATGAACTGCAAAAAAAATGAACAAAACTGCAAAGTCTGCCCAACTGCAGGGGAAAATGGCTTCGTATTCACAACAGTTTAAGTAAATAAGCCTGCTTTGTAATTAGTAAGAGCACATCTATTGTCAATTGTCACAACGTGAGTTTATTTATAAAATCCATGTAAATTTTGACTCTGCAACCTTATGCCTAGATTTACGTGTAAAAACTCCACAGTAGAGAGGAACCAAAACAACTGACAAAAGAAATAACAACAAAAAAGCGTAAACAAAACTTTTACATCATGGTGTCTTTATAAGGAATCCAGAAGCATAAATCCTGTAGTCCCTGAAATGACATCCCCTCTGCTTCCTAAAGAGATACTGCCAGATGATGAACGAGCAAATCCCTAAGCCCTACCTCACACCTAGATGTTGAATGCTGCACAATCACAAAAAAATATGGGGCAGAAACACGCTCAGGGCAAGACAAGGTATATGTAAAATATGCTCCCTGCAGAATGCAACAGTCTGAAATAAACCTCGACCTGTCATTCTGTACAGACGAACAAGCGAAAAATCATTTCGGAAAACGCCAAACATGAATGCACCTACTCGCAGCACTACTCCCCCTTGATTTTCTTTTTTCTTTTCTTTATTCCTCTCTCTCCTCGGCAGCCCCTCCCCCTTTCTACATCTGTACTTTATTCAATGAACACATCTGCATTCTTTCTTTCTGTTTTTGGCCAGAAACTCTATCCAACCTTTATCACTGACACCTCTCTGCAGTTTCAAATTCCAACCTTGTGCCAAATCCCCATTTCCTGCTGCTTAATTTCCATTCATTTACTCTTGTTTTTGCTTCTTCTGCCATTCCCAGCATGGACCAGCTCCAACCCAGCTTCTTCTAATTTTTTAAGGAAGGCTCCCTATTGAGTGCTATTGGAACTTGATCCTCTGCTCCAAGCCAATGGCTGGCTATTGTTTATACTACCTAACAACAGTTGCCAATATTACTGCTTTTTTCCTTTTCTTTATTTCACTCTTTAAGTGTATATCCTAAGACCCAAGAGAACTCCTCTCCACATATGGTGACCCATTAGGTCTGGTTTTATTATTACTTCTGCAGAATCTGAAGTAGCCTCTTTTATTTATATATATATGTATGTATTTTATATATATGTGCATATATATATATATAACATATATACACACACACAACATATATATACACACATAAAGATATAAAGATATATAAAGTTTAAAAAACACTGAGAGGAAAGTCTGTGGTGTCTTATTTACACAGGTCTGTTGATCTGGCTCTTTTCCTACTTGTGGAATAAACTGGTATTAGGACTGTGGTCTTTAAAGAAAAATTATCCTCTTAGTGGTTCAATAAAAGATGTGCTTCATGCAGGTGAATGCAAAGCTGAACTTAAGCCTTCACTGTAATTATCAAGAGCACAGGAACTTTCCAAGTCCTAAATTACACAGAACTGTTCTGCTGGATTTGCAAAACTCTTCTCCCATTTTTGCACATAAGACTTTTAATAAATAGGAACCAGAGTATCAACGCTCCCACTTACACTAAGCAGATGTCATCTACCAACAGATAATCAGAGGATCAGGTAAAGGACTAAGATTCTAAGTCAAAAGTAGCCTTAAATGAAACTAGGGTCACATGTGAAATGATGTTTTCCTCAAGCTGCAGCCTAAAAATGGTGCATCACTCCTCCACAAGCCTTTGGTTTGGTGCCTTTCTTCTGTGTTTATTGGCTCTTCATCCAGGTTAACTTCTCCTTAATATTCCCCTCCTTTATATTCACTTCCCCAGTAATATCTATATGTTTTCCTGTATTCACACTTCAGAGTACCCTGTCTCACCTGCTAGGAAGTCTCATAAATGTCTCCAACACTCCCAAAGTGTTCTCGTCCACTCTTGTAGCAACTGACCATTTCAAGAGCAATTTTATCCAAGGACTTTTAAACAAATATTCCCTGCAGCACTGTTTGCAGCACCTAGGCTGTCTTTCTCTCTCCAACATGAGTTCTGTAATTACTAACCAATAATAGGATTAATGTCTTCTGCTCTTTCTCCTCTGGTGTGATTCATGGCTTCAATGTCTCTCTTACCGCAGCTTGAGGCAACTTCACCCTTCCTTAGATTTGGGCCTTCTTCCTTTAACCTAAGGACTGGAGATCTGGAATATGGTGTCAAACAAATGTTATTATTCAAGTTTATCTGCTTTTTTATTTCAGATATTTGAGGATCTGATTCTAAGGACACTCAAAGGAAATACTATGCATCACATTTGGTGGGATCTGACAGTGTTTTATGCCTGGCAAAATGAGATCCCAGTATCTCCCTTAAGCTTCCCACAACCTTTACAGTAGGAGAACAGAATTCAAGCAAAAGCTATGTTAAAAAGCCCATCCAGACCAAGATGAAAATTACAGGCCTATAGAGGGCAAGGGGGGCTGCAGCATGCTCCAACACATTCTCCTGCCCCTGGCTTGCATAGCCATGGTGTTACATCTCAGACTTTCAAAGGAAGTTTGCCTCCTTATAACTTTTTATGACACAGATGTGTTGCACACTTTGCCAGGCTGCATTCTCTTTTTATTTATTTATCCTATTGGAAGTAATAATAATAAAAATGTTAAAAGCAACAGGATTCTTCACGGTTTTGGTCCCAGTTTCCGGATTTGCTAGCAATCTTGTGGACTAGCATACTGCATCTCCCAGCGCTCTCATATGCTCTCCCCAAAACAACAATCAGCTGTTCAATCCTATGACCAAGTCCACCTGGCAGAGTCAAGAGCTGATGTTGACAAGGAATAAAATGAAGTTTCAATCTCTAATCTGGCAGCCTAGCAGGTAAATGATAAGTTTTAGATTCAGAAAACCTGGTTTCTAGAGATAGCTCTGAACAAGACAGTCAGAAAGTAGGATATTAAAGGCAACGTACATGGGATGAAATCAGGATAACACTACAGGACTATTTTCAACACTTCTGTTGAGCTACCCTGTAATCCTATTGCTTATTCTTCCAAGTCAACAGATATCAGTCTCTCTGTTTGGACTGGGAGCTTACAAGAGGAAGGACTATCTTTTCCTAAATAACAACATCCCTCATCCATGTTTGCATATCCAATACTCTGAAATACAGTATTTCAGATGCTACATTCCAGATTGAAATTAAATCAAGATCAGTGAAATATATTCAGTAGCCTTTGGACCTCATCTTTTGAACTATATGTTAATTAGTGAACCTAGGAATCAATTACTACATTACCTCAATAAACCTACATGCTAAGCAATCAACAGAGTAGAAAGACACCTACAGATTTTGTTTTGTTTTTCAGCCTTCAGATTCTAAAGAATGTTGTATTAGAAGAACTGCCCTCTCAAAATGTAAAGGCTCCAGTTCAGTAGGCTCGGCGGTCTCAGGTTTTGATGAGCTCAGATTAAACTATTGCTTCTTCTGAAATACAGCAGACGATGGGAGGTTTGCTTTCTTTTTTGAAGGAGTGTCAAAACAGCTGAGAAGAGCACTTACTCCATATTAACTAACACAAAAGTAATCACAAGTTAATATCTTAGCAAAGATGATGCAGTTTTGCTATGAACAAGCTTCAACAAGCCTAAATAAACCCCTCATCTCCTTGACCTGGTAACACTTACGAACATTTAAAAAAAATAGCTTTCTTTTCAGTCCGAATTTATCTTGCCACTTGAAATTCATGCATCTGTCTCCCATTTGTTTTTATGAAGATATTCTTGTGAGTTTAGAACATTCCACTAACATAAGGGATTTTCTCTAAATCCATGCTTAATATTTCTTTCTGCATGCTTCATTTGTTACACAGCACAGCCTGATTCCGACCGAACCCCACCCCAGAAGCAGATGCATTTCTCTAGTGCAGAATACGCTTATTCTTTTGAGATGCTGGGTGTGAACATAACTTTTTTTTTATTGTCTTCTTTCAATGACTGCCAACACTTTAATGGCACTGAAAGCAGGCAGAGCCAACGACTGGTAGCTGTGACAACAAACGTGTGTACATGCATCTACATGACTGAAGCTAAAGGGATTTACTGGGGATCAAGAGCATATGTAAACTAGTATCTTCTGTGACAACCAGCAATCTAAAAAACCATTAGTCTGCATCAAAGCGTTACATCAGTTTTGCTCATCTGAGGGCAAGAGATTCTAATTGACCCCAGAAGTAGGTATCGCAATAGCTCAAACATTTTGTAGTTCTAACCTGTGTTACAGTCCAAATAGCATCATTATGATTAATAATAGTATCTTTTAAAAATACAGTAACAAATGAAGCTTTAATGTGAAAGACAAAAGAAGAAATGAAAACATAAGTAGGTTGAAGATATTTGCTGTACTTTTCATAGTGGGCAGAGACACCAAAAGTACAAAAAAATCACATTTTTTGAAATAAGTTCTTCAATTATGAAACAAGATTCTGCTATTAATCTGAAAAACAAGAAAAAAATTCTAGTCTAACTAGAAGTTTCATATTTTTAATCTTCCATTTTGTTGGAAAAATTTTAATTTTGGATTACTCAGCAATACTTAAACAATGAGCTGAAAAGTCAACTAGCAACATAGTTCTAATCAAAACACTTCACTTCTGCTTAACATAACATCCCTAAACCAAAATCAGGAAACTCTGCTGTCAGATGGGAAATAGGCTGAAAAGGACAGGACTCGTACAAGAGAGTCTGTAGCAGATGTAGCAAATGAGTCAGATCTTTCGCACCCTTTTATTGTGAACATCTACCCACAAAACCAACCACCATTTCCCTGTAAACCTTGTACAGGATGACACACGGAGACCAAAGCAGCAGTATCGAGATTCTGGCAAAGGTTCGGCAAGTTTAATGCTAGCCAATTGTAGAAACCATCGCTGGTGGCTAAGAGGTTTTGTAATTACAAACGTTAGATTATTCACTTGGAGAAAGCCGATACATCCTGAAGGTAGCACTTAACCCAAATACAAGCTGAGGAATTGCTTTTTGTCCTTAACACAAGGCTACTTTAAGTAAGCCAGCCGACAACTTCATACCTCAGTTTCCCCATTAAAAAATAAATAAATAAAAAATAAAAAGTGAAGTAATGCTGTCATAACCGAGACTGGGATTTAGGGAATATGCTCTAATCCTAGCACTGCCAATACCCTGCTGTGAAATCCTAAGGAAGTTGTTTCGCATGCCTATGTGGTTTCCGCACTCAACGCCCGGTGTTTATACAATCTGTTTTGAAAGCAAGTTCTCTTAGGCAGGAACCATCTTCTGATGAGGGCGAGCAGCACCCAGCTTAGATAGACCTGAGCCCGGCTTGGTCTCTGGGCACTATCGTAACACAAACAAACAACAGAATTTCTGTAAGTTTTGATGGAAAGTTTGCAAATGTGGATCATAAGGGGAGGGGGGAGAAGCTACAATCCAAATATTAAGTGTAATTACAACAACAAATCCAGACAAATAGATGTCACATACTTTGCTGATGACTTGTCTGTTAGTACAAATTCCATTTAGTAAGAACCCTCTAACCATGATATAATTTTAAAGGTATTTTTGTGTTTCTTCACCCTCCTGAATCCTCCAGCAGGACTGCTACTCGCTTGGTAGCTGTGCACCACTGGTGGCCTGTAAATCTCGCCTAGGATAAAAAATAGGGGTATCGGTACAAGGCACATATTCCCCCCTGTGCATTTAAGCCCTTCTTAAACCTCAGAAAGGAAACAGCTTTCAGCTCACTACAGCGTACAACTGCAACACAGGATATTTTTCCAGCTCACTGATATTTCATAAATATCATTTGTTGTCATGTGGTTAAATTAAAAACTCAGGATATCAAACATCAAACAGTATGTTAATGTCAAGTATGCTTGAATAAATACTAAAGAGTTCAACTGACTGAAATATGTGGACTACTAGCTAATTAAGAAAGAAGCAGGTGTGAAAAAAAAACTAATTTAAGCAATTTTTTTTATATAATTAATAATGTTTACTTGTAGTTCCCCATATAATAAGGCTCCAGTTTAACCTCCAGAGAATTCATAGCTGTAATCCAGCATTTTAAAAATAATAATTGAACAGGGCATTTTTAAAAGGAGATCAGTTTTCAAACCTGGATAATCTGCCTGGCATATATTCAGAGAAGGATTTTTATATTAATAATGATGAAGCTTTGTATCAATTGGATCAGTTACCAAATTATTCCAACAAATTAAAAAAACAACTAAGTTCAGTGTCCATCATGTTAATAGCTATAGGGATTACAGAAGTAACAAGGAGAATAATGTTTGGTGTGATTGCTGCAGAAATCATCCACTTAACAAAACAAACAAAAAAAGGCAAGTAATTTGGAGGGTGAGTTTTCCGGTGGGTCTGAAACTTCTCAGAGGAACAACATCTCTATGACATTATAGTCTAGTTTTACATGGGCAGAAAAATAAAAAACAACATTAAAATTTTTATTTGAACTGTTTTGGCAGCATACACACAGCCAATCAACTAATCCAAGACTGTATTCAATGCAGACTTTCTTTCCAAGAAGGCAAATGGAAGTAAAGGAGGAGAAAATGGCTACAGATGTAAAAACAGACCTGGAATATTTCATTGACATGACATATCTACTGCATTTAATTAAAAGAAGAATGTATGGGAACAATGCATCCTACTCAATCCGGTTTGGGGGAACAAAATAGGACTGGATTAGATAGGACAACCCTAATCCCCCGAGGGTTTCCCATATTTAATGGGAGCGCCACATGTTTGATATGTAGGGAAGCAAGTGGGTGTTCCTGGACTTGATCCACTATTCATCATAATACCGCAGCTTTGTTCATTCCCAGTGTGGAGGCTTAAAACCATGAAACCATATGTAGAATATTAAAAATCATTTAAAGTTAAAACGAACATTATGAAACCATGCACTCCAGTTGAGGCTCGAGTCCAACAGCCCTCCGAGTGCTCACTGTTCCTGTTGATATTGGTTAAGGGAGTAAACGAAATCACACGCACCCATACGCGTGTGCACACACACGCACCCCCCTTCGGAGCTGCAATGCTTCAGCGCAGATGATGGCTCCTTACTAACACTGTAGCAAGCTCATTATCAATAATTGATGCGACTTTGATACCTACAGCATCAATGCTTTAATTTATAATTAAAGATCAGAAACTCCAGTTCTATTTTTCCACCCCTACTATTTGGTTATAAACTTTTCCTTTTTTTCTGAATTTAAATTGTTTCTCAGACACAGTCAATAACTTTACTATATTCTCATTGCCGCTGCATTAATCATAGCTCTGCCCTAACCACATGGAATTTTATTTCCCATAAGAGAAATGTTTACTTTGGTTTACTTTGTTGGAACTCAACGTACTTATACAGTCTATAAAGATTTACTGTAACATATTTTGTTAAGCAACATTAAAGCCTGTGCTGACAGATCTTGTCTTACATTACTTCACTTACATTCAGATCCTTAATGCTTCTGCTATACACCGCTGCACCAATAAGACATCAGGACTAGCTTAGATACGGATGTTGCAAAAATAAATGAAATACAAGAAACTTAGGAGCATTTTCTGTCACAAGTGCATTCATGGTCAACTGCTCCTTACTTTGCATGAATTTTTATTGCAGTCATCATAACCATCAGGATAAATGAATTGCATGAATAGAGGATAAGAATTTTGCTTTTTAATTCCTTGTTACACATTAATTTAATCTAAGTTTATTGCATCCAAGGAGGTAAAGGAAGTTTAAACTAAATCTAAGCTAACTCCAGACAAAGTAGCCCAGGGACAGGGCTCGAGACAGGAGGATTGTAGCCTAATTGCGTGGTGGGTCAGTTCATTCCTCTGCGCCTCAGTTTCCCCATTCTCACCTTTTATCGGTTTGGCCCACTGATGCTGTAAGTATCGAACCCGCAGAGCGGGCACTGTGCGTGTGCACGTGGTCTCAGCAGAACGCGCAACGGACAGGCAGGGGTGGCTCTGGTTTTTGCTGCTGGTGGCCGTGCGGTAATAGCCAGCACTGATGCTAATATCGCACAAACATACCCTGAGACAGGGAACAGCTCTTCTTCCCTGCAGCACCCCTGCGCGCTGGGGCTCTACGGTGCAAGCGCCACGGAAGTCCGGGGGAACTGCAATAGCTCAGTGCCTGCGAGCATCAAATCTGAGGTCTCAAAAGCGGAAAATTCCCCCAAACATTCAAGCACTGGAAAGCTGAGTTGCATGTATATATTAGGCAATCCTATTACACAGACTACATTCAAACATCATGCCTGGGCACATTAACCAACAAGAACTAAAATATTTACTATAGCGCTGAGCAGACTTGGTTAGGGAATTCCATTCAGTGCTGACAAGCTTTCGCAGAAACTTCAGCACACTCTGTCTGCTGATAACTGTGACCAGCTTGTTCTGATCTTGCACTTCCCAGTGATGGATTATCTCTACAGTATACAGTCAGGTCACATTCTCACTGTGTGATGGTCTGTTACCTAGGATCCATATTACCTGAAGGACATAGGTAAGGGGAAAAGGAAAAGGGAACTAGCAAGGAAACAAAACAAAACAATGATTGCATTAAGTTCTGGCGAAATCAGATCTATCACTCACTGCATATGTGAATTCAGTTCACATGCATGCATGTGAGTACACGCATTATGGGGGTGGGAGCTGGCAGCTGGGTGGAGAAAGGAAAATGTGATTTTTTTAATATATTTATTAAATCACTGCTGAGAACAGAGGGGGAAAAGAGGAGCCTGGGAATCTGCAGCTGAGGCTCAGCTGGTGAGAAGACAAAGAGAGACCACAGTGTATTCACTCTAGGAAAGTCACTTTAAAAAAAGAAAAAAGAAAAAAAAAACCACAAAAATTTTCACCCTCCCTGAAAAAAAATAGCAAAATTTGCCTTAAGGTGACAGTACAGGAATCAGCTATACAATCTAATTTCAGGATACTATCGTGCAAATATTGTGCACAAAGCTTTCATTTAGCATGTCCCATCAGTTTCAAACACAACTACTCAGGTTAATAAGCTTTTATAGTAATTAAGTGTTTATTGAGGGGCATGCTAATGCAGCCACTTGCTGCAGACACGGGGACTTCATCAAAGTCAGCGTGACTACTCCCAGAGCACTGAGCTGGCACGTGCAAACCCTCCTGCTTCAGGGACTGCGCCCAGTAGGGCTGAACCATGTCTCCAGCACAGTCGCAGACGAGTTACTGTCCGCTCGCAGGTCTTACGGGGAACCAGTTGGTTCTAACCCTTTCTCGTTCTCCATCCTAGTGTCAGCTAAGACCCTGGAGACTGAAACCAAAACATTATTCCCTGTCCCACCCCCCCTACCTAGACAAATAGGGAATGGGAAGAACGCACCAACAGCAGTCCTTTCCCCCGGAGCCCCAAAATAGCATTCCAGTCAAGAAACCCTGTTTTTCTGATGGTCATCAGATGCTAACGACCCGGTCATACAGGTACAAGTCCTCTGCATTGCCCCAGGTGGCTTCAATAATCTGCCCCAGCTGTTCACTAGACCAGACCCACACTCTTTTGCACCTTCTTTCAGCTTTAACTTCTGTCTGAAAAGTGTGCAAGTGCTCATAAACCAGAAGCTGTTCTTCACTACCTAGAAAACTTGCAAGTTGCCTTAGGTAAGGAAATGGAGATTTAAACCTTCTGCCTCTGTAGAAGCTCTGTGGTTTATAAAGTTGGTCAGAAATGGAGATCCTATAGTGAAAGCCCTGTTTTATGGAACCTGGAGTGTTTCATGGATAATGATTAATCTTAAGAAAACAGGAATGTTGAAACATTGTTCTTATTTAATTTCACCCATTTTTAACTTATACATTTTACTACAGGTAAATGTATTATGTTGCAACACCCAAGTGAAATTCTGCCAGAAGACTGCTTTACTGTTTCCTAAGCAAAAGATTTTAAAATTTCCAGTGCATGAAATGTGAAAAAAATGACTTTTTGCATTAATTTGATTTGAACAGAAACTTCAAATGTTAGAGTTTCCCGTAGAACACAAAATACGTTTTGCAACTACCTCTGTTAAAAATCTCACAGGGAAAAAGATTCCTGAGTATTTTCTATTGTTATTTTCCCAGAAATTCTGACTGCAGCCCCTGCAGTTGTTCTAGGTAGAACCAATTTGTAGATCAGTCGGAAGGGCAGTTTTCCTGTTGAGGAAAGGTAAATGCAGCTCTGCATTGGGTGTTAAAGGACTGAATTCCCATAAGATTGGAGCTGATGGAAATTTTTTCTTACTGTGTGCTTAAACAAAGAAAATCCTTCATGGAACTTTTCATTAAGTGTGCATTCCCTCCCAACTTTTTCCTGGGGTTGGACAAAACTGAGAAAGACTATTTTATTTGCTTGCTTGTTTCTATTCCTTTTCTCATTCTCTTCCCTACTTTTGTTTTTCTATATCAGCATTCTGGAATAGGAAAAATGGGAAGAAAAATTAATTTTTAAAGAAATATCTTAAAGAGCTGTGAATAACCAAAATATAAACACTATATCTGGAAAAATTGTGAAAATTTTGGAAGAAAGATAAATATTTTCTTTTAAAAATATGCAGAATTACCCACTATTTGGAAATTTTTGCCAAGAAAATCACTTAAATTCCAAATTTTGTTTTCCACTCTATAAACATTTGAATACAATTACACAAGCCCAACACTCACAGATCTGGATGAAAAAAACAGTGCAATATTACCTTCTTCTCATTTTCCCCCAATCTGCCCTGGCCTTCTGGGAACAGGAGACTCCCAAAGCACCACAGAAGCAGGTGTAGGTGTATTTTAAGCAATAGAAAATCAGTTTAATTAAGCTCTCCCCAGACTTGCAAACCAAGAGAGTTGCTTTTCTTTCCCTAATAAACTAGCCCACAACAAACAGAACGGCTCATGGGTCAGTTCACCCACCATTTCACACCTCTGGCAGAAAGGACCCAGTACTCAAATAGAGAGCGCGTTCGAAAGCGCATCTGTTCTTGGGAAATGGTCATGGGGAGCTATTTGGCCCATTTGACCTTACAGCACTAAAAATCCCAGGACCTTCCATCCACAAGCCAGATTCCCAAATTGCTAAGCATTTTACAAACTCAGGATAAAACACAGTCCCTGCTGACATGGGCCTTCCAAAAGGAGCTGAGCGTCGTTAGTGCTGCAGTGGAAAAAATACCATCAATTTTAATTTCAAAATTTTATTCTTTCTGTTCCTCTTTGATATTTATCTGCCACAAACTCTGAACGTCTGCAACGTCTTTAATAGAGAAGCGCTATTACCCTCACTTTACAAGTGGGGAAATGAGGCCCAGCAAGACAAGGGTTGGGTCTTCCAACCTACCTGAGATGTCTTTTTAAACCCTTTCTAGATCATGCACGCATTCTCAGATACCACAGATGCCCACTGTCACCAAAACAGCCTACAGCAAAAAGCAAGTGAAGCCAGGACTGCTTCTGAATTTCTCCCTGTCCTAATTGCTATCCTTCCCTTTCTTGTCCAGAGGCTGCCAGCAGTGCCGGTAGACGTGCAGTCAGGCACTCTGCTTCACTGGCAGAGATCGGTTCTCACCACCAAGAACAAGATGCAGTTGGGTAAAGGCAGCTCCAAGCCCACAGCTGATTCAAGCCAAGGTGGAATCAGCCACAAGGCTGCCCCTCTCCACAGCTTTAAGGACAGTTGTTGAAACCTGGCAGCAGGCTCCCCTCAGATATATCAGCTAACCTGTACTTGTAATGATGATCTACAAAGGTTTAGAACCAGTGGACATACCAGTTGCAAGCACCTGGGGGGGTCTGTATGGCAGAAAGACAGCGGGAATCTCACTCGCACACCCCGTGAACGGGTTCCAGACGGAAAAGCTCTAGCAACGTCCAGGAGCAAGATGCAAGCAACACTCTGTTGGTTCTGGATATTGATTTACGAACCCTGAATGCTATTGCAGGAAAGTCCAGAAGGAGCAGTTTACAATAAAAATTATTACAGGCAAATGGTGGTTGGTGTTTTAAATCACTCGCTGGAATTGATAAGTTAATGTATGTCACACTTGCTGAAGGTTCACGAACCAAAAAAACTCATCATCTTCTTGTTACTACTACCTCTAAGTCAATAGAGGCACACACTTTACGCTGGTGAAGGCTGCGGTATTATTTACAGTTTTCTGAGTCACTGACTTCAATTATATATCTGAATTTAAGAATTATACTTGCAAAGTCATAGACAAACCATTTTGCCTTCCCTAACCTCCCCTCCTTCTCCTGGGGGATAGTGATAAAAATGCTGCATTTTTCAACTCCCTTTTGTTTTAAGAAACTGAAAAATAACTCTGGTCTTCAAAACTGTTTGAGCCAAGTCTTTTTTCAATTTTTCAAAACATTTCTGCTTCAACAAAACCTAAAGAAGTTTAATAAAGAAAAACGCTTTTGAATAAGGTTAAGTGTCCGGCTTAAGCTGACAAAATCCAGGAAATTGAAATTTAAGGCTGATACTAACAAATTCTACCTCTTATAAAAAATAAAAGACAAAGAATAAATGATACAAACCATAAATAATATCAGCCAAAACTTTTCATCTTTAGCATCAAGCCCATTTGTGCACAGATGGAAGTGCAAGTACATACACACACCTCTACTTATGTTATTTAGATGTTGTTTTATGTATTTAATTCTCATCAGATTCATAAAACATAATTCACACAGGGGACCACCACCATATCCAGGGTAAGGACGTAACTCGGCAGTTTTATAAAGCATTCGTTATTTACCTGCAAGACCAGAAAATCACTAGTGGAGACATTTGGTCTCTCAGGCAAATAAGGATTTAGTCTTCAGGAAAGAAGAATTCAAATATCCTTTTAAAGACTGCTTTGATAAAATACTAAATATATACAATGTTGTTATTTTAGCTAATTAAGGTTTTTTTGGTAAAAAAAATCATTATCTAAATGATTGCACCTAATTACAGAATAGTACATTAAAAAAAAGAAAGAAAGAAAAAAAGCCCACACTCGTGCTGAAATCATTTAAACGAAAAACTACTATTCCTCCTCCATACAACACACTGAGATCCACTAAGGAAATCACATTAAGAACTAGGGACTATCAGCCATAGTTTAACACAGAGACTACGGTAGCACCTTCGCTGAAATAAGGGTCTCCTTAATTACAGTAATAACAACAATACTTTAGAATCCTGAAAAATCCAGTCTCAGTTCCTCTTAAAAGACTTTTAAAAATAGATAATGAAACCAAGGCACATGCAATGAAAAAATAACGTGCTCAATGAGCTTCACAGGGCCAGTCTAAAATAAACTTTGATTCTTGACTCTGAAGTCTACACGCAGCATTATACATTGTACGTTTGCAACCAGGAGAGCTCACACGTGCCGAGCACCACGAGAAAGAGCAGGTGTTTCCAGAGTATGAGTGGCAGGAAAAATAACCCCCAAAGAGGTGCACTGTATAAACTTTAAATCAAATACACCCTTCTCTCCTCAAAGGAGGAGGGGAGGAAGGGGATCTTGGCTCACTAACCGAAATCTTAAACTGTTGACTAAACTTTTTGTAAGTTGTATGCTCACTATACACATTTTTGGATATTGGCAAAAAATCTGGAAATGCTTATAAATCTTACATTGCAACATCAGTCACAAACAGCTAGTTTGCAATCAGATTTGTTATTATACAGTCTCAGGCTGTGCTCTGTCTACTACACTAAACAATACTTGGGAATTCAGAGAAGCAAGTGTACGATCCATAACCTTCTATGTGTCCAAATGAAAAAATGCTGCCAAGGAAACACCCAAATATCAAAATTGAAATATAGCTTGGCCCTTAACGAGTCCAAAAGGAGCCATAGGAAGTTTACTCAAGTTCAGCAGAGATTTTGGCTAAATGCAGAGAAGACATTATTAAAGGAGATCCCAGCTCCATGATACAGGCAGGAGGAGAAACACAATGCAGTTTTGCAGTGTAACTGCATTTAAGATCTTCTGTTACATTTTTTCTTCTCTTGGGGGAATTGTAAACACCCTAAACAAAATAAAAACGTGAACATTATTGAAGAGACGGAAGAAAGGAAAACATGCATTTGGGGACAAAACAAAACAAAAAGGAAGAAAACTTGCAATGTTAGCACAATGATGCAACCTTAAAAAAGGTACAGTTTTCCAAGAACTGCATTTTTCTGACATCTTGTGCATACTGAGGTCCATGGAGACTTCACATTTTCCACACTCAGCACTTTGAGGGTCAGAGGGGTCAAGGTACCAGTATTCCCAGTGGACTGCTGATAGTTCATCCAGAACAATCAAGCTACTGCCTGTTCCTCCCCCCTCGTTACCAAGCTGACACTGGAGTAGAGAAATAGCCACTGCTGGTGCCACTTGGAACTAGAAATCCGGAGGCAAAAGATTAATTACAGATAGTCTTTTTTTTTTTTAATGTATTAGTGGTTTAATTCTTTTAAGTGATGGTTCATATCTACCAAAAATTACAAATGAAAAGTTTCTACCAGGCTCCAGCAGAAAATAACTCCATCTCAAACCACTCCTTGGCAAAAGCTGGGTCATGGGAAGAATTTCTAAATTTGATATAGCTTTAAACTTAGAAACTCTCCTCAGTACATTGGGACAGGGACTCTCTTTTTTCTGACCCATACAGAAAGCACAGAGAAGCTGATGTTTTGAAAAGCCATCCATAGCTAAACTACTTTATGAGTCTATAAAAAATACATATCAGCAAAACCAACATTACTGTTCATGTCTGCACTATTTCTGCATAAAAACAAACAGAGTTCGCTTGATAAATAAGGCAGGAAAATAATTTCCTCTAAAGAAATAGAAAGATAAACAAACAGGTATAAGAGTATTCTTTCCTCCCTGTTGCCACAATAAATTATTTGCATTCCTTAACTAAGAATCCAAATTAGAATGACTGCTCCATTCTCCAACATACAGCTTGTGTGTTTAATATGTTCACCTACTAATTAAATCCTACCTTTTAAATATTCTATTCAATTCATCTTTATCTGAAAAAAAACTGTAAACTTTTCATTTAAAGTAACTGAGAACTGGAACCAAACATGTATGTTTTTATGTTTACCTAAATAATAATTTTCAGAAAACATTGCTAGTTTTGTTCCAAAATTCCCCAAAGAATTAAAAAACCTCAAAGCTTTGTTAACCACATCAATGGGATTTTCAAAATAAAAAATTAGGCAGCATACAAAAAATATATATTTTTTAAATATCAGTAGGTATAAAATTGAGGTTAGATAATACTAATACTAGTCTTTCATCAACATTGTTCAGAGTTTACAAGGGTATCAGTGAAAAGTAAAAGTTAAAATCCAAAAGATGAACTGATGCTTTCAAGTTAAATCTTTATGAGATTCTCAGGTAATATTTAAACCAATATCCAAATAAAAAAGACACATATACAAACAAATATATAAAAAAGTATTGAGTCAGTCCTGACTTGTTCTTTCTAATCCTAATCAATAAATTATTTTTATAAGATAAATCACATTGCATCATGTGTTTCGTAAAAAATAAATTATTTTTTTAAATAAGAAGTGGTTAAAAATTGTTAAATCATTATTGAACATGGTTCTTAAATGAACACATGAAGTTTTTCCATGTTATTTCCCATTTCAGAATCAAAATCAGTATAATTTGGCCAATTTGGCAATCGCCCACCATAGACTGCTATTAAACACTATTCAAGTGCTAAGCTTTCTGACTTCCATAAAGGTTTGTAGGCCCCAATAGATTTTGTATGGCTATCTGACATCTTTAGAAGCACTCATAATATTCTGGGCAAAAGACTTAGGAAAATGACATAAAGTGGGAGTTAGCTACAAAAATATACAGTCTGTTTCAGTTGAACACTGCTATTATTTGGGTATGAGTCTCCCCATTTTCTCCTATTTATTAGTTATTCTGATATATTTTCCAGTGCTTGGAATTTCCAGGTTCTGTATATTAAAAAAAAAAAAAAAAAAAAAAATGACAGAAGTTTACAAGGAGGAAAAAAAAAAACCACCTAAATCTCACCTTGGAAGTGTCTTTGCTAAAAATGTAATGCCTGACTTTGTTTCTACACTTCTATGCTAGTAAGAATCATGGTTCTACAAAGAGAGAAGAAAAAGAAAGAAAAAAAACCAACCCTAAAATAGTGGTTGCATTCTCTGCGGTTCCTGTAAATATTTTATGAATGGATACCTCTGAGCAAAGTATCAACATAAAAATTCTCTAAAATTATTTCTCTAACATACCGAGTAAGGATTTGGACTTTGCTGTAAGTCCTTAATGCAAAGGACTTGTCAACATCAGGTTGTTGAGACACTGAGAGGATTTCTCTGGGTGCCACCTTTTAGACTCCAACAGTAAGCTGCAGCTTCTAGTGAATTTACTCCATGATAAGTAATTCCAGATGAGTTCAAGCGACAGGCTTCAAGCTCAAGGTACTTACTCATTGCACATTAAAGTCTCGTGTTCCCAGGTCTGGGTTGTTTTCTGACTGATATCCAATTAGGCAATAGAGAAAAGAGATGTTTTCCAAAGCTAGAGCTGAAGTAAATAAGCCAGAGCAGTAACTAACTGACAACCATTCTCACCAGTTAGTACTTTCTGTTTATTAGCAGTAAGGGAAACTGGAAAGAGACTAGATTAAAAATGGTAATAACACAAGTCCTCACAAATGCTCACAGAAGAGAGGGGATCGGGATTTTAGTCATAAAATTATCTTCAAAACAAATTATGTAAAATGTTTGTGAATAAACTTTTCAGTCCATTAAGACTGCACTGATTTGAAAATAATTCTCCTTTTTCCTGATTAAGCTCAATAACTTATTGCAATAAATCTTTCTTACCAGTCCAGACATGAAACTATCATCAGCACAGAATCTGAGCAACTCATAGACAGTTACTAGCTGGCAGAAAAGTACCTTAATAACCTTAGTTTTCTTGTTCATAGACAAGAAAACTAAGACTTGCAGAAGTGAACTAGTAACTCAAGTCACTACAGAAGCTTATGACCAAGTACAGAACTGAAAGCAGGTCCCTTAGGTACTCAACTTTAGGTACAAGTTCACTAAAGAATAGTTGTCCCGCTGCTGTAGCTGACTGGAACTTTGCTACCAGCTTTGCTGAGAACAGGTGGGGTCTCCTCACCGCCTAAGCAGGAATGGGAATTCTGGTCCACATCTTGCTTTGGAAACCTAATGTCAAAGCCATTTGGCATCTTTCAAGGGCCATTGAAAGCATCTCAGCCTGAGAAACATGTGTGTCACTTTACCCCCACGAGCTCCATGATAGGTTAAGGAGAAATAATACTGGTATCATGACCAGAAGAGAAGAACCAAGAGTTAACATCTGTTTCTCTCCTCTCACCCTCATTTACCTGTTCTTTTTATAGTCACTTCAGAAAAATGACTATGACCCATTGTCACTTTGAAGCGGTAGGAAAAGCACGTGAACCCTGTCCAGCAGCAGAGTCGGTCGTCACAGGCTGGTGGGCAGGTCAGCCTCAGCCCCGGAGCCCATCACAAGTGTCTGTCACTGAACTCTTGTCACATTGTGGAACCTGCATTGAGTAGTTCCGCATGCACGATCCTACCTTCCTCTGCGAAGGAAGATTCGCTAGAGAGAGACAGACACACATGCCAGGGAGGAACAGAGACGCACTTGCTTGAAACTAAACAAGAGTCAGGTCTGCAGGCCTGCTGCAGGAGCATTAAAATAAAATGTAGAAAGCAGCAATCCTTTCAAGCAGCAGCAGCCGGCAGCATTTCTTTTTATGACTGCTAAATGCCTGGGTTTTTCCCTAAGCAATTTACAGCGCAGCCACACGTCAAGATGGCTGGTGGGAACCAAGATGCTCCGAGTTACTCAAAATAGATCAGGGATTCTACTGACAGATGCCTGTGGTACTTGCCTGGCTAATTTGCTTTTATTAGAGTGAACAAGGCTTCTGTTAAGTGTTTGCAGTCTATTTCACTTTTATTACGATACAAAGGATTATATAGTCGTTCACAGAACTGCATCTACTTTTGTGACAGTGTGGGTTTTATCAATGTTTGTATTAGACTACTGTCATCATAACGGAAATGCATGTTTTTAACTGCCTACTTCTCCTTAATTATATTGGATGCTTTATTTAAGGTGTCCTAACAGCCTACTTTTAACACATTTATGTGCAGGTTTTTCTATGTAGCTGTTCTTTTTAGGTAGGAAAGTTGTATATGTCTCTGCTAATACTAAAAGCTTTCTATACCCGTAGACTGTTGCATGCAAGATTTCAATGTAAAGCAACCCTTTGCAAATATTTGCAAAGCACTGGTAGAAATATAAGTGCACTTGGCAATATACTGCACAAACAGCAGTTGCCCATAGGGTTTACTATTCAAACTCATAAGCTCGTGTACTAAAGAAGAAAGGAAGAGGAAGTCAACCAATCAAGATGGCAAGGAGGCTCATCACAGAGGTTAGTGTTAAACGTTATTTTGATAGAAAGGACTGAGAGAACTTTTCCAAGTTCCCTAAGGTGATTAAAAAGTTGGGAACAGGAAAAAGAAAAAAGCTCATGGAGACTACTGGGATGGAGAATAACAACGGTGAAGAGGTGAGAAATAGCTGTTGATGCAGCCAAAGGGCCGAGTGAAGTGGAAGAGGAACTGCATGACTGAAGGCCTTATGGAGCCAGGAACATTTTCAGACCCAGAGGAATACAGAGTAAAGCTGCAGTGCTGGGAATGCTTTCTCACTGGGCTGGAGTGGCGGTGAAGCTGCAGCGCCCACTATATGAAATGACCAAGGCTACTTTAAAGAGGGACCTGCAGAGAGAGTGAGATGGTACCATGCAAAGACAAAGTAGAAGTGGAAAGAAAAGCAAAAGAGAAAAACTGAAGATGGTACCAACAGCATAGGTATAAATGACCAGGTGAAGGATGCTGCCCACAGTTACCAAAAAACAAGAGAGAAAATTTTAAATTGACCTTGAGCCTGTCATTGTTTAAGTTAATATAGCAACAAAATATCTGGCAAAAGAGTTATCAGAATAAGAGAAGTCACCAAACGCTCAAATTTACCTTGGGAGACTACTGCTATAGGCATAAAAAGCTATGATCATTAACGCTGATCACGCAGGGAGACAGTGAGCATGTATCAGAAACAGAACAAAGGAGGAATATTTGAGGAAAACTGAAAAAGGATGAGGTAAGAGAAGGCAAATATTGAAATAAAGTTAAACACTGACAAAATGGTCTGAGAAGGAAAAACAAAGAAAAAAATGGGGAGAGGCTTAACTGAAGTTGCAAAAAATGGTTGGACTAGATGATCTCGAGAGGTCCCTTCCAACCTTACTGATTCTATGATTATACGGAGGGGAACTGCTGGTGAACATAGCACCTAACAAGTCTGATAATGTAGCACCTATCAGGTAGGATCCAAAAGCAGCCAGTCTAGTCCATTAAGTTTTACACCCTGCTGGGAGCACAGAAAGTATCTTAACCCTCATTTAACAGATGGGGAAATCTAAGGCAGAGAGCCAGACTTCTTTTCCCACCCTCAGGTCACAAACTGAGATGAGATCGAGACACAGAGCAGACCTCATCTATTCCCTGATGTCCCTTTCCTCATCTCACTACTAGGCAATATGATCTTCTCAGAGAAGCACAAAATACTGGAAGTCTTAATTTCCATTTTCCTTATCTACCAGACCCCAAAACTACAGGCACTGGAGCTCGCTTCCAGCAGTACTCACGACAGCAACGCTAAGCATGTGTTTTAAGTGTTTTAAGTGCTTGTAGGATCAAGGCTAGGTTAGTAAGTGCCTCTGTTTTCACAAATATTGTTTTATGAGTCAATCAATAGGAAAAGCACAACACACTACAGATGTTAGATTTACTACCTCCTCCCCACGAAGTAAAAAGCCCTTAATATTCTCAAAGCTAGCAAGTTCTTCAGCAGTTACTTTATATAAAAGCTGGACAGCAAATGTCAATTACTTCAGATAAAATTTTAGAGAATTGTATGTCATTTGAAAATTATGTTTTAATGGAAATATCGGATTTTAGCAAAAAAAAGAATTTTAAATAAAATGAAGCTTTCCATTTAAAAAATAAGGAGGGAAAAAAAAACACTTTTCCTTTAAAAAAAATCCAAACAAAACAAAAACAGATATATTTTGCTGGGTTCTACTTTGCCCGGATTCTCACACATAATTTAGTGCATCTTAGATGGTCGACACAGACGCTCTGAGCTAGCTTGGACAATAGCCAGCTATGATTTTTTGAAAATCCTATTTAATTGCTTGCCCATTCTCACTCACTTTTTATGAGAATTAGGTGCCTAATTCCTTCATGCACATTTGAAAATTCCACCTTTAATATTCACTAATAACTATTCCATTCTCCAAGGAAGGCAGGCAAGTTTCCTGTGTCTATGGATGCCAGTAGTCCACCATATTTCCTAGAGATATTGCTGAAGGGGATTGAAATGGGAACTTCCTGAAAAACTGCCTAAATATCCTTTGAATTTTCCATGTTAATATTGCCTGATAACAACAGATTTGCATTTCCTCTAGAAAGGAGGAAGAAAAAGAAGCAACTAGCTTCTCAGTCTATTGGTTCTCTATAATTAGGAGAAGTATTTTGTTCTAAAACCAAGAAAGTAGTGCACTTAATAGTTTCAGCTAGAACAGTAACTTCTGTCACCATTGAAGCAAGTGTTCCACTCCTTACTGCTGTTCGGAGCTCTCTGACTAGTTGTAGTAGCATCTGCAGCAGCACCTTGCACTGAAAAGGAAGCTCAACCAATCATACTATGCAAATCTTTTGACAAAAGGGGCTTACAGGATTATTTTATGTCATCTTTTATTATTTCTTCTTTTTAGTTGATCTAACATTCAAATTATGCCATGAACAAGCAAGTTTTGTCCTGTGTAAAAGAAGGGGATTGCAAATACAGTATCTCATTTCTAAAAAGTCTACAAAGTTCTTATGTCCAATAAAATCGTGTGGCAGTGAGTTTTGCAGGTTAACTACATTTAAGAAAAAATGCCTACCTCCCAACAGGCTGAATCCCAAAGCGTCAAATCAACTCTGACAGCCTCCCCTCAGAAGATGGGAGGAAAACACACCTGTTATTTACATAGCACAAATTGCTCACAGAGCTAAAAATCTGCCTTCTAAACGTGAAGCATACCCAGGCCTTGCAGCCCAAGCTCAAGTCACTGAAGAGGGATGTGACGTGTCCTGTGGTCCGACAGCCTCTCACAGAGAGGCTCGCAGAGGAGATGCTGGCATGCTTGCCAGAGGTGCTATCTTGGATCTGGTCCTGCACCTCACCTTGCTCAGTATCATGGATACTTATCTGCACAGTAGTACAACGAGTGCATCAATGTTTGGACTGAAGGTTGTAGTCCAAAGCCCACTGACTTCACCTAGCCACAGGACACACTGTGGTCATAGTATTACTTTTCATAATGTGTAAGCAGCAGGAGGTCCCAGTCAAAGCCAGCAAGCTCACTGGACTGGGCATTTAGCCACAGAGGCTCCTTGTACTGAAAATCTAAACAGGTAAGAAAGAGAGCTGAAAGGGCAGAAAGTGTCCTGGTCAGTCAGTCCAGCAGGCTGGTTGCAAAGTCAGGAATACAATATATCTTTCATCAGCACCCTGTCTCAAGAAGAAAATGCCATCTGTGAAAATCACATCAAACTATCACACACACACATTCACTTTAACATATCTTCTAAAAAAAAAAAAAAAAAAAAAAAGGAAAAGAAAAATATATACATCAAAGGTATTCCTCCCTCACAAAAACCACCTTCTGAGCCTCCACATTTCTATTTCTCTTCTTCTACCAGGTCTAATCCTGATTTTGTTACTGTTGAAAGTGCAAGTACATTTGTCCTGTTTGACCCTTGGCTGATATTCTCTCTCATACAAATTAAACACAAATTGTTCCTCTCACTTCATTATAAGATTGACTATACCTTGTACAAAGCAGAAGAGAATAATAACCAAACCCACAAACCAAAAATGCCAGAACAGAAAAGGCCATAAAATGAGGTTTACTTATGCAAAACTTTGTTTAAATTCATTAAAAAAAAAAAGTGATGAAAACTGTGGTTAAAGTCACACTCGTGAACATTTTATCTGCAAAAAGAAGGTAGGGGAGTACATTTGTTTGCATGTCTGATGGGAGGAAGAAAAATTACAACTGTAAGTAATGTGCACTCATACACGCTAAGCAAAAGCAAAACCCTCATTTCCTCCTCTGCACTGAAATACAGTCAGACGCTCCCAGTCCCAAGAGTGCCACCCCCATGGACCACCAAAATAAAGCAGAACAAAGGAAGCTCATTTAGTTCTTACTCAAGGAAAATATGCTGTTTACTGATCATCTTGATTTTCAGAGGAGGACAGCAGCCGAAAAATCTTTGTGTTACTGAGAAGCTGTGGGGGAATGTTTTTAGGTTTTTTGCTTTGCAGGGGAGAACGGGGCAAGTGAAAACAAGGAAAATTCAGACAACTTTATCCTGGTAAATGCAATCAGAGGGACCCCTCGTAATGTTGCTAAAAAGAAAAAAATATTAACATTTCACAAGTTCCCCTTGTGGCTTCCCATGCTCCTCCTCCCCCATCAAAAATTCATAAAGGGAATCAGCATTCTTTACCGAATGGCTCCCTGAGGTGCCATAGACCTTGTTGGAGAGAAAGGCTATAAATATCGAATTATACACCTCATGGGAAGAAAGGGTTGGAGATTCAGCTTCAAACCTACTGCACTGTCCCCCAGGGAACTCACTCCAGACTCAAGGTCCGGCGTGGCAAGGAAATGGGTCAAGTGTGTCAATTTTGAGATCGCCGACCTCTGACACCTTTAATGATGCTCGGAGTCCACCTCCTTGACGTCCTGTTGCCCCTTGTGCACCACAAACTTTCCAAAGTCCCTTCAAGTGAAAAACAAGTAACTGAGTCAAGCAGCATTGAGAAGCTGTGCTAAAGGCTACTTCACAGGCTTCTCCAGCCCCTGAAGGATAGTGCAGTCCTCCCATTTTCAGGCCTCCTTCTCCCATCTCTATATAACTGCCACACAACGGAATTCAAGGCAACTGTGCTTTTAGTGTCAAGTTCTCTACCTAGGTTTTGCTCTGGTTAGAATGCAAAGCCCACATTATTAGGCTACACAATACTCATAAATAAGCAGCAGATGTTTTTTTCTTTCTTTTAAAAATATTTCCACTTCAAGCTGCAGTAAAAGATAATGGGTGTTAAACAGTTAAAAAGCTAAACAAGCTTTTTTTTCTTTCTTTTTTTAATCAATAAAAGTCCTGTCTGCAGGCACAATCCAGCAAATGTTTACTATAGAGAGGCAGGAGGTCAGAAGAGCTGCCTACAGCTCAGCAATAAGCATCTCCAGGATCTGGCCTCTGCCCAGATTCTTCTCATCTTTGGCTTAGGCTGGTGATAGGAAAAGCCACCCATCTCCAACAGCATCTCACAGCAGAAAAAAGAAGGAAAAACATACTTCTTATCACAAGCCAACCTGAGTGCGTAATAGGTTGTATCACTGCAGTGTATTTTATCTTCAGAGACTTTTAGAAAAACATGGGCAAAGGAATATCACCGAGTCGCTTGCCTACTATTGAAATTCAGTCAGTTATGGGGTGGAATGCATTTAAAACAGGTTAGGTCATACCACAGCGGACAGATGTTATTCAATAACCTCATAAGCAATCATAGGTAGGAAAATGAAATGACCCAGTTCCTAAATTGGGATCTGGCTAGAACATCAGGGCCAATATTTCCTCTTCCAAAACAAACCATCATGGGATCGTAATGCCACAATATATTTTTGGCATAAAATAAAAATAAAATAGGGCTTAACACACTGTGGTTCCCTGGAAACATGCAAAAACAATCCACTTGGAACCTGTCTTCCACCAACTCAACCACTCCACCCCCCCTCGGGCACTGGGGTGTGAACTGGTACTTTTTATGCAGTAAAAATTCACCAAGAACTGAGGCACAAACACCCTGCAAGCAAGCATCTCAAGCACAGCTGTTTGTTTCTGGCCTCTGATCCTGAAGAAAAGATGCAAGATTAGCTTCTATGTACAGACACCAGTTCATCTTTCACCAGCAGCACAGTTCTACTGAGAGAAATAAGTGCAGAAATTTTAATACAGACAGGGCCTTAGCCAATGCCATTTTTCCAAAGGTCTATGGTCAATCCAGCTAACAGCTGCTATTGTTAGGGTGAATTACGACGAAGAAGATGTCACAGTGAGATGGGTAAGACAAAACACTACAATTCAGAACTGCCAGGTTCCTCTCCCAGCTCTGCCGCAGAGTCCTGGTGTGTCCAGGTGAATCCCACCCAGAGCTCCACTTCAGATCCTCAAATTCTAATCCTAAATCGTAGTTTCACTTTCTCAGTGCAGTTGTAACACAACTAATTAAGAGTAACAAGCAACATTATACACACATACAGTAGACACACACGATGAACGGAAGTCCACATTTGCCTCTCCTTAGCAACTTCCATGGCCAGCTCTTCTCCTGTGAATTGGTTTGATTGTTGGTCAAAAACAGTTCTGAGACCTCAATCAAAATTTCTCTGCTGTAAGGTGGAAACGCACTTTCTTATCATATTGGATTACAGAAGGACAGACTTGACTCTCTGAGAAAGTCACACTACAATTGTAAAAGTAAAAATCATTTTGAAATTCCAAAAAGTACACTGAGCTGGAAAGAGTTTCTCTGCCTTACAGCCCTTCATCCCCAACTTGGACAGACTCTCTCATTATATTTCACTGAAAACCCTCTGCCAGGCAGAATCATATAAAAGTATAAATCCCATTTATCCACTATCTCAGGGGAAAACAGGTTCCTTTGGATAAGCAGGGTCAGAGATGATGTGGGCTGTGGGCCTCCCAGCACAGGAAAGGCCATGTTGCAGGTCTCCACTCCTGAGGCACAATGAAGAAAAGACCAAAAACTTTGCTGACTCACTAGATTTTTAAGGGAGTGTGCTCCAAGGAAGCAAAAAATTTAGTGGCTGCAAACCCAAGGACACACATTCATAGAATCAGTAAGGTTGGAAGGGACCTCTGGAGATCATCTAGTCCAACCCCCTGCTCAGCAGGGTCACCTAGAGCATGTTGGACAGGGTTGCATCCAGGCGGGCCTTGAAGATCTCCAGAGAAGGAGACTCCACAACCTCTCTGGGCAACTGGTTCCAGTGCTCCGTCACTCTCACAGTGAAGAAATTCCCCCCGCACGGTCAGGCGGAACTTCTGTGCTTCGATTTCTGCCCATTGCCTCTTGTCCTGTCACACAGCACAACTGAAAAGAGTTTGTCCCTGTCCCCTTGACACCCTCCCTTCAGGAACTTATCCACATTGATAAGATCCCCCCTCAGTCTGCTCTTCCCCAGGCTGAAGAGGCCCAGCTCTCGCAGCCGTTCCTAGAGGACAGGTGCTCCAGCCCTCTGATCGTCTTCGTAGCCCTATGCTGGACTCTCTCCAGTAGCTCCATGTCTCTCTTGTACTGGGGAGCCCAGAACTGGACGCAGTACTCGAGATGAGGCCTCTCCAGGACTGAGTAGAGGGGCAGGATCACCTCCCTTGACCTGCTTGCAACACTCTTCTCGATGCACCCCAGGATACTTCTGCAATCCCAAGGATATAGCTATAACATCTGTTAACCCTCTTGCTCCCAACCTTACTGAAATGAATGCAATGTTGAGGAGAATTAGATGATTACTCGTCCTGTTGTAAACTGTTTATTCCTAAGTCAGGTGCAAGAGAGGCCATGGCAAGATAAATAAATAGTCTCACATCACAGCTGCCTCTATCGACATCTTATCATTCCGAGACCACCAGCAATATGTCATTTCAGTTCTAATGCAACTGTTACTACATTTATGCTTATAAATTAATGTTTTTATATGTACTTCCTGAGGTCTCCTACGCTTCTTCCCCCCCCACCTCCAGTGGAGGGCAAGTAAGGGGAATGGCTTATGCGATTGCAAGCATCACATTATCATCATATCCATGGGGAACTGTTCTCTCTACACCAAAGGCGAAACACCCTCCAGAGTCATCATCTTCATTTCTCCTATTATTGTCCAGCCCGAAAGCATTAAAGTTTTTGGCCCACATCCTACATTTACATTTCAGTTCCATGTAACACCATATCCTATACACGCCATCTTCCACCCCAAGACAGGAGAGCACTTCAATCACTCCTGTCAACATTCACAGGTCAAAAGCAGCCCCGTGCACTCATACGCACTGGACCTGCTATACATGCACAAACGATCCAAGCCAGATGTGTCCCACATGCATCAGCCTGCATGTTATATGGACAGCGAGTAGGACGCCTTTCATATGCCTTGACTCACTCTGCTTGCAACATCAGTCGTAACACACACCTCACGCCTGCTTATCCAGAAGTGCTAGACATTTTTATGGAAATCCAGAAAATTAATATTGCTATTGATAGATGCAGGTGAGTAGGCAACCATGCTTTAAAAAATTGTAGAGATTTCATTGTCGTCTATAAACCGAGATCTTTTCCTCAGCACAGAAAAAGGAAAACAGACTCACTCGTGGCCACAATGCAGAGGAGTTGTGGATACAGCAAAGTCTCTTGCCTCTACATCTTACCACCCCTATAAGGTTATAATGTGAAGTGTGCTGTACACAGTAAAAAAATTACCAGAAAAATGAGTTCTTATTAACATTTATCTACATAACATTTGTCCAAAGATTACGTAAGAAATGTTTTAACATAAATCAAAGCCGTAGTGAGTTGCTCTGGCACAAAGCCCCAGCTTCCTCCCTTCTCCTCTGAGACTACCAGCCACCACAAAACCATAGCCCCTGTTTCTAATCAGAGCTACAGGACTTGGCTGCACCCCTATCCCCCCTCTTACCATCACAGCTCTCTTACAGGTAACACGAGTATAGTGGGCTTAGGTTACATTGCTAGGTTTGGAATATACAACTACTTTCCATTTTTATATATTAAAAAAACGTAAGTGCTAACTGAAAGTCTCTGGCTGATTTGATCATAAGCATACAGTGTGCTGAAAAACAAAGAAATGTAATCTATATTTAACAAAGATTCACCAGTTTTCAGAAGAAAAAGGAAGACAGGCTGACAGGACACTAGCTAGAGAGCGCTGTGTGCCAAATTTATGAAAGATTCCAGGATTAAATCTAGTCAGTTGTATTTGGTAAAAGATTTAGCAGATCTTCGTTTACAAAACTGAGCTAAACAATTCTCTTATCTTTTATGTGTGACAAAATGAGACCTAGATCAATAAATGTACTTTTCTCAACTTCTTTCTGAGTTCTTCCCACACATAATGGAAAGATGTCACCTAAAATTAACACTTACCACAAGATGCTTACCAAATCAGAAAGACACAGGCATAGGGTAGTAAAGATTATCAAAAATTAAATAAATAGTATGAAACAGACATCAGCCAGAATTCTGGATCTGCATAACTAGAACAATGAAGACATTACAGCCCAATGTGAATTACGGCTTCAGCCCTTCTTTTTAATTATAACCCCAAACTTTTCACATTTTGATAGAAATAAAGTGTCCAGAAAGGATCTTTTACAAGGTAGTTAATTAACAATAGATATTTGCAGTCTCCTTTATTCATCTACAAATCAGCTTGCAGGTAATTCATTAATTTTCACAACAATAGATATGGATTTACTGCATATACTTCTCATTTTACACTTGAACAAATGGAGGTACACAAAGCTAGATGCAAACACCGAAGGTCTATGACTACAGAATTTAAGAAGCTTGTCTGTTGGTTAGATTGGTTTGGAGGTCCATGTTCAAGACCCCAAAGTGCTTCCTTTTATTTGTTTGAAGCTCATATATAAGAATTTCCTTGGGTGACCCAGTGGGGGTAATAAAAAGTTAACAATTCCCTCTCACTTTCTCTTGGTCATTCACAATTTCTTACACCTCTATTCAGCAGTTCCTCAGCTGAGTGATTTCTAAGCTAGAGAATCTTTGTCTCTCCTTACATAAATGCTGTATCAGCCCCGATCAAGTAAGCAAATAATATAGTACATGACAAATACCTCAAAATATGAGGGATATTTCAACTTGCAATAGAAATAATCCTTCTGATATCTCTTGATCTGTACTTTTTTTTTTTTTGGGGGGGGGGGGGGGGAGGGAGAAGGGGGGTCCAAAGGTTAAAAGCAGGCATTGCCAGAAAGATGCATGTAACACAGGTAACTTTGGAACCAAAGCAACATCCTCAGAAACAGAGATCCTCAGTATTAGAGCCACAGGTGCAGGGACCAGAGAGGAATAAACATTCACAATAGAGAGAATAGATCAAATTTTCAAGTTTCTCTTGTCAATCTTATTCATAGAACGTGGAACGATTTTGCTAAAAATTTTAGTACATGCCTTCAATTCTGCCAAGTCAAAGCAATATGCAGCATTAATTAGAATACACTAAGTTTCCTACATACTTAAAGAGCAAAATCATGTCAGAAACACAGGCCTTAACTCTCACATAGCCCAGATTAGTAAGAGTCATTCAAACCAGGTGAAACATATGAATTTACTCTAGCTAAGAATCCAGGTCGTTCATTTAGATTTCTATGAAAAATCTAAATTCCACTGAGCACCAGAACCAAAACAATGATTTTTCTTTTTAATGCAAATGCTGCAATTACTAGAGACGTAAATTTCTTGTAATCACATTATTTGCACTAAGTTTAACAAGAGCTCTCCACTCTTGTTTTGCCTATGATCAGAGACATATTTTAAGAACAATGTCATTTATGTAAACTCATCTTTCTATGGACAATTTATAACTGCCCTGTTTTCTTCTCTTTTACTTACAACACTTCCCATGTTGCATTCTAGAGTGTCATTAAATGTCCTTTTATTGCTCCCTTGTTGTAAGTACCTGAGTATTAACTAGAGCTTCAAGATTTACAGCCTATTTTAAACTCAGATAATGATGTTTAATTTGTTATCGGCTGTGTAAAGGTTAACAAAGAAATAACTCAAACTATTAGCAAAGGGATAACGCATTACGACAGAGCAATTAAAAGCTGTATCTGGCACTGCACGAAAAGATTGATCTCATTTCCAAAGGAGCTTGATGATCCGCGCTCACAACCCATGAAGTGCAAGGGAAGCAGTGCAAGTCCACACTTCACTTTGATTATGCATCACTGAGCTGGTTTTCATTAAGAAACCTGCACGAGTAACATGCTGATGGGCAAGTTCTAGCAAATCTAGCCAAGAGGTTTAAAAGTTACTGCCCTCAGCAGTTCTTTTCTGGGCGTTATGTCTCCTAGAAGAGGGCTGGTGGAATGCAATAAGCAGCATGTATCTGGGGCTGTATCACTGCAAAGCCAGCAAGCTTGGCGGCACCTTGCGTGGCACTTTGAGCCAAGGCCTGCCCCTCAGAGGCAGGCATGCTGGCACACTTTTCATTCTGTCAGGTCCACTGTGGAGAAGAGGCACCATCTCAAAGTAACATTGCGTAGTAAGCAAACGTGAATGAAAGCCCTAAGTAAGAAGATTTCAAACTGATTTTATAGTATTGCTACAACTGTACTCCAAGGAATTGCTTTTAAACTTCATTTTTGTACACTCCACTGACCAGCGTCTGTGGTTTTCTAGGGGTAGGAGGGAGGTGGTTTTTTTTTTTTTTTTTTTTTTTTTTTTTTTTTTTTAATTTTGTTACGCTGTTACAGTTGTTCTTATGTAGATACCTCCCTTTTTTTCTCATCCTCCTTCAGGCTGTTGGGCAATTGCCGGAAACACTTTTTGGAAGAGTTAGGGATAGGTTATTGGATGTGCGCCCAATGCTTTTGGAAAAACAGAGGAGAAAATATGTAGAATTCATGGAAGAAAGACAACCAGATGCTGCTTGAAAAGATGGTTGTATTCTTGTGTCAACAAATTAGTACATGAACAGCCAAAAAGCCCACACAGAGGTAACGTAAGCAAATGTGTCCTTAAGACATTCAAGGGAAACACAAACTCTCCCCGTTGGAGCTACGCTTGCAAGCATACCACTAAGACCCTGCTTAGCAATGCACTCGAGACAGATTCCCATAAACTTTGGATCAAGACAGTGGAAAGGCTCAGTACAAAGTAAATCTAGGCCTGAACATTTGCAACTGAGCTATGTTTTCAAACAAATCTTTGAATTTAAAAACAATTATGAATTATGCTTCATGGGGCTAAGAAACATGGATGGGATTGAAAAATCAGAGTCTTCAACTTTGGCTAGAACAATGTCTATTATATTTCCTCAGATCTGACATTGTAGCCAAGGGCTGCTTCAATCAGTCTTCACAGCCACTATACGCGAGGGAGATAGACCTCCAGCTGCTATAAAACAGAATGCAACTTCAACAGCTCTAAGACTGTTTCAACTAGGCCAAAGGAATAACTTCTAATTCTTTTTAACATCCATTTCTTCATTCTTTCTACCTGCAAACCCTAGTCCCATCTCCTTCCTTACTCCGCCACCTAAATTTTGCATTTCTTGGCTTTAACTTTGCAGAAACACCCTAGAGCAAAAGAGGAAAACATTACTTTCCCTCTAGGATTTTAGCATAAATTCTGCGCAGGCTTATTAAATCGTGTTGAACCTTCCCCTCCTACCCTTCCCCCCACACGCACCTCTTTTGCTTTTTTTCCTCCTCCTAACTCTTACCACATGTTGTAAAGGCCAGACATGAGCCAGACCAAGCTCCTAAAGCAGAAGGGAGGAGGAGGCAGGAGGTAAGGGAAGCAGAAGGCTCCTTTATCGGCTAGAGGGGCTATTTCCCATACTGCCTATTCCGCACTTCCATGCTGCATCCCACAGCACCAGCGACTAGCAGCAATGCAGCTACCCCCATAACCAGTGCTGCCAAGAGGCTGAAAATTGAAGACCAATGAGAAACTCATAAAAATAGTATGAAAATCGTGGAATTCACTCTTTCCTTTCCCAATAAATTTCTAGTAGGTCAACATGTCCAAAATGACAATCAGCTGGAGGGGTTAGGCGCATACATTCCTGGCTGCTTTCATATCAAGGCCACAGTTGGAGGCTGAGGATGAAATAAACCTTACAAGCCAAGTCACACTTTCATATGGAAACAAGGTGGAATCTAAGATTGGTTTTCTATTTATTATTTCCCTTCACATTTGTGTTCTACTCGCTCAATTTGGTCTTGTGATCTGTTGCTAAGAGGACATTTGGCAGCAGCTCTGCCAAATCACACAAGCTTTGATCATGGGTGTTGCCACAACAGACAGGATATTTGACCCTATAAATCCTTGGGTGTGTGTGTCTTGGGTGATGAGCCCTCCCAGAAAATCCTGCAGGGCATCATTGCAGAATTACTAATTAGTAATAGAACCCACCAACCAATTGGTTACATCCTGTCTAAAGTGAAATATCTCTCTTCTTAATATTTCATTCATATGGAATATTTATAAATCTTCATAATCTCATGGTTTCTGCAATATACACTGAGAATGAATTCCAGAGGTCCCTATGCCTCAAATAATATTATTTCTTTTAGTCATTTTGGGAGGTCTTTCCATTTCATTGAATATCTCTTTACTTAATTGATGACAAACTACATTCCTGTTATTTGCTCTGTATTATTTTTATATTCCTTCATGTTTTTTTACCTATCTCCATCTTCATAGAGTTCCTCCAGGATGAACTCTATAGCCTCTTGTGCCTTAGGAGTCCAGTCAAAAGTTTCAAGCTAGACAGAATTTTTGTCCCACTCTTCTTTCTCCCCATGTGAAAGCTCTTCCAGCCTCCAATAATGATTTTCACTTACCTCTGAACAATTATCTTCATTCTTTGACTTCAAGAAATTTCTCATCCATTCCCATCAGTCCAACTGAGGCAAATGGGCAGCTCAACAGTCCATGAATAAGTATAAGTGATGATGTTTTGATTATAAGCCACAATTCAGGTGGCATTAGGTACTGCAGTGGTAGGAGAATCCCCAGGAACTAGAATTACCGGATGAATTTCCCGCAAAGCAAGCTCAAATATCTCTGCATCATATTTGCTGGTGCTTCTGGATCCAGGAGGGCTTAGCCCTGTGGCCAAGTTAGTATGTCCTTCCAAATCTGTGTGTGCTGGAAAATACACTGTGAAGTACAAGCTCTGCCTGGAACCAGTATAGATATATATGCAATGTATTTAATATTTCTTCCAGATCGCTGCAACACTTGACCCAGGAGGATTTTTGAGCTCTGTACTACTGGTATAGCCTACCAGCAACCCAGATAATCTCACTGATAAGAAAAAGAACCACAGATGATGCTATATTAAAAGACAAACCTCCAATTTCTTGATTAAAGAACATAGTTCCAGTATTCAGCAGGAGAAGCTGCCCAAACAACTGGCTCTGTTACCTACTGTCTCTCTATAAAGCCGCAGGAGAGAGAACCACGCAGGAACAACGCACAAGATTTTTGCTTCTTCTAGGATATCGGTGTTAAAAAAAAAAATTATTGATGAACTACTTTGTCATTGTTAACAGCATTGCTGACAAACTCACAGCAGGCCCACTGAGAGGAAGACAGCAGCATGTCTACTGACTGCCTGTTGTAGCTGAGACATGTGCTCTGAATTAGGCAAGGTGTGTAAATTATGACAGCCAGAGCTCTTTAGAGAATGCCCAGGTCTGAAGGATTCTCGTGCACTTTTGTTGTTGCTGCTGCATTTCCCTGTAGTTCTTCTCTCAAAAGAAGCCTTGCTCCTTGGAGAGAGCATTAACAGGCTCCAAATCTTGAAGTGTCATTTGACAGAAATAAAATTGAAATGCTAAAAAGAAACTCCAGTTTTCCTTTCCTCATTGCATTCATTATTTTATTCTCTCCAACTGTAGCTTAACCTCAGAGGAGGAAAACCATTGTGCTAGGCTGGGGGAAGTAGGGGAGGAGAAAAGATGAGATAGCCAAAAAAAACATGGTTTCCTTGACAGAAAATCACGTATGAAACTACCAGCCCGATAACACTGGTGAAGACCTTGTTTGCAACACAGATTGCCAGATGCATCCACGAAAGCTTTGTTTCCAGGAATACCCCTATTAGGGCACTACTGCTCTGCAGTGCATCATCATTATTATTACTTCAAGGAAATTAGGTTACACTGCACTCAGTCATTAAAAAATAACATTGAGAGAGGCCTTGAAAGGGCATCTCGTTCATTCAGGCCTGCCTGCAAGCCTTTGAGTATGCTCAGAGGAAGCCGACATTTGGAAAGCTCTACCGGTCCACCCAGAACAGAAGCAGCAGCAAAGAGAATGAGGTACCAAAGCTGCAGGCTGGCTAGAATCTGTGCAAAACAAATTCTAGAGGAAGAGCTACAGCTTTCTGCTGACAACATGGAACAGATAAATGGGGCGAGCAGATAGGTAGTCTAATTGTTAAAAGAAAGCATTTTTTCTCCTGGTGAAATTGCAGGCATTTGTTGTGTCGGTCTGGTGCAGCTGGGCTATACACATTCTGTGCTGAGATGAAGAGATTAGTAGCTTACAAAAGCAACCCAATGCGTAACATAGCTATGAAGAACCAGAGTTAAAACCAAGTTTCCTCTCACAAAGAATTATGTAACATTTTAAAGATGAGATTATTGACCTTTTCTTTAAATGTCTAAAACAGTATTAGCATATATTCTCTTCTTCTACAGACATTCCAAAGGCACCAACCAAAGTGCTGATCTTAGGCAAAATGAGGCACTGTGAAGCTGCTCATTTTACACTTTCAAAAGCAAATCTATTACCCTTATTCAACAGTTGTAAATAAAAAAGTTTCAAATTAAGACAGACGTCCATCCTGAAATTAGCACACAGGTAAACTGGTACTGAAAAAACTAACTGAAAAGTATTGTACTACAAAAGATACCCATTCAATCATTAGAGAAATGTTGCTAATCAACCCTATTCCTTAATACCCAGGAAATCTATCTTTGTTTTCACCTATAAGTCCCCAAACCCTTTTCAAATATTCCAGAAACAATTCTCAAACAGTCATAATACAAAGTTACCCCCATTATTAGTTATGCTCTTTCCAGGAAATATTTTGACCTCAAGTAGTATTGCAATGCAAATGTTCATTTTTTCTAAGCATTCCTGTTTCTTGGCAGGAAAAAATATTTTTTTAATTTTTTTACAATAATTGAAAAAACAAAAAGCCCTCTGAAACTAGAAAGTGTAAAGAAAGGAAAACTGCAAAAACAGTTCAAAAAATTAACAGTTGTGAGCAAAAAGTACCAACTAACTTCCAATTATTTCTAATTACCACTATTATCACATATTTGAATGAGATTTTCCTCATATGAGCCTAGGTATAGAGAGATGACATTATTTGCTGAAAATAAGAGACTCAATGAAAGATTTAACAAAACAAAAACAATTTCATCTTTCTGTTGAACTAGACTTCATACTTCAGCTATGAAAACACTGCTTCTGTTCCTTTAAGTGTGGCAACGTGTAGGAGGACTGGGAGTGTTTCGTACTCAGTGCAGTCATGGTCATTTCAATCCCATTCTGCTGCAGTGCTCAGAAATGTTCTCATTTTGATATAATTAGCACTTTATTGCAGGGAAAATTAACCAAATGAAACTTTATCAGCTGTTTAATTAATACTCAGTTTGCCAGTGCTTTTTGCCAGATAGCACTGTGTTGGACTTGTTCATTCAACTGCTACTACAGGGAATAAGCTCAAAATGCCAACTCACCACTGGTGCCTCCAGTGCAGTACACATTGCTTCCCATCTTTGCCAGTGAGCTAAGATAACCTCCAAAGAGGAGCACATAAAGGAGGAGGTATATAACTGAGGAACCATCATTCACAGCACTCATCTGTCACAATTCATGGTATCAATTTTACGCTGTTCCAGGAGCCACAGCTATAGCATCAGATACGAGCTACTTCCCCGTATCACCTAAGCAAGAGCAAAGGAAGAAACAGAGGGACAACAAGCAAAGCACCTTGCCCGAAGTGACTTGGTAAGCCAGGGGTAAAGCCAAGAACAGAAGCCAGATCTCCTAAGCTGTGGTTCAGTGCTCTAGTTCCCAGGCCATACCACCATCCATTTTATGATAGTCACTGGAAGGCCTCCCAATGACTTCAGTGGAAATTGGAACGTGGAAATACAGATCCTGGTCTTCCAAAAGGAGCCATATCTTTTGGTTGGTAATGAACAGCCACCATAACCATATTCTCTTAATAAGCCTGATATTAGGTTAAGAACTTTCTAATTTATTTAGTTATGTTATTCTAGTAAAAGAAATTTCCAAAACTACAACTTTCTCTCTGAGGAGATACTTACTTCTAGCCCCCAAACAGTTCTGTATAATACTTAAATATCTTTCAGTCATGAATATGAATATTCAGTGGGAAAGGTCAGTATAAGTGTCCTCCATTTTACCAACGGGGAACCGAGACAGAGATGTCCTTAAGATGGAGAGGAAGGACACAGTCCTTTGGGCTGCACTCAGGCTGACAGGCCTCTGGCGGGGCTGATTTCAGCACAGGAGCTGCTGCACGCGCTGCCCTGCCTCACCCTCGGCTGCCGTGAGTCAGCTCCTGTGAACTAGCACCTGAGCCACATGGACCTACAGGAGTTTTCCCAAGTTCCAGGCTAGTGACTCAGCCGCAGGACACTCCTTCCAATGCAAGACCTTGTTATTTCCAACTTTCCTCTCTCCGTTCCAGGCCTAAACACATCCGATGGCTCTCTCTGGGAACAAGGGATACACTGAGTCATTTCTCCTTTGGAACGGACCTACAGCGCACCAAGGCCTGACAGCAGGCGCAGGGCACAGTTGAAGTACCTGGTCAGAGCGAGCCGTGAGATACCTCCCCTGTTTCCCAGCCACAGCTTAGTATTGGGGCGATGACATTTTACAGTGGGAGGTCACAGTGCATGCATATCCTTCCTTCTAAAATCACATCCTGCCTTCCCTATCACAACAGATGGCCTAAAGCATTCCTACCTGCTCCCAAAAGCCGCCTGCATGTCCACAGCAGGATCGTGCGGCACGTTTCCGCAGTGTTCTTTACTGTTCAGTCCAACTTTAAGCCATAATATTACTGTTCTGATTTAACAGTCTGACATGACATGTCATAACAAGACGGAATAAGAATGATTTGTTTATCAGAACCTAAACTAGGCTGAAAAGTTGTAGGTCAGATTTTTCATAAATTAATTAAAGTTGTAATTGAGAAAGAAAAGTGTTGATATACTTTCATGTTATTTTCCTTTAACATTTTTGTACCTTTTTGTTAGCTATGGAAGCTAGCTGAAAGCTTCTAATTGAAAATGTTTAGAATTGTTTACAAGCATTTTGGAAAAAAACACAGGGCCATCAAATTAAATATACGTTCTTAAATTTTACTGATGTTTCAACTAGCTCTAGTTATTGCTACACACGAAGCCAATCAGATTTTATAGCAGCACTGACAATAGACTCAGAAGGCTGCTTGTCTGGTAATAAACTAAGGTCATTTAGAAGCATAATCCATTTGGGTTGTTAGATAAAAGAATTCTAGTACTTAGTGGTGAGATTTTGCATTGTATCCACAAAAGAGTAAGAATGGCCATTTTCTTCAAGCCATCTACAGAGGACAAATCTTTACAAGTGTTACAATTATTTACCAGTACTTGTGAGATTCAGAAATATTCCATGTCATCGACAGCAAGGGTAGCCTAGTTCCTCATTCACAGAAAAACAGATCTGGTTTAAATTCCCACTTCAGTTAGTAAATTCGTATGTAATTTCAGACAAAGCACTAGTCTAACACTGAACCTTAGTTTTTCCACCTGCAGAATGGCTGTAATACTTCATCTTTTTATGGAAATAAAAATCACGATAAAAATAATACGCACTGATACACCCGATATTTGATTAAGCTCCTTATGTTTTCACATCAGGACTATGATCACCCGAAGAAAAGAGGTCGTTTGCCTGTTACACATACACCTCTTACAGCTGGCAAGACTGCTTTCAGGATAAAGCTATTAGCCCAGATACACAGAGGCAGAGAGATTTCATTTTCTAGTACCCTTACACTTTCAAATTTCTATACCAGCTTTAAGAGCAAAGCAGGAGTAGAACTGCAGGAAAAATCTCTTGTCCTGAAAGAGTTAAGAGGTATTTATTTTAAAGGGGGTATTTACTTTTTAAATAAAAAATAAGCTAATAAAATAGAAAAAAAAAACTTAGAAGTAAAAAGTAAGTATTTTTAAGGGGTATTTACTTTTATAACTTTATGTTATGCTTTAAGTGTTCGTCATATGAACTATCTTCTGCCCATCTGGAACATGTTGCTCCCAACTCATCTGATCCTTTCACTGCTCTGTCAAGCCCAGCTCTCAAGGAGCGTAGCAATGCTAACCTCACAGCTACCACTTACCCTTATGAGCTAATCTTTTTCCGTGTTTGTTTTCCTGTCTTTCATGTAACGATAGTATCAGCTTACCTCACAGCAATAAAACATTCTGAAAAATCTACCAACTCTGTAAGTTTTTTCCAGTACTACATATAAGACACTTTAAAAGGTGCATTCTTGAAGAGCAAATGTTGGTTGTTGTTCTTTACAAAGAAGTATATGCACGCTTCCATTTTACAGACAGGGAAATTGAAGAAAATACCTTGAATGACTTAGTTAAGGCCAGAATGGGAAATTACAAAATTAAGATTACAACTCCAGAATTCCTGGCTTATGAGCCTTTGGTTATTCTATGTCCTCTACTGCCAGGACTGTCTCATCTCTTCAGAGAGCACAGCTACATCCTACAAAATGGGTTTTACCAATGGCTGGCATGATAACGTAACATTTCCCCAAAAGAGATTCCTGTAAGTTTTATCTGTACTTGCAGCCTTCTCAATGCTAAGAGCAGAAAACAGAAGCTGTGTGTAAAAACATTCTTAAAGCAGAATAACTGGTCAAGTAAACTTATGCAAAAAAGAGGCCAAACAGCAGCTTCACAGGGGGAACAAAAAAAGAGCTCAGCTCAGCAGTTCTTATTGGCACTGTTTCATGAATCACAAGAAGGCTGCTGAGAACGAACGCAGTACATTATTGGCGTTACACAGCTGGGAGGAAGGGAGTCGGGGGGTGAGAAAGGTTTAGAAAGAGAAATGAGAATGAGACTGTTCATTCAACATATTCGTCTTTCAATGCAAAAGAGGAAAAAGAAGAAAAAGAAATATCAGATACAAGTTCCTTATGAGTGAGCGATCAAAATAAAGGGCTAAGCCCTGACTCTGAGACGAGACAAAGAACTTGGCAATCCTGAGCAAACTCCTTATAAGATATAGAGAGCCCCATGGGGAGAAAGAGGGCACAGCATGTAGCAATAATAACCAAATGTTAAAGCTAGTTTCTGTGAAAAAAAGCAGGCACTATACAATTCACCAGGCTATTACAACACGTAGAGGGAAGCACAATATTATTATTGTCTAGTCATAACTCTGTAAATGCAGTCCAACTTCAAAAATTCTTGGAGAAAATAGCAAAAAAGAAAAGAAAAAAAAAAGTGAGTGTCTGCTGTTATTGGTCTAATGAGCTAACTCTGAAATATGAGCTAAAGACAGCTCCCTAGTGGCTGCTGACTATTCCACAAACAGAGAGGAAACCTCTTTCAGAGTCCATCAGTGCAAACCGTTGCTGACAGCTTGGGACTACACAACACACAGATTTATTTCACAGACAGCCACAGACAGGAATTTAGCACCCCAAGCTGGCCTCCTGCTTAGCAGAGAAGGTGTTAAAATGCATCCAGGCAGAGCCCGCTTGCCCCCCCCCCAGCTCTCCACCACACACATACACATTTTCTTCCCTGAACCCTCCCTTGAACAAAACACAGTAGCAATTAATCAATTTGGTCACCTGTTCCAGGCAGCAAAACACTCACCAAGTTTCCCCTTTTCCTTCTCACTCCACCCCCAACACTCAAAATATTATACAACAGCAACCTGGTAGAAGAAATGCAACAAGCCTAACAGCTGCTCCCAGTGCCAACCAAGTTCAGCTACAGCGCCTCCAAAATTTCCAAATATTTTGCAGGACCTTTTATCTTACAAATTAATTCATTTCCAGACAGCAGCCAACTCCTTTTGAATCTGACAGCTTGGAATCACTGAACTCATCAAAAATGATTTAAAGGAGGAGAAACTGAACAGTCATATAATAGCCTGCTGATATTAACTACCCTAAGGAATTTTGTCTTGTTCAAACTTTGGTTTCAACTTTTAAAGTTTCAGTGCCTCTTTTTTAAACTGTTTTCCAAAGGATTTGCTTGTAAAGATTTAAAAAGGATTTGCAAAATTCCGCATGGTTTGAGTTTATATGCAGATGAACTAGGGTTTGAAAAAAATAAGTCAAACTGACCTCTACCGGTTCTCTTAAACACACGCGATACATATATGTGTGTGTATGTATATACATACATACATATACATATATATATATATATATATATATGGAGAAATTCCATTTCTATTAACACAACTGAAAAAGCTCCAACAGACTCACCAAAACTGAAGTAAATTTAATACATTTGTCAATATAGTTATTACTGATTAGATACACAAATCTGGTCTGCTTACACACCGTGCTCCTATTTTTAGATTTTTAGGAAACAAAGAGCACTTATTAATGGCCATCTTCTTGTTTGGGAAAGAGAAGGGGAACAATTCTGTTTATATTTCTCAATCAGCCTGCTGGCTTTCACACAAAGCACTAAAGCAATTACACTGGCTAGCACACAAAATGAGAGATTTAGCAAACATCATTAATATTATTATTCATTTACTTAACTCATCTCTTTTTCCTTCCATTCCTAGAGATATCATACTGAGGTTCTAGTACATCCCTCCGCTTGAGAACGTAACTCCCATTAATGCTGGATACTTGCCTTAAGGGAAGCAATGCACCAAGTTACAGCAGGGAAATATATTAATAAAGTACAGCAAGAAATTCCTTAGCTTGGCCACACTAGGGAGAGCAGAACATGACCTAATCGAGATGAAAAAGATCTAACTTTCATGAGTTTAGGACTTCTTTGATAGAGCAGCCCAAAACCTAGAGGTGAGAAGAGAAAAATACTGTCAGGACATTCTGAGCACTAGAAATTAAATTTTCTCCTTGGACACTGACAAAAGATTCTTCAGACTGACTGTTCTCTCTCCTGAAACGAGGTCACTAGTTTTATGCATCATTACATAAGATGATGATTTAGAGCCCTGTCTCTTAAGTTGAAAAGTAACAGGTTAGAAATGGCTTCATTTTCAAAAGCTCTTAAAAGTCAGCAATTTCAATAACTTCAACTGCTGTCTTAGGAAAATTTTTCCAAGCCATCTATTGGATTTAGGTTATAATTTCCATTATAAACTCTTAAACGACACAGAAGATCTCAGTCTAAATAGTGATTTGGGAGCTAAATCTTAAGCTTTTAATTTTCAAAGCCTTGGCCTGTAAGCAGGCCACCTTCAGAGAAAGTTCTGATTTGCTGAGTAAGAAATGGCCTGTAATCAGCAATAAGACCCAGCCCTTTAATGCTGTCACACACATACAAATTAAAATCATTTCTTACGTCACTACGAACAGCTTGAGATGATCTTCTTGCCATTCAATTAAAAGCTACTAGCCTTTTAGCACTTTAAGTGATTTCTGATGCATGTTAAGAAACTCTCTCCCTGGCCCAGAGTGACCAGGCACTATATTAACCAGATTGCTCAGCAGTGACAAAGTGTATTTGCATTCCAAGGTGAAATCTATTAAGGGGAAAAGATGAAGTGTGAGATTTCAGTGCAGACAAGGTGATCAGATAATGACATTATCCTACACAATGCAGGATATGGTTACCATTTAAGCTGAACTATTTGCTTACTCTCTCCTCCACCCACCTACCAAGTACATGAGATGCTAGATTTTAACACGAGATACAGAGGTGAACATCAGGGGTAAAGCTTCATATTGCTCAGGGTTTAGCTTAGATAAGCATTCAGCTGAAGCCTATGAGTTTGAAAAATTGGATAGGAAATCTCCTTGGTATAGACTCTCCCCCTCTTTTAATTGGATTTATACAAATGGTCCTTTCACATTTCTCTAAGCACGCTTACAGTCATTTAGGTAGAGCACTTAAATTAAGAAGTGGCTTATTCTCAGGAAAGGCGCTCAGCCCAAGAACCAGGTTATTGGCAGAGACAAAAAAACAATTCCACCCTGAAAGCGAGACACGTCACAGTTTCCTGCCTCCACAGGTGAGCGGTTTGCTTTGCCAGCTCACAGCAGAAGGCAGTAACGTCAACCAGGCAGAGCACTTAGCTGAGGAGGAGGGGGCCTATGATGCTGTTTTCCTTCCCGCCAGCAATCCTTGCAAAACTTGCTTTATTTTCTTTACATTTTCTTTTCTACGCCTTTATTGCTCTAGGAGGTAAATTCTAGGTATAGGGCCTGACACAGTGTTCCAGGAAATATATGGGAATGGTTTGCTACATTGGACGAAAAACTAACTGCAATGAAAGAAGACAATTAGCAAATGCTGGTTTGTTGCACTAAGAGGAGGAGTAAACTGTAGTGCCTTGGCGATCTGTTTTGCCTTCTTTAAACCTTACCCTTTCCTTCTACTCCATAAAACAACCTCTCAGAATACTTTTACCTGCAGCAAATCCTAACACAGAAAAACCCAGGAAAGACTTGAAGCCTTCAGGCTTCAGAAAAGGCGAAAGATCCACAAACCAGAGGTTCAACTTTCCCCCTTCCTGTAATCTTATGTCACCAAAATGAAAATAAGCACTACTGCATTCCAAATCTCTCTCAGTTTAAATCTCTATCAGTCCTTTCCTTAGAGTCAGGAAATGTCTAAGTCTTTATTTGGTTGGCATTTTTACTAGTTCCATGCATACTTCAGGCCTTTCCTTCTTATCTGTGGTTTAAGAAGGAATGTCAAAAGGGAATTCCTTAGTTCAGGTAGTCTTCTGACTCCTATTGACTACTTCTCTTAGAAAACTTTAATTAGAAGTTTTCTAATATGGGATAGCAATTTAATTGCAGATTTGCATATGTGTGCACACAACATCAAGATAATACGACACACTTAATGCTTCACTGAAAAACAGACAAATCAAAAATACTTCTAACTTAAAAAAAAATTCAGCAGCCCTATAAAAACCCTTACAGGCTTAGGAATTTAATTTCTTACCAATAGTTCTTTCCTAAGAATTTGAAATCTTGAAAAGCAGCAAGTAATATAATCTTAAAAATCAATCATGCTATTAAGAAGTTGAGGAAAATAGTTCAAACTAAGACCTCATGCAGAAAAATGAGATTTTATGTTCCTAACTCTTTCTTGCTTGATCACTGATCTCATTTTCGTATTCTAGATCTGATCATTCCCTTTAATCAACCTTGACTCCTTAGGTTTCTTTTCCACTCCTAGCATCCTTTCTCATTCCCATTCCTTCTCCTTACCCCCATCTCCCAAGACATTTCCATCCTCCATTTTTCCAGGCCTATTCAGCCATCCGTACAAATCAATTGGAGATAAAAAAAAAAAAAAAAAAAAAAAGGACACAACAGGGGGAGATGAAGCTCATTACAGCATGTAATATTAATTAAATAGAGCAGGGGTGAATACATTATATACTTGAGAGCACTAGAACTGCTCTTAGCTCAGGCCACAGCAATACAGCACATGAAATCTGTGCTCCTCTCCAGGCTTTTCCAGTCTAGGGAATGTGAACGGGCTGATTCCTCCGCTGGGCTCCCAGTATACCTCCCCACTCCAGTCTAGAGAGGATCATTAAGTTACATTGCGAAAAGGCTCTGAACGAAAACCAGATTCAGGAGCAACGTAACAGACAGATGAAACTGTTATTATCCACCTCTTCACTTTACCCACCAAGATGTGCTACATCTTCCTACAGTCACACGCTTTTCTTCACTGCAGTCTTGCCAAGGGCAATATTGCCTCTTGATAATATACTCCGTACGCACCTACAGAATTAGGAGGGATGCAGGGGAATTGAGGAGGGGGAGGTGCAGATAATTTCAGACCAAATATAAGAAAGAAGCACCATGCAGGGCTGGGCAGTACAAGATCAGAGAGAAGTACTTCCCTCTGATCCCCACTACAGATTTCAATTTCCTATGTCCCACTTTCCCTGCACACATGTAAGTCTCCCTTATGTTAGCACTATATACGGACTGAAAACTCAATGGTAGCAGCAAGAAGCCACCTTGTTTATTACTGGCAGTACAGTCGGATGAGAAAGGTTCATTGTGCTAGACATTGATATACATGTATATACATTGGTGGTAAGACAGTTCTTAACTCAGAGTCTACAATCTGAACCTGGCTGAACAGCAAAAATTTGATTCTGTGAAATTTAAATTAAAAGATGTTAAGAATAGTCATCTCACCCACATGGGCTTTACTGGTTAAACAAGTGTTCAGTGTGGCCAGGTTGCTCTCTTAATTTTGATTTGCTTGCTCCCTGCCCACGTGTTAACCCCAAAAATTGATTTTAAAAATTAAAATCATTGTTACAATTTGCTTATCTTAATATAAAGCAAGTGCACATTGTCCCTTCATGAATGCTACTGCAAGTGGCTACATAGCATGACCCTTATTTATAATCCCCTGTAAATTCACCCAAAAAGTCATGAACTACATAATATTAGTTCTTACAGACTGACATATTTCCCTGATCTTTCATGAGCCACATGGGGAAACAGTTTTCGCCTGATCTGAATGAAGAAGAAAAACAGTGATCCTAATCAACCGTTTACCCTTAGTATCTTCCCTAAACAAATCTGGGAAAGAGCTTAAAGGCTTGGGAATATCCTCGACCCTGCTTGATGCACTGTAATAACCCTACCTAATTATACTGATATAAAAACTAATTGGAAAGATAGCAAATGTCAGGGTAAGATGCAAATTGTAGGGTGTTAATTGCTGAACAGGTGCTGGAATAGAATTAAATGAGCATCTTGATTAGGAGACTGGAAAAAACAAATGTGGACCCCGAAATCAAGTTGGCCATGTGAATTATTTAGCAGCCTCCTTGTACCAGCGAAAGGTCATGTTGACGTGCCCTCAGCTTTTGGGGGGGGGGGGGGGAAGGGGGTGACAAAACTCTAGTGAACGCCCGGAGAAAACACGGCTTCGCAGAGAGACAAGGCTATATAACATATTAAATTTTCTATAGCAGAAGGGAGGAGCTTTCTTTAATCGATGAATTTATTGGTGGACTTATAGGGGGATAATGTTAGTGGAAAGTTCTCCGTATGGATTGCTGCAGTGATACAGAGCCTGTACTCCTAACACTAGGAGAGTCCTAGCAGACTGCAGAAGACAGCACAAGTATACAACCCAGTCCTCTTCTGACCTGCTGAGTGCAAGATTAGTGCCATTTATAGCAGATATTTTGGAATGTGGATATTGGTCCAAAGATAAAAGGACTAAAAATCAGAGAACAGCTTTAGTTTGTATTTGCAGTGCTTAACATAATAAGAATCTCAACCATGACCAGAAGTTCTTCAGCAATACTACTATAGTAAATTATTTTTCACACAGGCCATCAGAAAGTCATCTTATGTTTCAGTTGCCACTGAATGACAAGCAAACAGATTAGATCAAATAACATAAATTAGAGCAAGCAGTCTAGAAATAAAAGACCTTATCACTAGCAGTTATGACTTGGGGCATCTGATTAGATTCATTTCCACAAAAAGATTAACCTAGCATCAGTCTTCCCTAATTTTGAATTGAGACAACTTTTTCTTGGTGAGAAATTCTAATTTTGCAAGAATACGTTAGAGGTGGATGAAAGGTTTTATAGACAAAAGATTTTTTAAAGACAACTTCAACAAGTGATAGAAGCTATTGAAATGTCTTGCTTATTGTGAGAAAAATAGCCCCAAAACTCTGAAAAACAGTTTTTTAAAAAAATCAATATTGAAAATATTTAAATGGTTTTTCAGTTGGTTCTGTGAATTATTTTACAATATATCACATTGGTTCAAGCAACAGTAGCATGGGGGGAAAAGGGACCTTTTGCATTTGATTCACTTAATGAATGAACACATCTCGATGGATGGTAGCAATTACTGTTAGGCGCTATTTACAACAATCATTTTGTTTCAGCAGCAGCTAGAGACCCAGCCTAGAGCAGGACTCCAATCCATTAGGTATTGTACAAAATGCTAGTACAAAGAAAGCCCCTGCACTGCAGAGCTTCCAAGCTAAACAGAAAAGATGAACAAGGAATGACTGAAATGTGAGGAAGTGGGCCAGGTATGCTGGCCAGGCTTAAAACATCAGGAGCCTAAAGGAGGCCTTGAAATGAATATAAACTATAGCCCAGTTTAAGGTCTTTAGTACTGCTAATAAAGTGCAAAGGAGCCATAGCATAAGAATCAGATCCTTATTTTTTTCCATGTATTAACAAACTTAGGTATCTCTCCTCTCAAGTAATGCTTTCCAAAAAGTTCATGCAACACGATGCACTACAGTAGTCTCTAGACTAATTTTCTGCTATTCACATTTCTAAGAGCTGCACCTGTTTTACCGAAGACAGAATTATGCACAGAGTTCATAAAGACAATGAGACGGCGTCCCATATCCCTCTGACCTCGAGTAACAGAGTGGGCTAAGGCAGCAGCGACAACATGACCGTCAGTGCTTTGGACAATTCAGGTGGAAAAGTATCTTGCACAAGATAGCAGCCTAAATCAGTGACAAAGAGAGACACTGAGCATAACAGACCTAGATCACTTTTCCCTAGCCTAACATTACAAAATTCAATAAAGATATCTATGACAGTTCCAAGTCATAAGAAAGGCATGTTTCTGCTCTAAGAAACACAAAACAGGGACAATGCCTACAGTGTATGCTCTAAGGTGGCCTATGCACAGATATGCTGCTAACACAGTGCAGTCAGAAAGGAACAGATACCATTTCAGAGGAAGATGAAACATTTTACAGAGATCTCTTTTTTTGAGGGGGGGGGAGGGGGCCGGGAGAGAAATGTCGGGGGGGAGCACACTTAAGACTGAAAACTTAGATTTATGACACTAAGAACTGAAGTTACCTTTGTGTCTAGGGGATAAGATACACCATGGGAGACAGGAGAATAGAGTGGGTACAGCATTGCAATGCTCAGTCTCCTGGGATAAAGACACCAATTCATTATCTGCACACCATCCTTCTTGGGGCCTCTGCTGCTAGAGGAGGTAGCTGCCAATCACGTTCCATTTCGCAGACATATTTAGTGCTTGCAGTGTGGGCTAGAAGCAGCTGCAGAAAGAAACAGACTCAGTTAATTTTTCAAGTTCTGTGTCTTTAGAGGGGAAGGGCTGCAACTCAAAGCGAGTTGTCTGTCCAGTGACTTCAGCCTTAACTTTTCAGTTCAGTACCAGTACAGATATGCAAGATGTACCTGAAATATCGGGATAGAGGGGAAGCAGAGGAATATAAAGAAAAAAATCATGTAGCATTAGGCTGATCAAAATCTGGGTAGTCTGTTAAAATCTTATAGTCACTGTGCACGAGCAGGATCAGGGCTGTGTTGCAGGCTATTCTATGTAGCCATGTAGAACTACTACTATGCTAAAAGCTAACCCGTATTGCTCCTTTCTGATGCTGCCTGTCCCAAAAGCCTCTTGGCCAACACAGAGCTCACCAAACAGCTCTACATTCGTTATAGATAGAAAAATAAGGTACATTCAAGGTACGGGGGGGGGGTTCTACACTTGTTTTAAAATTTCCAAGAAAATAAAATTTCATGCACACATGCAGTTGATGGTAATATTAAAGGGATGTGTTTCATATGCCCAGGTAAAGTAGAGGAATGCTACTGAGCTCGTAAAAACACATTCAGAAGCTACAAAATGCTGGAGTTAAGATCGAAGGAGTAACTTAAATCCCCTTTGACATATACGATACAATATAATACTTAATTATATGACAATATAATTCCTCGATGTGCCAGCGTGTACCTAGTTGCCAGTCCCTTGACTGACCAGTCACCATTCTTCATTCTTACCTTCTCCTTCTAGTTGCTTCTTGCCTCTTCTCTAACCTCCAGCTGAGCCCTACCTAATGTCCTAATCTTCCAGGTAAGCCTCCTAATCAAATACACATTCCTCCACCAAGCCTCAAAACCTAGTCCTCTTGACCATGAAGTATCATTTCCCCAAACTGCAGCAAGCCATCAATAGCATACTCACGAACTGTACGCTACATGTACCCACAGCGTTACAGGCAAGCCTTAGCCACTATAAACTGTCAGAGGTGAATGACAATTTATGTTTGCCAAAGATCAGAATCCAAGCTGCTGTAAGGAAAGCTTTGGTCTATGCAAATAGAAAGCATTTATATGTCTACTTTTCTTACACTAAAGTGGTGCTCTCCAGTGGAGCAAAATAGCCATTCAATGAATGAGTGCAGGAAAAAAAAAAAAAACAGAACTTCACATATTTTCATATATATAATAAAATATATTTTTGCCTATAAAAACAAGTTGAAGATACAGAAGAAAAGCAAGATGAACACAGTTGTAACTTGCATCAGAGAAAGTTTTAGACAAGTTATCAAGCAGGGCTTCTATTCTGTTTGTGTTACTTGGCTAAATAGTAAGAAACTGACAGTGATATTTTTTGAACACACAGAAGTCAAGCTACAAAATGAGAACACCAGATGTCTTGAAGGAATGCTGGTAAATGCTGGAGATAAAATGGGGAGGGGGGAAGAGAAAGAAAACTCTTTAACAAAAATGTCCCAAAGGATTTTTTTTTTTTTTTTGAGGTTCTACGTCAACAAGTGACACTGACATAACGCTGTAAGCTTTTTTCCCTCTTTAACAGGGCAATTTTGACTGACCAGATATTTTGTCAACATGAAATAGAATGATTTGGCATGGATTCAACTCTAGAAGTGGTAAGTATTTTCCTTTAAGGTACTGAGCACCTACGTTCCTCTTAAGAGTACGGATTTGGGAAAGGATCACCATTTAAGTATTTGCTCACGCTCAAATTTAAGATCTAACATAATCTAGTTTCAAGTCCACGTGAAATTTACTGGAGTGCTACATTATTAGTAGCAATGAATTCAAGGTCATTTAGAGTTATTTAGAATAAAAGCTTTAGATAGATACACAGGACAAACAGCATGGACTAAGGAGGCAAACCTCTTCAGTTTTTACTAGATCTTCCAATACATCAATTTTTATCTCTCAGATTCACATGAACATGACAATCCTAAGTTTCATGTTTTCAAAAAGGAAATTTCTAGAACTGTTTCTGATAAAGTTTGCAAATCTGAAACAAACCAGAAGCTGGGGTGGGACTCTTAACAGTTTCTCTTTTCTTTTTAGAACTTAGTTTCAACTAAATACTTACATGCATACCTCTTGATACTAACCAATACTAAGTACTAATTGCTTTGCTGAATCAGGGCCCATTTGCTGAAAGAGCTTTTATCAATGTTGCATAAGAAAAGCTAAACACATCTCTTCAAAATTAATTAAATCCAATTTGTATTGGCATCAACACTCTCAGCTTCAAGTCTAATTTCTTTATGCCATCAACTAATTTCATCTATTCACTGTGTACTGGCTTTCAACTGCTTTAAACGCCTTTGTAATTACCCCCACTATACCACCTCTTTTCAAACACTCAATGATCTTCCTCTAAGGTTTGGCATTTTGAAAGAAAACGTACATCTGGCTAATGCAAACATATCTTGCGCAGTTGTGCTTTTACAACATAACTGTTGGGTACAGAACCATTAGGCAAGGCAATTATTTCTTTCCTTTCTGATACAAGCCTCTTGCACAGAGCTCCAAAGATCAAGACAAGGACCCAGAGGGAAGATATCGTTGTGGAAAGCTTTTCCTCTGGAGTGAAAGAACTGACCTAGCTAGAACACCTACAGTAATCAGGGTGAGAAAACAGCTTGGTGTTGCAGTCAGCAGCAACAGAGAGCATGAGAAGTGTGCAGAACTGACGGCACATCCTGCAGAGAAAGTCAACTAGTTCTTTGCAGAGAGCGAGCACCAGAAACAAAAGGGAAAGACTGTCAAAAGAGTATCTTTCTACCAGGCTGCAGAGCCTGAATCCTGAAAAGATTTGTGGTAATTGGTTGTATCATTTTAGTTTGCTTGGGATTCACATTTCCAATTAGACTATTCACTCTGCTCTTCCCCCCCTCCCTTTTTTTTTTTTTTTTTTTCCCTCCCCTGCTTTCATGCCAAAAACCAAGCAGAGGGAGAAGGGCTCAACATTCCACAGGCTGCAGAGCTAGAGTCACTTCGCTCACTGATCTCCTCAGGTCTAATAGATAGGAAGTTGTGATGCTTTGAACTGAAAAACTTCCATAAGCCAAACTCTTCCAGCTCAATCTGTGGGCTACTTTTTCAGGAGAATATTAAATGGTATTTAAGTGCCATTTAAATGGTATTAAACCCCATGTCAGCTGGCATGATGATGTCTGAACACATAAGCAAGAATTATCTGTTCAGGAATAGGTCTACGTGGACTGACTTTGCTCATCCTCCACTAGCTGTCAAAATATTCAGAACATCTTTATCTGTCAACATGGACAAGTATTGTCAGTGTCATGTAAATCGTCCTCACAATTAGTACTACAGAATCACCAAATGCTCCTAGCCAGGACGAGACTGTCATCCTCCTCTTTCTCCTTTATTCCATCTTGCTTGCAGAATAGTCCCTATTTCAAAGGTCTTGCAATTTAAATAAATACATCACAGGGAAGTAGAAGACATGGTAAGAGGGAAATGATTTGTCCAAATTCCTCTGCAGGTCACAGGAAGAGAAGTGTTAGAAATAGGTTTCAGACACTCTAATTTCCATCCCTGCTGCTAAAGCACACTAAATCCTAGGATGGGAATAGGTTAGGACTCTAGAGTTTGCTAGAGGACCTTGAATAAACAGAGCAACTTAAAAACATATCCTAAAACCCTTACTTTGGAATTCTGCTTTCTATCTGCTAAGAAACCATGCTTTATGTAACACTCCCTGCATTCATTTCCCAGGGAACTGCTCATATACAGTGAAATGACTTTTCCTATATGGCTTTAATAGCCTAGCTCATGGGCATGTTCATATGACCAACGGCTTCACCACACTTCCCAGCTGTGGAACTGTAGCTAAACGCTATCTTATTTTGGTACCTTGCAACAGGAGAAGGAGAGCCTCTGTGCAAACAGAAAGTTTTCTGCAGGAACACGGAGAAGAGAACTGGCATCTGTCAGGCTGATGCTGGACTGACAGTAAGGAGATGGTGTTTCTACCCAACGTCACCTGAAATATGCTAAGGAAAAGCATCACAACACACACTGTTGCACAACACTTTATAAAAAACAACCACCACCAATCTATTGCCTTTTGTATGTCAGATAAAGCTGTTTTAGATGCTCAAGGGAATAGAAGAGTGTACATACTTGGAGCATTATCAAGCGGCTTTAAACACGCACTTTGAATGAATGATATAGTTTGATTTTCAAAAAGTGAAAGTAAAAGACACAATAAAACTGGATAAAAAAAAATTTCCTGCTCAAATTGCTCAAAAGTCTTTTTCTGGAAAGACAAAATTTCAATTCTTGGTTTGGGGTTTTTCTCAAGGCAAGTACATTTTAAATGCAAATTAAAAATATAATTACCATTTGTTTTTAAATAATTCAATGAAAATATTTCTGCTAGATGTAGTACCATCTGGAAATGGAACCTTTTTAAAATGAGGTTGAGACTTAGACTTACAATTGAGACTTGAAAAAATTTGAATGCACCAAAAATCGTTAGTTACTTTTGATAAATCTCCGAAATTATATAAAACAATTTCCAAAATACCTGAATACAACCTTGCTCCTGCTTCTGCTAAAATTAAATAAAGTTTTGATATGGATTTCCATAAGAATAAGGTAAATCCTGAAATGTCCAGAAAATGTCATACAAATAGGAGCGTTCTCTGTTGGTGTAAATACAAAATCCCTTCAGCGTGAGGAATGCCATTATCTGGTGAAATCAGCTATAAGCCATCCCCTGTCAGGTGCAACTGCATTTGGGAGTTCATGAGAGGGGCAAGACTGTGATAAGAACCACCACAGGGCAATAAGTTGCTGCTTTTTTTTTTCTGTTTTATTAAAATAGCCTTTGTAAGAAAGATGCAAATCCACATAAGAACAAGTAGCCCCCTTTGCCTAATGGGTTCACAATCACTGAGACTCAAATAAGCTGACTGCTTTAAAACAGCTCAAGAACCACAGTAAAAGATAGAAAATTATTGCTTCCTGTCATGACCAAATATTAAACACAGCACACACCTAATGGCTCCATCGCTCTCCAGGGAAGAAGCTTTATGAACAATAAAATCCCAGCAGACTTGCACTGTTCGGACTTAGAAGCCTCATTATAGGCTCACTGATCCAATACAATTTACAAGCTCAATGGACTCCACTTGAAGGAAAAGCCACCAAACATGGAGTTATAAATGGGATGCCCACAGAGAAATAAGCACAGGGCTCTTTAGCTGAGAAGGAAATTAAGAGAGAAGAGGAGAAGATGGGGAGGGAAGAGGGAAGAAAAAAAGAGACAGAGAGAGAGCGAGGGGGGGGGAGATGGCTTGGATGACAGCAGCACATTAGAGCTCCAAATCAAACAAGAAAGACAGGAATGTGAATTACACTTAAAGGAAATGCTGCTGCAGGACATGCTTACGTGACCCAGTCAGGAACACACCTTGGATTCAACTTCTCACTGTATCACAGACCTCCTGTATGATCTTGAGCAAGTCACATAAGCATTTAATATCTTTAAAATTATGAGCCCAGCTCCAACTGATTTAAGTGAGTTTCAGACACTTTAGCACTTTTAGTCTAAACCTCATCCTCATACAAAGACTTTGCCTGATGTTCTGAGTGAGAGAGAAATTATTTCATAAGCTGTCAGAGTGGGAAACAGACACTACATGTTAACTGGAAGGCCTTCTTCGTAAGTGAAGCAGCTCACTTCAGAGAGACTGAAATCTTGGGATGTTTACAGGGTAGAAAGTATGTGAGATCCTACCAGAAACAGATGGTGTCAGAAACACAAGGAAGGGATGGACAGAAACAAAAGGTTCAAAAGGGAAGCAAGAGGCAGTAACAAGAAATGTTAGGGCAGATAAAGTGACAAGTCCATAAAACAAGGTCTAGACAGAGGCCAAGAGGAGTGTAAAAGTGGTAATGGAGACTATTTTAGGTCACAAATACACAGAGTACGCTTTCATTAGGATGAAATTATTCTGGAATACTGGCATGTTCAATAATGAATGCAAACGGATCCAGGAGAATGCAGATCAGTTCCAAATGTTGGAACCCATGCCACATACTACTGGCTCCACATGTACAGAATTTCTTTTGCATTTGCATAGTGGACGTAACATCAGCTTCTACTCCCAGCAGCACTTTAATTCATGAGAAAGTTTATTCCATTTTCCTCCCTACTACTAAACTCACTGATTATAATGACTCCACGTTGCTATGTCCTATGTCCTTTTGAGCACCCTTATGCTGTCTGTGCAGGCCTATAACCTCTTTTCTTGCTCTTCAGGAGAACATAGTACTTAGACTGGATAAAATTCCCCTCCTATTGCAGTGACAAAACTCCAATAAAGAATTAATCCAGCCAACACTGTCAATGTTTTTCATCTCAGCTAAAGCACAGCTAATCTCACAAGGTTGGAATTCATCCATGCTGGCCATCCAAACTGTACTAAAGCACCATTGAACCATACCTGATTCACACGAAGTTGCTAAAGTCCTTTGGGTCTTGTCTTCATTAGACTTATTTTCTTAAAGACCTCCACACAGCAGTAGCAATAGTCATATTTTATTTCTTATAATTATATGTAATACATCCCAGCTCAGACTTAGTCATATTCACCTTGTGGTTCTAAAACCAGAATAAGTGCTGGCTATTCCAGTTAGAGACTTATTGGAACTAAAGGAATCAGTATGGTTAAAACTCTCACTATTACTACTTTTTCCCATAATCCCATTTTCTAACACTGTGTTTCACTCTAACACAGCCAAAAAGGCAAGCAGGCTTCATTCGCAGAGCTCGCGTCAAGTGCCTTACGGACAGAATGGCTGCACAGTCAGGTAAAGACATCACATGGCTAAGAGCCCACATCCATAAAGCATGGAGAAAAGAGGGTCCAGTTCTGTTAGTTCCCTATAAATCTGTGCCTGAAGTCAGCAATGATTTAAACTAATCTCATTTATTTTTGGCTCAATCAGGACAGCAAATAGTAGTCGGGGGGGGAGGGGAGAGTAACTTTTTAAGTCACTCCAAAACAATCTCCACCCTAATGGCAACAGTTTCCCATATCACCGTAGAATTTCCACATTTCATTCTTCAGCATATTTGTCCTCATATTATCGATGAAAGATAGAAAAGCATGCACATATCCTTGTTTTATTGGCAAAGAACTGAAGCACAGGGACTGAATGAATGCTTAGGGTTATACAGTAAACTTGCAACCCTGGACTTCCCTAGCTCAAGTTATTCCTTAACTACCTGTCCATTCTTCCTTTTTCTAGCACAATCATTCAGTAAGATATTTATGCTCTTTTTGAATCAACAGCTTGCTGGAAGATGAATTATCTGTCTACATTAAAAAAAAAAAAAGATTAAGTGACAAACTAGCCTCCAGTTTGCCCTGCTTACAAGCCTACATGACAGCACGCTTTGAAGATTTCAAGAGGCTTTGGACTGCAAACTAGTAAGGAAATTTTGGATGAAAGAGAGAGGGGGAGAGGGGAGAGGGGGAGAGGGGGAGAGGGGGAGAGGGGGAGAGGGGGAGAGGGGGAGAGGGGGAGAGGGGGAGAGGGGGAGAGGGGGAGAGGGGGAGAGGGGGAGAGGGGGAGAGGGGGAGAGGGGGGAGAGGGGGAGAGGGGGAGAGGGGGAGAGGGGGAGAGGGGGAGAGGGGGAGAGGGGGAGAGGGGGAGAGGGGGAGAGGGGGAGAGGGGGAGAGGGGGAGAGGGGGAGAGGGGGAGAGGGGGAGAGGGGGAGAGGGGGAGAGGGGGAGAGGGGGAGAGGGGGAGAGGGGGAGAGGGGGAGAGGGGGAGAGGGGAGAGGGGGAGAGGGGGAGAGGGGGAGAGGGGGAGAGGGGGAGAGGGGGAGAGGGGGAGAGGGGGGAGAGGGGGAGAGGGGGAGAGGGGGAGAGGGGGAGAGGGGGAGAGGGGGAGAGGGGGAGAGGGGGAGAGGGGGAGAGGGGGAGAGGGGGAGAGGGGGAGAGGGGGAGAGGGGGAGAGGGGGAGAGGGGGAGAGGGGGAGAGGGGGAGAGGGGGAGAGGGGGAGAGGGGGAGAGGGGGAGAGGGGGAGAGGGGGAGAGGGGGAGAGGGGGAGAGGGGGAGAGGGGGAGAGGGGGAGAGGGGGAGAGGGGGAGAGGGGGAGAGGGGGAGAGGGGGAGAGGGGGAGAGGGGGAGAGGGGGAGAGGGGGAGAGGGGGAGAGGGGGAGAGGGGGAGAGGGGGAGAGGGGAGAGGGGGAGAGGGGGAGAGGGGGAGAGGGGGAGAGGGGGAGAGGGGGAGAGGGGGAGAGGGGGAGAGGGGGAGAGGGGGAGAGGGGGAGAGGGGGAGAGGGGGAGAGGGGGAGAGGGGGAGAGGGGGAGAGGGGGAGAGGGGGAGAGGGGGAGAGGGGGAGAGGGGGAGAGGGGGAGAGGGGGAGAGGGGGAGAGGGGGAGAGGGGGAGAGGGGGAGAGGGGGAGAGGGGGAGAGGGGGAGAGGGGGAGAGGGGGAGAGGGGGAGAGGGGGAGAGGGGGAGAGGGGGAGAGGGGGAGAGGGGGAGAGGGGGAGAGGGGGAGAGGGGGAGAGGGGGAGAGGGGGAGAGGGGGAGAGGGGGAGAGGGGGAGAGGGGGAGAGGGGGAGAGGGGGAGAGGGGGAGAGGGGGAGAGGGGGAGAGGGGGAGAGGGGGAGAGGGGGAGAGGGGGAGAGGGGGAGAGGGGGAGAGGGGGAGAGGGGGAGAGGGGGAGAGGGGGAGAGGGGGAGAGGGGGAGAGGGGGAGAGGGGGAGAGGGGGAGAGGGGGAGAGGGGAGAGGGGGAGGGGGAGAGGGGGAGAGGGGGAGAGGGGGAGAGGGGGAGAGGGGGAGAGGGGGAGAGGGGGAGAGGGGGAGAGGGGGAGAGAGAAAGGAGAGCCACTTCTCACCTGGCTAGGATAGTGCTCTTTAAGTTACTGACTGCCCACAAACATCCAGTCTACTAAAAAATTCATAAAGAGACAGATGGCACAACAGCAGCTCTTTGCAGGAGAGCAGGATTTAGCAGTGAACAAAGGACTTGGACTCCCTAGGACAAGTGGAGAGATCATTGTGGATTTTGGAGGCTTTGAAAGGGGGATTGGAGCATGTGGGAAGCTGAGGGCTGCATCTATTTGTGGCTCCCAGCTTCACCCTACAGCAGCAGCAGATTCGAGACATTTATTCCACCTTGGCAGGCTCACAAGGAGCAAGGGGAATAGAGTAGAACAACAATTCCAAGAGTGCCATGTACTGGAAATTTACCTTGCAATAGAAACATGAAAAACAAAAAATAATGCTATTCAAAGATCTGAAAGCATTTCATATAGGTAATTGCTAACATTTTTCATTAAGGGAGAAACTGAGGCACAGAGTTACATGACTTATCCTATCACTTTAAGCATCAGTGGAAATTTGATCCAGGTCTTTCCATTCTCTACGTCCAAGCATTAAGAAACATCCTTGTGCATACATTATGGATTCAGTCTGAAAGGAGGATGGAAGGGATAAAGTCCTTTGTGGATGGCCAAGATTAAGAGAAAAAATGAGGAGCGCCCAAAGCTTACATTTACTTCAAGTCCAATCCTTCAAAGAGATAGGAGTGAAAACAAAAGCTAACCTATATGCCCTTTTGCCTTTTCTGGGGAGAAGGAATAGGGGAACAGGGAGAGGGCAAGGCAACACAAAGCCCAGTCCTGTTAACGTGGACATCTCACGCAGAGCACCTTAACATGCAGCATGGACACCATGGTGGCATAGTCAGAATGCTTAAGCCTGGCAATGGCTGTCTTTCCTGAAGTGAGTTATAGTGCTTGTGAAATGTGCCAGACAGCCCAGGAGAGTTCAGCCCTCTGTTTATCCATACAGCAGGTAGGGCCTGAGTAGCAGCAGGGAAGAAAATCTCTATCCATGTGGCCCCGTTACTGCTTTGAAGGGATGGACCCTTATGGTACAAGAAAGTAAAGCAGTCTCTTCAGCTTCGTTTTAGAGACGTTAACAAGAATGTCACCAGTTTGTGGTTTGGAGTGTATCTTTAATAATAATAATAATAATATGCTAAATATTTACAGCTTGTGTCAGCTGACCAGTATTGTGGTTCACCACCTACTGAAGCTACAGTGCCAAGTGCTCAGCTGGTACAAGTCAATGTTGCACTGCTGGTCCCAGCTGCAAGTCTGGCCCCAGGCCTCCACCCACTGGTTAGTGCATGTCTCAGATCAAGGTAATACTCCACACACCTCAGCAGTTCATTCAAATCCCGTTCATCACAGCATCCCCTGCCCCAGTAACATAAAAAAAGGGCAGGGTGGAAACACCTGAAATTCTTTACAGGACAATTCGGAGAAGTCTGGGTTATCACTAGTGGGAAACAAACCCAGGATCTCAGATACTAAAAGCATGACTCTGAGCTAAATGACCTCATTCCATCAGCTCAAAGATAGTGGAGGACTCCAGGGCTTCAACAGAGTAAAATCACAGAGAAACACAAAGACAGCCAGCCACATGCTGTACAGAGGTTGTAGTCATATTTTGCAGCGTTGTTCCAAGTAATTTCTCCCTATAGTAACAAAAAGTCACTTCCATCCCATTTACATTCTGCAATTTTAAGTGAATTAAGATCTTTCATTTGAATTAAATAGAAATTTATTTTGACTATTTCTCCTTTATTAGAAGTAAGAAAAAATTAAGAAGTAAATAAACTGTTCAGCCAACAAACTATCACCCAGTTCTCTCCAGTACCCTGGAGACTTCAATTAAATCACAGCTTCAGTAAACTAGGTAAAGCACTAAGAGTAACAAGCGTACAGAGTGATAGCCCTGCTCCAAAGAGCTTAAACCTGCAAGCAAGACAAAGCTTAAAAAGGAGAATTATCCCCATTTGATAGGAGTTTAGATCCAAAATTATGAGACTCACATACAAGAAAAGATCTGCAGTAGAACAAGAAATTAAACTTATCTGCCATATCCCTGACCTCTCAATCATATGACCAAATTTCTTTCTAATTGCATACCAAGGCGGGGGTGGGGGGACTGAAATAAATTACATAATGATAATACAGATGTGCCAAAACATAGTTTTCATTTGGGAAGTATCATCTTCAGAAGTAAGAATGTATACTCTCCCGTGGTTCTATCCGACAGCCACCCCGCACCATTCACTCGGCATCACTGTCTAACAATTCAACAGTAAGAAGAAAACCTTAGTAGGCAAAGATAACATTGCAAATTCCAGGAACTACAAGAAACAGTGGGAAGAACCATTTCAGCCATGAGAAAAAAACATTTATATTTACATTTCTGAGGTCTCATAAAGCTGCCAATATCATAGATTCTAACTTCAAAGATTAATCAGGAAGACTGGATAAAATAGAAATTAAGATCATGGTAATCTACCACTGTTGGGATACACTGTGGAAACATGCTAAAACAAACAAAAAAGCTAGAGTGCATATTTGCACATGCTTCTGGACTAAACATTCATTATGTGTTCTCCTGTCAGGTGGCAGAGACGGGCCTTCCCGGCCTACGTTCCAGTGGAGTTATGTCAACTCCTGCCTCCTGATGCCTCCAAAAGCACCATTGGAGCATTTGAGACCTATCATGGCTCCTGAAGCAGAGCAAGCATCTGAAGTCAGATTCTGATCTTTCTGATCTGAATTACCCTGGTGTAAATCAGCAATCTATACCACATCACAACCAGAATGCCAAAGACCGGAAAATGGCCCACAGACACGTAATTCACCCCTTCGTATTTCCAAAAACCACTGTGCACCATATTCCAAATATTGAGAAATGGATGTTTGTATATCAGTTCAAGATTTAGCTTGGTAAAGAAACCAAGAGCCAGCATATCTTTTACAGACAGATCATGTAGCCAAAAAACCAACATACTCATATTTATCCTTATCCAAACAAATTTATCTGCCTTTTAGAAAGTAAACATGCACAACTGTGGACTCAGGCAAAGGAGGGGAGTGAGTCTTCCTGTATTTACCTTGTACTCATGCTTGTCTCTAATAGCACATCTCTGCAGTATTTTGCTGGATATACAATTTTCACTAGTGAGGCTAAAAATTTAGAAGATTCTGGGTCAGCTTAAGCTTGCAGGAACCTGAGTACTCTATTGCAACCTACGGATATTTATTTGCTGGGGGGAACAAGTGGGGAGATAACATGGTAAATTAATATTTCATATCAAAAAATGCTAGTATTCAACAGCAAAGGGAAAAATAACTACAAGGTCCTTAGGATCTAAATCTAGTCCTGAGAGCAAAGGTCACAGCAGCATTTTGTTCAGCGTAAGAACTTTTGGAATTCATTCAAGAGGAAGAAAAAAAAAACACACACACACACAACAACAACATGGCTGACTTTTTTTTTCTCCTGCTGAACTACTTCTTGCTTTATAAACCAGTCACAAAATTCATGATTCGTCAAACACAGTAAGTTACACCTCTAACACTAAACTAGTACAACACTCTGAGCATCACCTTGTAAGAAAATCTTACATTTTTGCTGTATTTTGAATGCTCTGTCATGTGTGGCTGATCCAACTTTGCGCATCTTATCCCTCAAATTCTGCTGATGTTTGCTAGCCACCTATGCACGTGCCCCAGGAAAGAGCATTCTTTCTCTGAGGCATTGACAGATCTTTCCAAGGGTTTGAAGAAGCACACACTTCGCTTTCTTAGACTCCTTTGGAAAGCCCAGCTGACATAACAGATTTTAACACTTAATTCTGCCTGTAGACTAAGAAGGCCTGTTTCCAAGACTTGCATTGGCAATAGAGAGGCTTCAGTACATTTCTGAAACTACCATATCACAAAGATTTGTCAGTGTAAGTGGTCCTGTTTAAGCAGATGCAGTACCTGTGTGTACTTCCTTTGTATACCTGTTACCACTGTTGCAATTTCTTTAAGTGTAGCTCAGCTCATTTCTTTCAAATTCTGAATAGCTTCCTTCAAGTACATGACTTTCTTCCTAACGAAGACGTACTACAATGTAACTGCATTGTTACAAGACAAATTCTATATTTACCTATAATATCAAACCACAAAAAAAAACTCCAATTATAGTTTAAAATGAACTACAGGCTTTCTTTAAAAATAAAGAAAAAGCTACAATGAAGCTAAAACTGAACTGAAAAGAAAGCACTTAGAATAAAAAGCTGCAAAATAAACATAAAATTTTTACCATATTTATTGGGCTGCACAACTGTGGAGGGATGCAAGTCGCACTTAAAAATGATACTCCACCTACAAATGAGTTCTTAAGTATAAATATTTTCTTCCTAAGAAGCCATATAAATTTACCCTAAATAAATAATAACACTGCTGCCCAGATTCCCAAGTTAGTCCAGAACACAAACTGCTCTCCAACAGAGGTTTTTGTTTGAAAGACAGAAGGATTAGTCACACTGAATATAGCTTGGAGGGGGAGGACTGTTTAAGGCTGCAGCAGTTGTACTTACTGCTGTGGAAATGTGTCAGGAAGACAGTGTGGAAGATAAATTCTTCTATGAACAGACATGTGCAGCATAGTTTTGTTGTTATATTTACATTACATGTGTTAAATAAGATGCAATACACAGGATTACCTCTTACTCCTCAAAACTTACTTAATTGGATAAAATGGTGGAATAGAAATAATTGTAATAACTGTACAAGAAAAGGGAGTCATTTGCTTGATGCTGCACTACCAATCAGAGGTAGAAAAAGAAAAAAGATGTAGTTGTGAGTTCTCTATTCACTGCACTGTTCACTAAACCACGCCACTTTCAGACACCAGTGCAGATCTGTATTCATTTCTTTCCTTTGGGGCCAAAACCCAGTTTAGTGACTCCACCTTTAAAATGAAAAAGCTTTAAACAGGCAATCCCCCTTGTTTCTCTCATCTGCCTTATTATTACCACCCATTAGACTCTAGATATCACCTGCAATTTCCAGAGAGGGAGGCACACACATAGACAAAGAGAGATAGAAGGAAAGAACTGACACTCAACAAGTAACAGACCTAGAAGATACTTCGATGCAAGTGGTAGAACACTTATTGCTGTTGGCAGGAGGGTTTTGAGTGCAAATTCTAGACTTAGAGGGAATTAGGAAAGCTTAGCACTCATTGTCCACACAGATGATTTGTGATGCTTATTTTGCAGACAGTTGTTAAAAAGAATAACCCTATTCTCGCTCTCTCTAAAGGTTTCACTTCCATTGCGTTTTACATTAACAAATCTCAAATCTCTCTAGAAAGCAGCAGAATCCTCATTTCGCATGAGAATGGACAGCTTGCTCAAGGTGACAAATTCAGTTAGTGGTAGGCCCTACTACTTTCATGGTTCATGGCTTAATTTATAAGCAAATACACTGTCTTATGCTATGCTGTTTCTTCAGCAGCAAAACAAGCCTTAGAAAATTCAGACTTCAGATTGGAAAGTTCCCAAATGCAGGTTAATAACCAAACATCAACACAGCCAAAATTAGGCTGGCAATTGCAAAAAATAGGTGAAGATGGCATGTCTAGGACTTGTGCTTCTAATTGGGGGTGGGGGGAGTGCAGAACAAATAAAACTGGCCCAATTATGGTTTGCCAGATTTCCTAGCTTTCTGCTTAACCACAATCTGTAAGCAGAAGAATAAAGGTGAAAAGGGGAGGGGGGGAATCCCACCATCACAACACCAGAAGTTCCAAAAGGATTTAATTAACTTTGTAACAAAAAATTGCTGGAAATAATTATAGATGTATATTCAAACTACCTTGACCATTCTCAATACCAAAACAAATTCATAAAAATATTATGTCAATTAATGCCTATTAGAATGTAGATAGAACATTAACAACACATACAGACATAAAAACCAAACTCTCAATCCGTCCACTTCAGCATTGGCTCTCCACTGGCAACTAGTACAAGCTGCTCCATGGAAAAGAAACTCTGTAAACAGTTACTACGGAATAATCTATCTGGGGGAAAGATTTCTTCTTGACTTTTCACTATTTACTATTTTCCTTCTGGAGATCCTAGTTGTAGCATTTCTTTTTGAAACAGCTCTATGTATTCCCATTTTTCCTTTTTAAATCTTGCTGATTTCAGCAAGGTGAAACAGCACGCCGTGGCAGAGAGTTCCACAGGCTAGTTTGTTAAGCTACCGCAAACACTGTCTATTCAGAATACATCGTTTCATGAATACCCACTGCCGCTCTCTTCCAGTCATGTTTTCACCCAAAAACGAGCAAACAGAACCTAGGGCAGGATCTGGACCTGAGTAATACATGAAACTGCTGTTCTGCATAAAATTGATGACAGTCACAAAACTATCAGTTTTAAGTCCAGCTAACACATTCCACTTCTGTCATCATGTCTTCCTTCCTCCCTGTATTTCTACAAAAAATATTGAGTTTTTGATAAAGAATATTAATGAAGCTACCAGGCTGTTCAAAGCTTTATCTGTTTTAGTGATCCAGTTGAATCATATCCTTGGTGAGCAGACAACATTCAGAGACATTATATATAGAATATTTGGTCACGATTAAAATGATACACAAAGAGAGTATCATTTAAAAAACAAAACAAACAAAAAAACCCAACAATCCTGTCAAGGTTAAGCGAGAGGAACTGAAGGTAACCAACTCTTAAGCTAGCATTTTTCTAAAGGAGTCATGAAGTACAGACTAAAGGAGTCATGAAGAGCAGCAGAGGCTGACAGATAACCATCAAGACATTCAGCTGCCTCAAAGCACATGCAACAGATTGGGTTTGCTTTTCTGGAAAAATTACGATCCATTTCCTACCTGTCAATGATCACAGGGTCAGAGGGAGTCTCATTTCTGTTGCCGCAACTTTTCTTCTCACAGCACCGACTAGAGAGCAGAAGAAAACCAAGATTAAAGAATTACTGTGGCAGTTGATAGCAAAGCAACCACCTAGAATTCTTGTTTGGCAAGCTTCAGGTCTCAGTACCTGCCTAGAAAAGCAGCTGAGAAAATCCTGGCTAGGATTTCCAGAATAAAGAAGGACTGAGCAAATTGGGTGCCCAAATCCTGGGCTATTTCAGCAGGAGTTTGGCACTCGGCTCCCTTTAGTCTTCTTTGAAATTCCAAGCCAAAATGAACAGCAATATAGTCACACTTTAGACTAAGGCTCTATTTATAAAGGATTTATAAATGATTAACAGATGTTATAACCAGATTACTGACATCACAATTGTGTTTATGGTTAAAAGTCCATTAAAACAATGTGTTAAAATTGACTATAAGCAATTTACTGGTTTATTATTATATTTAATAAATAACAAATCAAATATTAAGTAACACTGAAGTTTCATAAACTCACAGGAAAACCTCAGCTATATAGTAACATCAATGAAAAAAAGAAACTGAACATACAGTTAGATTGTATTAAGGATCTGAAGAGAAAATTTTCATGTTGAAATTTCACCTGTAAATCTCTGAAATTGTTTCAGTGATGGTAAGCTCTGAACATTAAGCTTACACTTTTAGATATTTTTGATTATGTGGCCACCTACATGATTGTACAGAAATTATAACCATCTCTCATAAGCATACAATATAATTTGGGTGCATTTATTAAGATTAAAAATTACTGCTACACTATCTCAGATAAAATAAATATATTTCCTGACCTAGCGAGAAAACATAAGATAATATTAATGTCCTGAGGAACGTGCAATAAGGTATACATTGCAGAATGACTTCCATGTTGTATCTACATCTACGCACGTGTATGCACCTGTACACAAAGACTGTGTGTCTGTTTGTATGTTAATTCTCATTGAATTAAACTGTATTTAGGGAAACTAGAACTAAACCACTGCATCTCTTTTCCCCATTTCAAGAAAAATCAAGAGACAGATCATTATTTGATTTCCACCAATACACTCATTAACAAGAGTGATACTCCCTTCATTTACTCCAGCCGAGTACCAAAAGTTAATACATATTTAAAAAGCAGTCCTTGGTCTGAATTTATCTCCCTATTCTAAAAATTTATCTTATAACAACAAAATCTGTAAGAAGTTTTAAGTTGTCTCAGTGCTTAGACAGTTTATTCTGACAAAACCTAACATGAGAAAGAAGGAGGAAGACAAAACTTAAGAGTGTAATCATGGAACTTTTAAGTATATTCTGCACCAGAATTTCCATATACTTCAGAAGTCACCAGATCAAACTATGCCCTCAGTTACACAAATGTCATTCCAAATTCAGTTTATGACATTCTTAAATTGTTCAAGTTTACACCTACAAAATCAAGAGATAGTTTAAATTTCTGTACAGTCATTCTGAATCCCATTGCTTTCCACCTAGGAACAACTGCAACCAGAGCTTGGGGGCGGGGGGAGTAAAATCCTTGAATTCACTGAATGCAGTATAAATATGATACAGTAGTTCTTTTTCTGGGAATGCATAATATTTATCTAAAATAAGCTTTTAGACAAAAAAAACACTCCTTTAGGTATGAAAACTTTCAAATGCATGCATTTTATCAATTAGTTACAGTGTTCCAGGAATTTCCCCTTTGCAAGTTGAAATTGCCCACAAGATGATACAACTAGCGGAGCTATTTGAATAGCAGTTCTCTTTCAACATTTCTACATTCCCTTTGCCTCAAACCTGCGCTTGTTCATCGACATTAGTCCTTTTAAAATAGAAAGATACACTAAATATTTAAAAATCCCTGGGGCAGACCCTCTAGCTGCTGTAAATTGTCATAGCTCCATTGACTTCAGTGAAGCTATGATAATTCATACTAGCTAAGAATTTCCCCACTCCCTCCAACTCCTAACTTTAAGTATGCCTTACGCACTTCACTGCCTTATGCAATTCTTTATAAACAGTCACATTTTTGTAATAAAAAAACAAGATATAAGGTATTATTTTCCAAAGGAAAAAAAAAAACTTTACTCAGAAGAATATAAATTTGGCATGTACTTTTGACATATCCAATATTTCATTGCATTGGAAATACCACCCGGAACAAATGCCTTGATGGTTTCTAAAGTAACATGCCACTATAATAAAACAACGAAAGGAACTCCATTTTTTAAATATTTTTGTAGTGGTGTTATATTTTTTATGGCTAGCTGAAACAGAAGTTATTTCCTCTCTGCAATAATACTAAAAGAGATATCCTTTAGTCATATAACTTATGCAGATGGTCTGAAAAAGAATATATCTGACTACATCACACCACAGTAATGTTCAGACAGAATAAACCAGAACTACCTCCACCACATCTCATCAGCTCATGTACACTTCCCAGAGAAGTTGCCATTTCCTTGTACAGTAAGTGTTCAGAATGAATAATGTGGGATTGGAGTGCAATGTGTCTGGGTTCTGAAATCAGTGTATCTTGTTTTATTTTAGTTTGCACAATTATCAAAGTTATGAACTTTACATTTAGTAATACACAAAAAATTTCCTTTTAAAACTGCGGCTTACAGCTAAAGTCTTCCAAACATTTCACAAATATCTACTTTCTTATCACTCTTCGCTTGGAGGACAGATTTTTGCTAGATGACTAGATCATTTCCCTTTGACTATAACATTTTCTGAATCCCAAAACACATTAAACATTTTCTCTTTATTAGGGCAAACAGTCTCCCTCTTCCAGTGAATGAGTAGTCTACACATAAACCAGAGTGTTTTTAAAGATTAAGGATATTTCAGGCCAAAGCTCTAGCAAAAGTACCTCTCAAATCTTTAAACCACTGTCTCCAGGTATTTCATCACAGTATTCCAGTACTAATATTTCCACCGGGTTTGTTTTACACGTGCTGTCTGTAACACAATTGACCCGTTCCAATCTATGTCAATGGCAAAAATCCCAAACTCAGGTGGTCCAGGATCAAGCCTATAATACCCACTTAAAGAAAATTAATGTCAGGACTTTAGCTGTATTTAAGCTCCTGATACAACCCTGTTTAGGAACATATCTTCAGAGGTACTCATATGCTTAAAAGAAGACTATCAAGGCCAAATATTTACCTTTTTTACACCTTTTCTTATTAAACTATGATTTTTTTTACTTTCCCCTCTAACTAGATCTACACACGAAAAATTATGGCTTACACTATAAACAGGCATTCTAAACATACTAAAAACAAGCCAGACCAAAAAGCCATAACACTCGATGCCAGATCTACAAACTGAATGCTCCAGAAGGCTCATGTCAGAGGCGAACTTGCACCCTTTCCCCCCCCACACTTGACTAAAATGGTTTTAAAATTCAGCTCTCAACTTCCCTCCCCTCCCCTCAACCCCCCCACTCCCCCAAAAAATCTGTCTCTAATTTCAAACTCAAATAAGCTCACAGCATGGTGGCCTTTGTTTTGTTTTCTTCTCCCCAACTCCTCCCTGCAATTGCATAACAAAAGTGTCTAAATTCACACCATCTGGCCGATAAAGACACAGGCCCCAGTGGCCGCCTGGCCCAGCTGATTAGAGCTCCTGTCTAGTCTGAGCCTTGTGGCGAAAGTCACAGCTGTGGGGCTTGCTTGCACTCAATACAGCTCTGTTATTAGCCAGCTGTAGGCCCTGAGACTACTTCTGTTCAAATTATAATACCTTTTAACCCTCTGAGCATTGAGGGCATAGAGGGTTGCTGGCAGCAGCATAACAACTAGTTTCCTCTTAGTTGATAATTGCAAGAAAAAGAAGAGGAGGAAAAAAAAAGTTATTCCAGGAGAGGAGACTGTTTACCTTGATTTTCCATCCACTGTGGGGAAAAGACTGAGTATTTGCAATAGACCCACCTAATAGGAACAGTTCCCATTAGGCTGTAATAACCCAAATGAAAAAAAAAAATGATCTGCAAATAAATAAATAAAGGCGCTCTCTGAAAGCACTAATTATTGAGAGTTGAGAGTTTAACTTTCAATTGGTATGACAGATTGTTGTAGCCATATCAATATTTAGACAACTTTCCTGCTAAGCATGCATCTGTCACTGTCTGAGCGGAAGATGCAGAGTTTTGGATGATCTTGTATACAGCATGAATATCTGCATGTGTGATTATATACAAAAAAACACCAGGGGGAAGGGAAAAAAAATGTCTATCTCCAACTAACAAGGACTAGAAGAAGGGGAGCAGAAAGACAGACAGACTCTTCTTTTTAAAAACAGTAGCATCAATTTGGACAGCAGATTGAATACAGTGCATTAAATTTTTATATACTGTTACTAATGCAAACTAAACTAGGGGCGTTAAAAATTGATGCTGCCACTTAAGCAGCACACAATGAGGAGGATTTGATTATTGTACTTAAAAGAAATAAAATAAAATGTCAAGCTTAACTAGAGTTGGATCCATTCCCTTGGCATTATTCAAAGTGGTATGTGTAATGCTGCTTCAGATTACACAGCATCCTGTTCAGAGATACTTTAGGAAAACGAGACATTTAAAATCAAATGTCTTGATTAGGTTACAGGGAGCTTTTGATTTAGTTCGCTAATCTGTGTATTACATGGAAAGGACGTCCCTGAGTTGTAATTCTTCCTTGGTTAATCTATCAAGCAAGAGAGTTCAATATAATCTGAGTAATGGTTTACATTTGTAAAACACTACCGTAAATCAAGCATGGAATATGGAAGCCAGGTATATAAAAGGTGAATAGAGTGTCTGATACTTTAAAGGATGGATTATTGTGGAGGGATGGAGTGAGAGGAAGCAGGAAGAAGCAGCCAGTTGAATTTTATTTTAAAGTAATACACTTGAATGCTGATGTTTGAGCTTCACTGAGCTTTCTTATCTTCTAAAATAGAATCTCTCCCTATCCAGGAAGGGGGGAGAAAAACAAAGTATGCTGTCATTGTGTTATTACAAACAGGAACACAACTGCACAGAAATTCAAAAATTTTTCTTCTCTAATGTTCACCTAGTTATAGGGATGTAAAGACTTTCACTAATAAGGATAGTATATATAATTAAATAAATACATAATTTCTAAACATGCCAAAAAATCGTATGTCCATTTAATCTTTCCTACTACATCTACAGGTCATGGTAAAGTGTGTCTTATGCATACCTTACACACAACATAAGCTATGTGTGTACATACATAGGTGAAAGCTGGTCAAAAGGAACAACGCTCGGATTCTTAATTAATGAGAGCAAAAATATCTAATGTGTGCATAAATACATAAACACTATACATTTACTTAATTCTTATTGTATTCAACACTATGTCAACTTTTCCTAACATTTTCACTACTGACACTACATTTTTCCACTGACAAAAAGAAGCCTAATTAAGCTACTTTTACTACTACATGAACTTAGAAGGTTACTTAAAAAAAAAATCATATCGTGAACAGCAACGTTAAAAGAAGCGATATTCGGTCCAATAGCTTAACCCCCTCCTACTAATACAATAAATCACAAAATGTGTTCAATAAAGGTCAGGATTGGTTTTGCCTTTCATTTTATGAAAGAACATTCTACGCACAATTTAACACATTTTAATATAAGAACATTGACTGTTTGCATTGTTATATGTATCAAAAAAAATTTAATTACATGAAAACAGGAAAAGTAATAAGTTACCATGGAAGCACAATGTACATACATAAGGTACATGTAAGTACAGACTTGCACAAATGTTATTAAAAACATCCTCAACTGCATTTTACCCTCTAATTTTCACTTTACATGCTAAAAATAGTGTCTTCCTAATTAAAGGATGGAAGTCCCATAGATATTGCTTACAAGGTATAAAAAGGAAGGATTTAGATTTTGATTTAATTGGAGTTTTGGGGAGTAGATGAACAAAGCAAAATTAAAGAACATTTATTATGTTAATTTAATTAAGAAATGTTAAAATATTTCACTAGAGAAAACTACAGGAAAAACACCTTCTAATTTTCAGGTAAAATCTTTAAATCATACTGCACATTTTAGGAATGTAAACAGGAATATTTTAAGAAGCAAGCAATGAAAAGTCTGTATTTAAACAACATATGAGAACGTCTGGTACATGACACAAAAATAGCGTAGCTCAGATTGTGCGCTTGGGGGGTTTGCAAATCTGTTGCGCAAAAAAGCTCCAACAAATAAAAAATAAAAAGCACACTATATTGAAACTAAATATTATCCATCTGTAAAAAGAATGCCTTCTCACAGGAAGAGTCTCTCTGACCAAAAATAAAACTCCTCCTACCTACATCTTCTATGGGAAACCATTTCGGCATTTATAGAAGCAAACTTTGCCTTATTGAACAAATCATATACTGTCAATAAAGTCATCTTACCTGCACATGACTTCATGAGTAAGCAAAACTCTGCACATTTCAGGATTCTTGTTCTGTCCTTCATAAGTTATGGGCTACAAAAATTAAGAAAATGAGTAAACTAGTAGCATCAGGGGGTTACTTATTTGACATTATATTCAAATTTGAGGTGAAGACTTCTAATCATTGCTCATCGTGGCTTCCAAATAAATGCCTTCTCCAAAAGTCTTTAAGTCTTTTTAAGCAGGAAAGGCAGATTATACATAAACATTCATTAGAAAGTGGTTAAAAACCTACAATTAGCAGAGGCAAAGAGATTTGAGAGCACTACTTTTCGATATTATTTTTCAAATTCAAAATTAAGGTCTAGTAATAGCAGCAATGCCAGGAGAGAGAGAAAAAAAAAGAACACACACATGGTAAAGGGTAGGAAAGAACAAGGATGAGATGGGACAGGATAGCACAGCACATATTAGCTATACTTACCTGCTTAGTGACTGAATCTATGAGTCTAACGTACAGATCCTGTTCAGTCCTGACACCTATAGTGAGAGAGAAGAGTAATACATAATACTGTTGCAGATATTTTTCCCTGTTCACAAGGATTAATACATTCAGTTTTACCTAGCGACTTACTAAACATCCTCTGAAAATACCATTTTGTTTTGTTTCCACAAACATGTTCCTCAAGGCCATCAACACAAGGTAAACTTCAGAGCCCATCACCATACCAAGAAGGAACCATCATGCAAAGGAATTTCCATGTGTTTTAGAAATTGTACTGACAACACCTAGAAACCTTACCTTGGTTTGCTCTCTACAAAAAGAGACAGGGAAGGGGGACTCACCATTGCTATAAAGGAGCTGGAGTTTGTAATGTGTGCCATTGTTTGTCTTTTCATTGCCTTGCTCCTGGAAAAAAAAAAAAAAGAGAGAGAGAAAATATATATATATGTGTGTGTGTGTGTGTGTGTGTATTCCAGAACTTACTTGGCATGTTTAAAATACAAAAGCTGATAATCATTATGGAAGTGACAATGAAGTTCATTAAAATTCTGCAAGGTGGATTCACTGATTGGTATATATTAACCTTCCGAATGACCCAGGACAAACTACAAAATACTGCTGACATCTTTTCCTGTAGGAGTTCAAGAACTTCTTTTGCCACCTTATTTGCCATTATGCCCTCAAATTTTTCACAACAGAACATTATAAGATGAGCTTGTACATTTCAAGTCAGTTACTATAAAGCAGATGGACAGTGGGAAGGCTCAGAGTTCTGGGTTTTTAATAACAGTGCTGTTTAGAGTCATTAAGTAAATTTATTTCCTGAAGGTTACGTTACCGGGATGGTTCTTGCATGATTTTTTTTCCTGTAATTTCCTGAAATGTAATTATTTATGAGTACCCTTCACAATTAAAAACTTGTTCTTAACTAAAAAAAGGAAAAAAGGGAGACAACAATAGCATGAAGCAATACAAAGTGCCTAACATATTAATTTAAAATCCAAAAGCAAATGATTTTTGAGTCCAGTCATTGACTTTGGAGTCTTAAGACATATATCATGTTCAACAGATTCTATGACATATTACAGCTTAGTTTTCACTTCTGCTAGGGTATCTAGGCAGACCTGTCAAGTCAGGGAAAAAAGGGATTTGAAAGGATTTGACTTTCCCATGCAATTTTGTATTTTTTTAAAAAATTCTAAATGGATGTATCAAATTCCCATTGTATTCCCCGATACAGCTGAGGCTTGCAAGCCTTGTTAGCTGTAACAGCACGCAGAGGGCAGCAGCCCTACCGAAGCACCTGAACCCTTGACCAAGGGCTGGTTGCATTTTGTTAGGGACACAGACAACAGGTATTAAGGATTAGCAGCTCTCTGTGGAAGGAGAAGAGGTCAATTCTGAAGAGAAAAAGAGGAAGAAGAAAGATAAGAAGCCTTACTTTATCGTTTTCTACAAAGTCCACAAAAGCTGTCCTCTCTATTTCCACCGGCTGCCCCTGTCTGTCGTAGAGAGCCAGAACAAAGTGAAAGAAATTGGATTTCCTCAAGTTGGAGGGTGGCTGCTTTTCAAAGTGAGCTCTGGACAAAGCTACTCCGCTGTGGAGGAAACATATGGGATAGGGTGTGGGGGGAGAGACAAAGACATTAAAAGGCTTTGCAGTAGTAACAGCAAAACAACAGATAAAGGTAGAACACACGTTCAGAGAAAAGCCGGGAATGATTCACCTTGTGCAAATGCCACATGAGGCTACGAATAACCACTTGTCATCAGTGATTCCGCCCTCGGCGCTCTCCCCGAGCCGCGGGCAAGCACAGCGGCTTGCAAAGCGGGACGGCCGGGAGGGCCCGCTGCCGCCGCGGCCAGACACGGCACCGGGGGCCATCCCTAAGTTTGAAGCTGTCACGCTAACACTCATTTTAGCTTGACCTCGATCTTTATAGTTATACTCCGAGGACAAGAAAAATTTACCAATCCTGAACGTTTAAAAGACTGGTTATTGCTGAGTGCAATGATTGTTTTAGCTCTTCCTCTATTTTCTTCTTACCAGTCATAGTCATTTCCGGAATGCAATGCACGGGGTGAGAATTACATGTAACTAATTATTAGAGAATCTGAAAGTGCTATACAGTCCAGCCTCGGTCACTTGTCTTCTAGACGAAGCCAAGCGACCTTAAAACGCGTGCTACAAGCGGACTGTCATCTCCCTTATCTGCATTTTCGGTAGAAAGCAAATAGTTTCAAGCAAGATATCTACTTTCTTCGGCAGCAAAGTTTGTCAATGTAGTCTTTACTGATTGACCTATTTGAACCGATGTCTGGGTCTTCCGTTTCTAGGTTAAATTGAGAGAAATTAAACTCAAGTTAACTAGCCCTTGCCCAAATCTTGTCTTGGACTGCAGAAAACGCCGTGACGTCTCGCACGCGTTTCCCGGATTGGAATGATTCAAAAGCTTTTGCATGCCTGCAGTATCCCGAACTGCAGCTACACTTGTTATCAGAATGAGTTGTACCTCCCTCTCCCTGATGCCGATTCGTACCTACTGCGGGGAAAATAGAAATAGGTGCACACGAGCACCTCCGTATTACTTAATAGTTTTGCTAGACAAGTTAGGAGTCAGAATAATTTAAGCTTTTTAATCCCTGAAATCGCTTCACTGCATTGAAAAAGTCTCTCTTTCAGAGAACTACAAAAGTTTCCCCGGGATTTTCGCTCCTGTCAGACAGGTATAGTGCGAACGCAGCGCATCCGCCAGAATTGCGCCTAGTTCAGGACTTCTGCTCATTCTGCGTGTAAGAACTCGGATCTCCTGATCTGTTACGGATCTCTGGAAGAAGGAGGGAAAAAAGAGGAGGGGGGTGATGCCACCACCCAGCCCGAAGCCGATGCATTTCCACCTCTTCCCTGAATTAGGGGTTTCTTAGAAGCCTTTTCCTTTTACTTTCGCTTTCCCCAGGACTAAACCCTTCTTCCTTTCTCCCCATCATTACCCTTCGTATATTTTAAACCATCTATCGACATTCATAAAAGTGTGACAACTCCTCCCAAAGTGCTTGGAAAACCTTTTTCATGGATCAGGCCGTGGGTGGAGGCACGGATTTACTGTTTCTATTATGTCCCTGTTTCATTAAAATCCCATACACCGACCGTTACACGCCCTTTAACTTATCTCTGTATTAAACAAAAAAACAACTTCCTCCCGAGGTCGATTCAGCCTTCCCCTTCCCCAGGCTACTCCGATGTATTTTTTAAAAAGATACCCACAGAGCAAGGAAAATTATTTTACTTGAAGCGGTTTTCATCATCTCGTCCCTAAGTGAAGAGGCTAGAACAGCGATCCTGTGCCGACTTGGCTCGAGAAAAAAACTAAAACCCCCAAGCAAGCAGAAGTAGATAAGATCCCAGTTCGGTGCGTTTACTAACATTAGAGATCCGGCGGGATCTCTCGTACAGGCAGGCAGGTGCTACACGCCAGCGGGTTGCGCAGAAACCCTGCAGGGTCTCGGCTCCGCGCAGAGCCGGCGCCCGCAGGGCTCCGGCGCCGGGCTGCGCGCGGCTCAGCTGCTTCGGCGAAACTCGTGGCACGTTCTTCCTTTCCGCAAACTCCCCTTTTCCTCGAAGCCACGCTTTGTGAGCTGCCTGCCTATTTCAGTCAGCGAGTACTCTTGGATCCAGCAGTTAAGACTTCACCAATACCTACGATAGCTAGAAACACTTGAATTAAGTGAAACGAGATGGGGAGTTAGGGGAAGAAGATGCCTACTTTTAAGTTAAAGTTAACTCCTATTCGGCTGTCTGGCCCAGAAAGTGTGGAGTAGGGAGGAGTCGATTGCGTCGCTAGGTACAAGCAATTCCCCCCCCCCTTGCAAAAAAAAGAAAGAAAGAACGATCTGAACCCCTGACCTGATCCCGCACCGGTTTTAGTAAGTCTTGACGCTCTCCGTTTTTGGAATGCTTGTCCCTAGCTCTGGCTGCATTATCTTGAATTTTCACTGACTATAAAAGACTTAGGAGGTGGGGGGGGGGCACGGAAGAAAAGAAGATAAATTTGATATCTAATGTAAACAACAACAGGGAGTAAAGGAAAGGTTTGCTTAGGGAAAAAAAAAAAAAGGGATGGGGGATAAATACAGTCACCGTTACCTTTGTGCTGCTACGTTTGCATCCACAACCCCAACGTTTCTGACCCAGGACCTGACGGAATCCATTTCAGAACCTAGAGATTTATCTTTCAGAACTGGTCCTCTTCCTAAAGTATCTTGAATCCCAAACATTTAAAAAGTCTATTCCAACTAGCAACAGTTTCCTTTTGGGGGGGGAGGGAGAACAAAAGGAAAAAAAAAACGCAGCCTTTGCAATTGACACACACAAATCCCAAGAAAGTGGAAAAGTTCAGCTTTAAACCAACTTCTTCTGTTTTTTTTTAATTCTATATGTTTTAATGCCTTCAAATAGGAAAAAAAGTTTTTCCTCTTGCAAAGTAAAAGTTATGCTGATTCAGTCTTGCCTGGTATCATCATCCTTCAAACGCAGGAGAGGAAACTGCATCCAGAAACTGATCGCTGTTAACAAGGTTCACCTGTTTCTCAAAAGACACAGGAAGAAGGATTGATTGCTGCCTAATCCAGAAAAAAAAAACAATCGGGATATACTGTGAAAGAAAGGAAGAAATAGAACTAAAGAGAGTCTGGTTACACGCGACGCCTGGGAAGAGCCGATACTTCCCCCAACTAGTCACCATGAATGGGTTACAGCGATGGGAGAAAACCTACGAGGAGGAGGGAGGGGCCTGCGTCCATATAAGGGGTTCTATTTGCATAGTCTCGCCCCATTGGCGGGCTGCGGGCGATTCTGAAGCCGGTGAGCACGAGCCCGAGCTCCCGGCTGCGAGCCCTCGCCCCCGCGGAAGGAGGCGGCGAGGCCGGCAGCGAGCTGGCTTTGCTGCGGGGGAGCAGCGAGGGACCGACCTCCTTTCCTTGCGGGGGCTTCTCCTAGGTTCAGCAGGAGCCCTGCCACGTTAACTTTTAATTTAATTTCATATTCTATCAGCCTGATGCCAAACTTCCCTGACGCACCACGATTAAACTGTGCTAAAAGCAGCAGCCTGTCCCACACTTTAATAATAAAGCAATCGCACAGGTAGTTGGCTGATTTTTTTTCAAGCGCGATATTTAAAAACAAATGCGCTCAAGGGAAACGAAGCAGGTCTTGGTAGGGATCTCTACAGGCGTTTTGTTTGCAGAGGCTGCCTGCGTGAGCAAAAGCGAGGGAAAGATTTTAACACGTAATAAAGACCCAAAACTTCTCACTGTACGCGGGCTATCAGGTCTATCCCAGAAACTTTTTCATAACATCTTAGGTAGGCAAAAGTCGTGTAAAGCACTGAAGGAAATCAGAGCTCTTCCCATCCCAGCCGGCTGCAAACCAAGACGATACCTGTGTGGGTTGTTCCCTCCCCCTACCCCCCCCCCCCAAAGCACTCTGCCTTGGTGATATTTTCCTTCTGTCCTTTTGTATTCTGATCTGTGTATAGATCAGCCTCTGAAATCTATATAACACCAACGCGAAAACAGATTTCAAGACAATGAATGCAAATCTGTGCTCAGAGACCATCTGCCAGATGAGGGAATCAGATGTTCGCTAGTTAAAGGGACAGCGCAAGGATTTCCTTAACTCATTATGTATAGCTCCTCTCTTTAACCTACTCTATTTTTTAAGGGGTAAGAAATAGGTTTAGTCTGAAAAGGAAACTAACTCCTTCTATCCACGTTTAGTTGTATTTCAAAGCAAGATTTTGTATTAAATGCCAGATAATTTCCATAGAGTTTTATGTATTTGTATTTCTTTAAAAAATATTAAAAATAAAATCTTCCCATAAGACTTTCAGAAAAATGTATCCTTAATTCAGGCACGATTGAGGGCAAAGCCAGAACTTTGAATTATTCTGTCTACATAAACGACAGACATGGCATTAGATGAACTAATACATCTCACACGATCTCTGCTCAAAGATATTTACCATATTTCCCCCCCCCATTGATAAATATGCAGTGAGTGATTTTGTCAGGTTAGCCAAAGGCGAGGCTGGCATTATTTTAAAGAAAAGCAACGGCAGTTTGATGGTGTTACAGAGTTGAGGACAATCCCTTAACATACATTCTTCGCATCTTTGAGATGCAATTTCTCAATTTAAGAACAAGGTTAAATATTCAAAACAAAACGTACGAGAAAAAAAATATACGACATAAATGTCTAGACGATGGTAAGGCTCATTACAGGAACAACACGGTGATTTTCTTGACTGTTTCACAACAGGCGTGGGTATATTTCCTTGAATAAGGTGGTCGTTCTTCGTACCAGGATCATTTCTGGCGGTGCCACCCTGATCGTTTCTGCATTTATTTTTAAACCCGGGGCAGGCGAGAAGGGGGAGATTCCCACTTGATCTAACCTTGGCTGATGCATTCATAAGGAGGGGAAAAACAAGAAAAAAAAAACAAAAGAAAAAAGGTTTCCTAGTAAGCGAAGTCCTTTAGTCCTAGTGATAACGCCAGTTCCGTCCCTGGAAGGCGTTAAGGGGAGCCCGGTAGGATTCACCCCAGACGCTTATCCAGCCCCGGGCTGGCGGTTTAGGAGAGCTCCGCGCGCGGGCGGCGGGACGGTGCCAGCCGCAGGGACAACGGGGACCCGCGGGCCGCGGCGAGCGCCGCCCGTGGGGACCGCGGGCGGCCCGGAGGGCAGCGCCGGCGGCCCAGGCACACGCGCCCTTTTCGCCCCCAACAGCTGCCGCCACGATTTTGCGCTTCAGGGACAAACGAAAGGAGCTTTCTCCGGCTGCCCCGGCGGGGCGCCCGCCCCGTGCCGGGCCCGCGGCGGAGAGAGCTGTGTGAGCGCCGGGAAAGCGCTGCGGCGGAGCCGAGCCGAGCCGCGAGCGGCACAGCCCCGAGCCCGGGCGTTTCATCTACCCCGAGGAGAGAGAGCATTTTCAGGAGACTTTCACACACAAAGTTTCTCTTCCTCGCAGCATTTAAGAGGATGGGACTTCTTAAATACTTCCGCGATTATTCACGCCGTATCTAGATTTTTCCATTTCAGGCATTTAGTTTAAATACAGTTCATGAAAAGCCAGTCTCTCAGACTCCTCTGGAGTAATTTCACGTAGTAAAACCAGCATTCGTACTAGTGCAATCGCAGCTCAATTTGGATTTGTACTTTAGAGGCTTCTGCGGTTCGGTTAAGGGAGTCGGTTCCACTGGCCAGTGACAGGTAAATGACCCCAGATAACTCCGAGAAGGATGAGCACGTTTACTTGGGGGGATCAAAAAAAAAAAAAAAAAAAAAAAACCACAAGATGGACGAGGACACCTCGTAAAGAGAAGGAGGAGACCAACAGCGCATATTCTACTTCGTATTTGCACCTAGTTCTAAGTACAATTTAGATACGATAAATAGGAGCTCGCCAAAGACTTGTGGGGGGAGAGGGTTTCCGAAGGGCCAAGCGGCGCTGAGCGCGAGCGCGGCTCGGGAGCGGCAGCCGCGGCGCAGGGCCGGGGCCGGGGCGCGCCGCGGAGCCGCCCCGGGGCGGGGAAGGCGCCGACCCGCTCGGCCCGGTGGCCCCGGCCCGCCCTGCGCCCCCCCCTCCCCCCCGCCGCGCCCGCCTTGCAGTCCTCTGCTTCGCGCCTGGAGCGATTTTCTCCCTCGTACCAAGAATAAGGGGGGGAGAGGGAGAGGAGGGGGAAAGAGAAGCAACTGTTCGGTGCCTGCCGCTCGCCTCCTTCGGAAAAAAAAGAGCTACCGCCCTCAAGGCTGCCACACTCTTCCTCTTGCCGGGGTCACAGCGACAGGTGAGGCAGTTTTGGCACGGTAACCCGAGGTGCTCTTTGTTAGCAGTTTTTAACAACGTCGTTTCATGAAAAGTTAACTTCAATATACGTATATGTTTCTTCTTGCTGAGGATTTCTAAAATGTATCGAGAGGTGAAAGTTAACATCTAGGTACTTTACACGCATGACCTTAAAAACGCTATTGCTTCCTCTAACGTTTAAGGCGAGAATTTAGGATTAATTTAACTTTCCTATTCAAAGACGACACCTAGGAGAAAGCATTTCAGTCTTGTTCCTAATCATTCGTGAGAATTCACAATCCTTCAGGTGTCTCAAGGGAGTGATTCACAAGTTAAAATTATCCATGTCAGAACGGAGAATAACTGATCTTTCTCTCTCTATCCAATAATGTGAAAGTTTCATTTCACACCTACGCCAGAAAATAAGTGTTCCTATTATAAGCAGCTTAAAGTTTTAAGGCGTTTACAATGCAAATGATTTACGTTCAAGCATCCATCAATCACATTTTGGAAACATAACGGTATCTATCAAACAAAGAGCTCCCCGAAAATAACTCTCAATAGCCCAACAAAAGCATGGAGTAAACAAAATATTTACTTGCATGGCATACCCTGCGGCAGAAAAGGGGCTACAAGAAACAGAAACAGGTTGTCTTCTGAATTCGTGTAATGAGAAGTGCATGAGGGGGGGCAGTCAAAGCGTTATACATAGATCTGGATAAAAAGCTACTCTGACCAATATAAGACTGTGTTCCTGATTTAGAAGACCCTCGATTTAACTGAAATCAAAACATACGTAGTTCAAAGAAAAGTTTCTTAAAGACATTGCTTTAAACACTTTGTTTAAAGCAATTCGGGTGCATGCAACTAACAACCATGAAAGCAAATCAAGCTCTTAATTGTAAAGTGCGAAACAAGCACATACCTAAATGCTTTTGTGTACATTTATTACAAGCCCAGTTTCATATAATTAATATAAGAATCCTTTCTGAAGAAAACTTCTCGATTTGATAGCTGAAAAAAGATGCCTCCAAGTATAAAATAATTGATTTCCCTTTTCCCTACAACATTAGGAAATAACCAGAAATGTGGCTGTACAGCTGTAGAATCCTGAGCTCTACCTGGTCTCTCCGTCCCTTCCCTCTCGCATCATGAAGACTGCGCGTCCTGGAGGCAGCTCTCCGCTCTGCCCAGCGCCTGTACAACATGCACGTTTCAGAGGTTCCGCTGATGGGTTAGAAGTGGTGGACAAAGGAACGCTCTGAGACTCACCAATGCAGAAGTAAACATTTAATAACTTCTCCACCTTATCCTTCCCCAAAGAGAAAATATTGCAGCCATCAGATAGTCTTTCAAGTTTTCCATTCATTCCAATAAGTAGATTTTTTTCACTAAAACAGAAAAACACATCTGCTACATTTTATATCCATTTTTTTAAAAGGATACTTTTACTGTTTTTTGCCTAGCATGATTTTTGGAACATGTTAGCAAATAATATTTTACCATCGGGAGTGTATACTCCATTTTATTTTATAATGCAGATTAGAGAAATCTCAGTGCTTAATTTTTTTTTTAAACCACATGGAGGTTTGAAGCAAGCACATATAGAAAAGATATTTTAAGTGGGTGTATATTTGTGCTGGGATCTTCTCGTTTTCCAGTTTATGGAAAACAGTCAACATCACTTTTTCAATGTTTTCATATAAAGACTTTCTTAAATATTCTTCATCAGGAAACTTCAGGTTATTGGTTTTTCTAACTCCCCCAGAGGTTGTACATACTTATGATCCAGCTTCAGGTGTCAAAAACTGCCTCCACAACCAACTGGCAAAATGTAGATATACATTAATGAAGAATGAAATTAATTCTATTCCTTGGTATAAACCAAATAAAAAGTCATGCCCGACCTACAAACATTCTAATACTGGTGCTTGATCTATATTAGTCACTAGAGTGATCTTACAAGAATTACTTAACAATATATGTGTTTAAGCCCATACTTAAGCTTCTGCACAAGGGCCTCATTTTTATTTCTTGATTCAATTTGATGCAGCTCTGTTTTAAACAGGTATCTACCTTTAATTACATGAATAGTCACTCTGAAGTGATGCCAAGAGAATATTTTGCCTGCTTAAAAAATATGAAATCTTAAGGATCTACCTGGAAAGAGACTTTAAGGATTTTAAAATATAAGAATTGTGAACTCTTTCATATTTTAGTTCCTCCTCATAAGTAGCACAGTCCAACACTTAAATTTGAAAGCTCTAAGTAGTGACACAAACCCACTTCTACATAACTAAGTAATATTGGTAGTGTGAATGTGCAAGTCTCATTACTTACAAATTTGATAGCTTTGCCCGTGAATGTCAGAAGAAAGGGACAGGGAGAAAGAAGCTCATATCCATTGTACATCTTGTTGCACTGTTTTGGTCAGCCCAAAGAACAGCCCCCAGCTAAGGTGAGCTACCTAGAAAAGCATCGGTTCCCAAAGTTCAGTCATTTTCCAGGGGGTGGGTGTGTAAATCAGAGACTTTTTAAAGAAAAGACATTTGTTTCCTAAGGGGAAAGTATACTGATTTTCATACTTGCATAACTCAAATAAGTGAGTAAAAAGACACACCTCAAACTTTCCAACAACCTTTCACTGTTAGGATAAATCCAGAAAACACACACACACACACACAAATAAAGAAAATTATGGGGTTTGGCTCCAAGCCCGGTACATTGTTGGAAACATTTTGACTTCAACAGGGTTTGGATCAGACCAGTCTTAAGTTATTGAGGGGTCATCATGAGCTCAATTCTAACATTTGGTTTTCTTATTTTTAGAGGCATTTATATCTTAATTTCAGTGTTTGTAAAGCACTCAAGGTACTAGAGAGAAACTTACCTAAGCTATAGAGCATTACTCTTTGATAGACTTAGAGTCTGAGGCACAAGAGTCACACAGTACACAAGAAACAAGACTTCAGTATTTTCCATTATACACAAGGCCATCTTTCCTCTGTTGAACCATTTTCCTTTTTCAACTATGCAAGTCTGTGGCAACTAAAAGACTAAACAGGTCATGTGGCATGCATGCACTAAGACCCTTGGCTGTTACGAGCTCAGGGAAGACCGGGTAGGGTGGTTTATTCTGCTCAGGGATGTGAATCTGTTACTGATGCAGACTATTTTCAATCTAGAGTTAGAGAAGTTAGCACAAACTAATTCTGAGAGTGATATTGAGCTCCATGATTTAAGAACTAAAATGGGTTATATTATTAGGGGCTCCAACTGCAGGCTCCATCAAGGAGGAATTAGCTTTGATCATTCTGTATTATCACTGAAACTCACTTATGAAGATCCTGAATCTCTGACTAGAGTTTATCGGTGCTACCATAACACAAATTACTAGGATTATCTCTCATAGGTTGGTCAATAATCAAAATATCTGCCTCCTGCAACACCTCCTGTACCTTCTTTTAAAAGGTCTGGTAGCAGAAGCTGAAGTATAATAGAAAAGATATACAAGAAGTTTAATCTAATCTGACTATTGCTGTGTTTTTTCCATAAGGCAAGAAATAAGAATTTAAAACTCAGTATATCATAATTAGAGCTTTACAACCTTAGAGAGAGTTCTAATCTTCGCTGAAGTATATAAAATAATCTGAGGAAAATTACAGGGTTTTTTGGACATAGTGAAATTGAACTATTAACACACCTATTTCATGAAGGCAAATGAACTTCTACCTCAGTAAAAGATACTTCAAAAGGAACCAGGAAAATTACACGAACAGATTCTGATCCTGCCAACATTTGCATGTGTCACGTACTACAGTCAGTGAAGCTGGTGGTGCCAGCTGCTCCCAACAGATCTTTACCAGGTCAGGATCCCACATCCTATAAAATTCTGATCACCTAACTCCTGGAGGCTTTTGTTTTTGAGAGTTTATTTTAAGCCATTAGAATCTAGTTTAGCCTAAACATTATTTTCTGAGAGGGGAGAAATCTATCCAGCATTTTATCTTACCATTTGTTTCTTTCATCACTGATTTTAAGTATTCATTAGTAGTGTAAAAATGTAGATACTCTGAGATTTACACATAACTAAATGGCTCTGCTACTTAAAAAGTTAAGATTAGTCTGGTTGGATGGCATCACGCTTCCATCATCAGTATTAGATAGGGGAAAGTAGTATCTTTTACTAAATTATCCAATCCTATTCCAGTGTTTCCATTAGAGAGCATTACTACTAAATATATATGGGGGGGGGGGGGGGGAGTTGTACCTCCTCCCCACCCCCCAAGCTCAACTAACTACCATAATAAGAAGAAAATACCAGTTTGTTAGCTTCACACTTCTGACTGGTACTGCCTAATTAGTATGTTACACAGTTGGTCTGCATACACCACTCTAGATGCAGCTCCTGCACATACATTTTCAATAACCAGATTAGGAGCAGCAAAGCTGAAATCAGAGGATGGAGAAAAAGTCTGTAAGCACATTTATAAGATGATGAGCTCAAAGCTGATGTTGTGCTTGGGCAAGCACATGAAATCTCTTACACAATAATAAAAAAAATCAAAATATTAGCATACAGTATGAGAAGAGGATCTCTTTCTTGACACCTTAGGGTTCAAGTTAATTTAGTTTTTTTAAGAATTAAGTTAAAGGCATCAAATTAGAACTAGCTGATAACACAGATAAGTAAAGATTCAAGTTGGATCCCACTCTGATGAAAAATTATTAGCACAAGGCAAAGAGGCACCTTTACGATGCCCAGTCAGAGCCTCGCTATGCAGTGGGTAGCTTCCCTCACTGTAACATTTATTGTAAATCGTGAGCCATTCTACAGTGTAGCAGCAGCTACAGGAAGCTATGACGTGAGCTCAGATATGTTTCTCCTTCCTTATTTTATTCTTCTACCTATATAAGAAACACTAAGAACTACCATATGAGCTGTGATTCATTAGAAGATGCCTCTATTTGGGACTGTCCTTTCATAACAGGCAGTACTACTATATGTATTCATTATGCTCCAGTTGAATAATAATACATGGTGGGTGAAGGAGGGAGGATGAGAACCAGTTTTCTCTGTGCTTTTTCTCCTGTTTTTCTAATACTTAGCTACTTGCCAAAGACATAAAATAAGCCTTTGATAACTCTGAATGCCCAAGACTTCAGTGAAAACAAAATGGATAAGCGGAGTCAGGGGGTTTCAGAGGGATACCCTGTGCAGATGCAGATTTCTGTGGTCCACACGTGTTCTTTGGCTTTAGGGAAGGAAAACACCCTATGTTATTTTCAAGTGCATGTGTTCAGAGCATCTGAACGGTAGAACATGTTGAAGCATATGGCATGTAATTTCCTTCCTTTCCTCCATTCACAATCTGCAGCAAATCAGCAAGATAAGTTCCAGCAAGAACAATCTCCAGCTTTCATATGAATTTGTTTTCATACCCATATCCTTCTAGGTGGCCTATTCAAGAATCATCTAGATACAAATTAAAATTAGTAAAGCGTAAGCTATTATCCCTATGGATGGATCAAACATTTTGCTCAAAGTGAGTACCTCTATATATCTTTAAGATTTTCCGATTGCTTGCTTCTTCCACTGATACCCATGTGGAAAGTACAAACAGTTCAGGATGATGCTACCAACTTGTTCTGTGCTTGCAAACTACCTAGTATAAGGAGGCCCTAAACCAGATGAACTAAAGTGCCTTCCCTGCACTGCTTACATTCCAAATATAGAAGGGAGACAAAGAGGGAGAGAAGACAAAAATTGGGGTAGAGAGGAAAGCCAGGTCGAGAAAATGTAACTTCAACTCAGGACATTTAAGACCACATAGCACAGCTTTTAAGTAATCAAAGAACAGCCACTCTCCTTTAAAGATCTGGCATCTATTTTCCTCTTCACTATAGTCCCCTGTCTGGCTGAAGCAGTCCCCAATTACCCTGTGGGACAGAGAAAAAAAAATATTAAGCTGCAGAAGTCACAGCATTGTCAAAGATTTCCTCACATCAGCCTCAGCCTGTACCTAACTCAGCTCTTAGGAAAGGAGGTGATAGCTTGCAGGGTTGTACCATAATGGCTACAGATTTGAGACCCTCCTGAAGCTATGGCACACAGCAGTCAGGGCTCCTGCTGAAGATAACAGAATCTTCCGTTGAGGTCATGCTGCTGCTCTTTTGCACCAAGCTGTGTGCAGGCACCCTTACCCCCAGGACTTGCTGGACTGAGCAACACTTCCTTGACTGTGTGCAGAGACCTGGGCAAGTGGAAGGGCAACTAGAACACATGCTCTATGGAACACTAAACTGCAAAGCAGCACAGCGTGTACAACCTCCATAGGAGGAAAGCATTTTACAAGATGGTTTATGGCATCTTATTTTTCCCCACGTAGAATATGAATAATGTTAATGGCAACAGAGTCTACATGCAATAAAAGGCCTTTGCAGGTATCAAACAGCTTCAAACTTTGTTTTGGCTCTTTGCCAGCTGCTATAAGCAGCCAGCACTTCCTATTTAAGGCTAGGACCAATGTCAACTAAGTAACCACATGGTCCTACTGGCTTCCAGTAAGAAAGCAGATAGAAAATATATCTCATCCTCTCAAGTTTTCACATGATCTTTTAAATCAAAATACAATGTGTTCCACATACACCTGGCATTGAGTTTAATTATATTTCTACTGCATAAGAAGTTCTAATATGCAACTGCCAAAGCTCAAAACAAGGACACATGTTGGGAATCTGGACATCAAAATCATTACCAGTATTATCCCTTGTCCAAACAGCATTTAAAGGCCCAAACCAAGAATCCAGGGCTTCACTGTGGTATGCAGTTGATAGCTATTTTTAAAACAATCCTGAAGAATTTTGCAATAAATGTTTGCAAAATGAATTGAGAAAATAAGAAAAAAAAATGTGTCATTATTCTTGTGTAACTTGCAGCTTAAGAAGATTTGTGCAGTTGTTAAGGATACACATTTCAGATGCATATTTCCACCATCTCCACTGCTACTCAGTTTTGTACCAGACAGGATAAGCAGCATAAAACCCTACCAATTAGTCACAATACTTTCTACAAATGAATAAGCTGTCTTTATTAAGACTTCCCATTTCACATCTCCAAATTATAATAGCAAGAAACAGATTTTCTTCAGTGTTTAGTCCAATTAGAGTGAGTGCTTATGGAAGGACTGGCTCAGATATTTTTTGTTTTTCCCTCATATTTTAATTTTTCGTTTTCTTGATTTTCTTCTGTGCAGCGCTGACTACTGCAAACTAGTTTCCATGAAAGTACAACACAGTGAGAGTCAAATTGGATGTTTCTTCATTATTCAAATGCAAGAAGTTGACAAAATCCATTATAACGAATACTCAACTATAACAAACGCTTATCCAGCTCCTCTATGTTCGTTAGGATAGTTAGCCTGCACATCTAATGCCTTCAGTCAAAGCATCAAGAAGTACTACAAGGCAGGGGGGAGGTGATCTCCCCACAAACACCCCCTTCAGTACACCTGCATTAAGTAAGCGCTTTGTATTATTCCTATTCACTGATAGAGAAAGTAAGAGCACATGAAAGTCAAAGTTGCAACAGGTCAGCTGCAAAGATGGGATTAGATCTCAGGATCTCCCAGATTCTGGGACAATGGTATCCATGAATATGTGAAAGTATTTCCCCAAGGCTCAATTATTGGCACAGTTGCCACATACCCTGCAAAACAATAACATTTAAAAAGTAAACCTGCAACAGCCAAGACACAAACATCTGTTTTAAGGAGCATTGTGGGCTGGGAACAAAACAACCTTTGCCTTTCCACCAAGAATTGGCTTAATGCACCAAATACACTCATTTTTATCTACAGTATTATCTAAAGACAACTTGAATTTGAAACACAAAAGCTTTAACCTATATACTGTATGCATGAGCATATGTACATTTATAATGTATATAAAATTATACACATTTTGCTTGCCACTAGAGGTAAGACTTAAAATAGAAAGTGTTATTATAGAGTTCTACAATATTATTCAACAGTTGGAAATTTTCCACTTCCACACATTTTAAAATGGGGAATATAGTTTACAAGCCTTAATATTTAACAGAACTGCTGTTTTACACCTGGTCTTATTATTTTATAAGATAGGAACCAGATATTTGATCATCTGACATGTTTCAACATCTGCACCGATTTCCTTTCCCCTAGTGTCTTAGATACATTTGTTGTTCATAATTACAGCAGATACAGAATTAGGGACTGGACCAGCTGTGAAAGTTTCACCATCAGTTTCGGTGATAGTCAAGCTGCTCTTGGACATCTGCTCATTGACTTCACATCACACACCAGTCTTGTGCTTTCTGTCACAGTGGAATGCCAGACATAAGACCAAGTCTCTCTTGTATAAGGTGCTACACAGTAAAAAAAAAAAAAAAAATCAAGCCTATGTTTCCAAGAATCCATAATCTACATGCAAGACAAACACACACCAGTTAGAGGAGATAAAAAGGTACGTTCTCATAGGCTAAATGAGAAAGCAACATTTATTTAAAAGCAGGAGTACTTATTGATCATTCAGTTGACAGATACCAACCATAAAACATAAAATCTTATTTTTAAACTCTTTAAATTAGGACAATGTGGTTCAAAGATCCTCATAAACACAAAGTAGATAAGCTTCCTGAAGACGACACAGGGCAGAATTACCTTTTGAGCTAAAAAATATCTTTTTTCCTTTCAGATAGAGATTAGTGGTCTTATTTCAAAGTTCCAAAATCTGAAGTTTGGCAGGCAACTTTCTCCTCAGACACTGATAGATGATCTAGATGCAAGAATGTGTGTAGGGAGGGGGTGAGTGGAACTAAACCTACATCACTGTCAGGGTAAAGGTGATGGCAAACAGGCTGATAAAACAGCACTTCTGATACCATTGGAGAAAGCCCCTAAGAAGCAATAGAAAGATCTTGCAGAGAGGGAGGACAGACTGAAGCATACAAGAAAGTGGCAGTGTAGTTGAACTGATGACCCAAGATGATCCTGCTAGTAGCACTTTCAATAGGCCTGGAGAGATTGCATGGTAGCTGTCATCAAGCCCACAGAAGCAGGAGATTCCAGTCCTACAGCAATAGCCTTAACAGTTTGGGTAGACAGACAAAAGCCAGATCTTTAAAATACTATTGAAGTGAGAGTAGCACAGCTCAACTGCAGTACTAATCAACAGGTCAAAGAACAGGGCCCAGTAGTATCTCAGTATGGATTGCCCATCAGTGAGCATCACCAATAAACTCCTTTCATTTAATTATTGTTAGTGAACTATACAAATGATGAGTTGAGTGATAGATGCTAGTGTTACGTATCTTAAATTTGGAAAGATTACAAGAGTACTCTATATACTCAAGTAATTAACATCCTGTCGGTTCTTAGGTTCTACATGTACATGCTAAGAGCTATGCCTGAAGAGGCTACGCTGTATACAAGATAAGTTTAGAAGAACTATTATATCCTCAATTCACAGATTGGAAACAGAGGTCCGCAGAGATTAAATTGCTTGCCAGAAATCATACATGAACCCGAGAACTGAACCCTACTCCCCAAATTCCCAGAGCTGTTCTCCTGAGCACATCCATATTTGTAATATTCTTACAGGACAGATAAATGGTATTCAAACTGCTTAATAACTAGGATTCTGTGATTGGGGGAAGTAGGAGAAAAAGCACTCTAAATAAAAACAGTGATGCCCCTTCCTTCAAAATAGGTATTTTACACTCCTGATTAGCTATGTGACAAATTAAAACATTAAACTTTTGTTTTCCTTTCCAAAAACAAAACTAGCTAGCACATAGGATAAACTCAGAACAAAGTCAAGGTATTGCATGTACCGTTTACCTGTGTAATGCCACCACCTTGTGGTCTGTACAGTCACAACATTACTGGAATCTTAATTTCTCCAGCAGTAAATTATCCTAATGCCCCTTTGCTATTTTCTTTCAAAAGAACTTTGCTTAGAGTTAATCCTTGAACAGACTGAATGGCTTTGCTTGCCTAGTATGTCCTCATGGAATTTAACAACACATTATTATCTACTTGTTATTACAAAGTTGAGGCCCATTCTTAATGGTTAATAAGGTAGTGAAATGCTCAATGAATATTACACCTCCTATTCATATATCCTGAAAAAAAAGTCTTCATAGCAGTGTTATTCTGGTAAATACGCTTTTTCTGTCTCCTGAATCACATCATACTTGAAAAGACTTTTCTCTATAGTTTTCTCTCTTTCCTGCTGCATCTTAAGTTTCATGCCTAGAAAATGGAAAGTTGCAAGATTAAGTAGTGCATATATTTGCTCCTCAAATAACATTTCATAGAAGAAGCTTTAGTTTGCTCAGTCTCTATGTTCAAAGCAGAGATACTACATTATTTTCTCTCCCATTATGCTCTTTGTCTGGCATTACTGAGGAACAACATGGTCTTTTGTTCAAGAGAGTTGAATGTTTCCTGCCATATCACACTGACAGATACAGAAGATAATTTCTGCGCACATATCCTGTGGAATTGCTTTAATGCAAGAGGTATAGGGTCAGATAATTGGCACCAAAAAGAAAAAAATCCTCCACAAACTGAAAACACTGCAACTCCCAGCTTGTTTCATAATTGTTGCAGAACTCTGGTGCCATCAAGAGTTAGTCAATCACTACTAGAGCACAGGAAGCATTTGGCTAGCTGCCAGCCTGGAAAGCAACTGGCAAGTTACCATCTCCCTTGCCCACCAACACCTGCAAGAAAGATGTGACATTCTAATAGTAGCTTCTCTGCAAAATTTAAGGCACATCTTTTGTCAGTAAGATCATGAGCCTGCTGCCTGTTTCAAGTATTATCTAATTTAGAAGAGCAGTTTCTCTAGAGGACAAAGATGTCAGGACCAGCAGTTACATGCTTTGCAACATACCTGAAAATTTAGCAGGTTAGATGGACTGCTTTTATCCCAGTATAGAAGTGCTGTAGGTCAATGGGGGCAACCTTGCCAGTCACTGGAGCAGGATTCCAATTTCATGGCACTAATAGGGAACTTGGTTGACACATAGATGACCTCAACCAAATCTAAATTCCATAGTGTTCACTGCATAAAAAAAAGACTTTCCTCCACACTGAACCTCTTTGCCCCTCCAAACACAAATGGCAGTGGAAGCTTGAAGTTATGCTATATAGAGAAGAAAAATGAGGCACTAATCACCCAAAGCACTTCCAGGTGAGGTAGAATTATCTTCTAGATTAGATCCAACTCATAGGCTGTTAAGCAGACCACACTGTTAACAGCTTTGAGCAAGAAATGGAGGATCAGTCCCAGGCTTTGATACTGAGTTATTCTGCAGCTTAAAACACATCTGCCTCTATTTCCTCATCTACTAAATGGGCAATACGTGCATGCGACTGAGGATCTGCAAATGATGGGAAAAACAAACAAAAGCAGATAATGATGTCAAAATTCTCACGTCTCACCATAGTGGAGAGAAGTGAGTGTATATATACAAAAACACATTCTACTCCGACAAGAAAGAGTTACCTGAAACTTCCATAAAGAAATAAAAATACTAGGGATATCTGCTACTGATATAATCGAGGCATCCTGAATGATGCAAGTCTGGACTGCTTTCCAGAACACTATCACACAAGCATTTAGAGCAATTCTTCCTGTGGTGACCAACACAAGACTGGTTCAGGGTAACATTAAAGCCAAAAATAAACCTTCCAAGAATAGATCTTGAGGAGGATACAGCAGACTGTCAGAGTCAGAATTATAGCCTCCACTTCACTACAACTTCTTGATGCAAGGCATGCTACTCACTGACTTCATTCCTGTTTTACCAATTAATTTTGCAGCTCCAGAGCTTGGTTTAGCTCACCATTTCCAGGTAGTCAGGGACCTTAGAGTTTGATATCTTGTTGCACTAATTCCAAAATATCAGAAAACTACCATATTATCATCTTCTTTGACCTTTTTGCTTCTTTTAGGGCCATATGTGGTAGCTACAGAAGTCTGCTGGTGAAGTTACAGAGGCTACAACACTCCAAGGGGAGGAATGACTGGCATTTATTACAGAGTCAGTCAGTTTAGAACAGCTTTTTTTCCTCCAAAGCACATTAAGAAAAATAGGACTTCTGCACTAGCAATATCTGCTTAGTGAATGATTAAGAACAGTTATGGAGTCGTCCCAGTCAATATTTTCACCCAGCTAAGCTCCAAGGTCCAATTTCTATAGGCATTTGAGCACCCAATTCCCTTGAGGTCCTGTGAAGACTTATAGCCTATAAGGTCTTTTTCCCCCAAAGCCTACTAACGTTTGCTACATTCATCCACTACATTTTATCTCTTAATCTAAATTATAAACACTGTAGTCTCTTTACAGCATTCACAGCACATTTCACACACAGAGTCTTTATTGTCAATATGCATTTCTGCAATTATTAGCAAAAATAATTGTTTTCCCAAATAAAAGCATTAAGTGTTTAATTTGAAGTGTGTTTCTTTTGCCAGTATTGTAAGTATTTGACAGAAGTGGGAGTTGCAGAAGGAAATATTTTAAAGAATGCAACACAGGTAACTACATATGTACTACATATTTTATGATAAACCTACATTTTTAATATTTGAGCCTATTCAAAAGCCCAGAAAAAGAAATCACAACACGCATAATATGTATTTGAGGACTTTGTGATAAGAATGATAACAACAAGCTGCCCAAGCCTCCAATTATCTAGGAAATTCATCAAATAAGTACCAATCTCCCAGAAACCCAGGTGCACAGAAGTATTGCCTCAGACTCCATCAAGTACAAAAACCAGTACATTAATTCAGATGACAGTCTCTCTGAAGATTCCTGCCCTCTACTATTTTTTCACACAATGCAGCTAAACAAAGTGCATAACCCTTGAGCTAAAAAAACTGTCTCAGCATATGTTTTCATAGCCAATAATTACTAGACTGGTTACGTGAAAAAAAAAATCAATGAGGTGGGTAAGGCTGTGCATGTGTGAGCTGTGTAATTCTCATTGCAATTTAACATTGCAGTCATTCATTGAGACTGAAGCCTGGTTTTGTGAACTATTACACAAATGCATCATTTTTCTCCCAGTGGAAAAATCTCATAGCATCAATGTATTACCCCACAGAGGCTTTGAGATTGCTGCCTCTATTTTGTTGGAAGAGAAGACATCCCTAAGTATGAGTTGCTTCCCCTGGACCTGTCCTGGGGCCAGAGTTGACAGGGAATATAGTAAAGACAAAAGAGTTCAGTGGGGTTTTTTGCTTGTTTGTTTGCTTTTTAAGAGAGTCTTACCAGTGCCCAAGATATCAGGTCAGTGCAGATGCTTGGGAATTAGCACAAAGTTCTGTGACAAACAGTAGGATCGTAAGATTTGCATACTACAGAATAAAGCCTGGGCCTCAGCACACAGCTGTACACCACATCGTCAATGAGATGTGCTCAGCATGTGTTCCACATCTACCACTTATGTTTGATGTGGAGCAGCACATGCTGCTACTGCTTCTGATTACAGAATCTCTTTCTTTGTCTCAAGCAGAGGGCACTGCTCTTGATGATCAAGACATTCAGACCTGAACCACCTCCTCTTCAAAAAAAAAAAAAAAATATGCTTTGCTCCATTCCAGAGAGAAACAGAAACATCCCATTCAAAGCTGAAATGCTTTAGTTAGCCTCCAGCCCCTGCAGAGTACAGATTTCCCACTGAAACTGGTCAGACCACCTGACAACACTTGGGAATATCACACACATCCCTCAAGCAGTCCTTGCAGCAAGCATGAAACAAACTTTCTTTTTTCTTTCTTTTTCTTTTTTTTTTTTTTTTTTTTTGCTACCATAAGGCTAAGACTCATCAAGATAGAGATACCTGTGCTCATAGCACCTTTGCTGTTAGAAGGTTCTTTTCCGCACCCTTCAGAAAGGGGCCGATAGCTTCTGACTGAGCAGTAGCATACTTGAAGATGAGCTCAGGTAAGAGCTTGATGCAGAAAAAAATGCATATAATTCATACCAGCACAAAACTAGGTCAATATAACAGCTTATTCTGATTTTCAAATCTAGTTCCATTATACCACAGTGCCAAAGAAACTTCATCAGGAACCAGAACCCTCTTGTGTTTGATGCAGTAAAAGCATAACACAGACATTTCCAACAAAGAAGTTTTACAACTTTGTTACTTTTTGTTTGGACACTTGCAATCAGCTTGACACTATGTTGAAAGCTCAACAAGACATTGCCCATCTTTGTTACCTACTTTCATTATCTTTCAGCTCAGCAGGGCCCTGATTCTTGTCCAAGAGGTCGTGCATAATATAGGATAGCTTTGATTATTATCTTTTTAACTAGGAACTACTTAGTTCGGGTAAGTCTTTAACTTCTTCTAATACAAAGCTAAGAAAGAAAGTAATCACTTTGCAAAGTGAGTTATGCCTTATAATAAAAGGGAGGCATCAGTTATGATAACATTTCTGTATAACACGTTAGACTTCAGAAATACTTATCTTGATAAATAAGTTGCTTAAAATATTTCAATGTGCAAAAATTGGAACATATGGGACAACCACCCTCTTCAAAATACACTTATGAGTCAGACAGAATTAGGTCACAGCCATACTGCAACATACTCAATTAAGGATAGTTCAGTCTCTATTGCTTTTAGGCTGTCTTCCTTAAGGGTTTTAAAAGGTTGGAAATATTTAAGTCTCAATAAAACCCTGTTTTTTGAGGAATGGGGAGAGGAAAGGAGACATATTTTAAAGGATTTATCCAAGTCACCCATAAGCACAGGAATATTACTTACACGTTGTAAGCTCCAGTCCATCCTGCCTGAAGCAGCAACTGAGTATTAGATTTTTAAGACAACACAAAAGCCCACACTGATGATTGTTGAACATTGTCTTAAGAGCACCACTTGCATGCTTGGACCTTTGCTCCTTGCTCAGCTCTTACTACTGGGCAATGCAACAGCAATAACCCCATTAATAGCAGATTGGACTTTCCTGTGTTCCTCCTCAGATTGCCTCCCGTGTTTAAAGCAACAGCACTCCACAGGATGAGCCAGAGAGTAGCCAAAGCACATGCTATTGAGTGCCTAGTTCAGGAAACATTAAACACCTTGCAGCATTAAGGCCACCGTAAATATTCTCCTTCCAATAAAGTCCAAAAAGGTATCATTACATATGCACAGTAACCATTATATACCTCCATTTTCCACTTTTCCCTCTATCATTCACACATGTAGATGGGAAGGCAGGAACGTAAGTGCCAAGATTGCTCACAAAAGCCTGACCATATGTGTGGTGAGGGCATTTGTTTTTTTAAAACAAGAAGTGGATTAAAACAAAAACTTTATGCTCTAGAGTCCACTGTGCCTACCACATTTCCACAAAGCATCCCAAACCCTGTAGCTGTTGTTAAAGGAAAACACAGTACAACTTCACCACCTCAGCGTTTTATTCTCCATGTGCTAACACCTTCTTTCTTGGCATTGGCACAGGAAGAAACACGACCCATGCACACTGCTCAGTCGCAAAACCGTTCCAGCACAACGCCCCTTATCTGAGCTCATTAGCTAGAAAGGAAAAAACAACAAAGAAATTGTGGAAATAATGACTTATTCACAATAAGACATTAATTTGGGTTCAGATAGGCAGGAATGTGAAACACGGTGGCTATACTGAGACACTGCACTCCTTTCTCTAGCACTTTTCACATTATCACTGAGTAAGTTAAGCTAAACCTGAACAACCACAAACAAATCTTCGGCAAGCCATGGTAGGATTGCATTAAGTTATCTACACACACGGTTCAGAGCAGCTTTCACTTCTGATTATTTTACTGTTATAGCACTCACAGCAAAGCGAGTTGACCTGAAGATCCTGCCATGTGAGAGCCCACAAAGGGAGGAGAAGAGCCGTTAAAGCCGAGCGGAAGGGGCTCCCCGGCCCAACACAGCCTTGCCCACCCCATTTCTGAAGGAAACACTGCCATTTACGCCAGCTGGCAGGCTGTGACCACAAAAAAAAAAAAAAAAAAATCAAGCAAAAAGAGGGCTACATCCCGCCAGCCCACCCCTCCGCACGCTGCCACAGCCAACTAAGCCGGCTCCTACCTTCTAGGAGCCCCGCCGTGCTCGGTTTTTAACAGGGAGACCCACGCCGAGTGGCGAGCAGGGCAGCGCCGCAGAGGGAGCGCGCCGTTACCTCAGCGCGGCCGGGGCCCCTCCCGCTTCCGGAAGGTTCCACGGCCCCTCGGGGCTCCCTCAGCGGTGGATCCCGAGGGCGCCTGGGCGCCATCCGGCCCTCGCAGGCCGAGGCGAACGGGCAGCGCGGGGCTGCGCGCGGGCGATGGGGGGCACCAAGCTGGGCTCCCCTCGGCGGGGTGGGGGGGGAAGGCACGCGAGGTGCAGCCCTGTCTCCTGCACAGAGTCGGGCGTCTGCCCCTCGGCGCCAAAATTTTCCCTCGCGCCTTTGCCTGTGGCCTTGGGGAGGAGGGCTGGAAATGCCGCCCAGCACCGGCCCTTTCTGAAGTTTGAGCAGCACTTAGCACAACAGGCCAGCGGTATTTTTACATAGGGGCCTCGAGGTGCCAGTGTCAAGCCAAAATATTGCCTTAAGGACCAATTTCCGGAAGCAATTTCAATTTCAAAAACCGATTTATTTGGAAGGAAGAGAATTTGAGCCACCTCGAGTCTTGATTAACAAAGACATAATAAAAAACCATGGAGTTATATCTGCAGATCAGTGGGGCCTGCTCAAAACCTGTTTTCACAGCTGCACACGCACATGGACGAGCCGGACTGCCAAGGTCAGGTCTCGAAATTTTCCATAGGTGGCAGCATTAGTGCAGTGTTTTGGCGAGGCACCACAGACGGCGGTACTGCTGCTTCAGCTGCAGCAGAAACCTCGCTCATGGGGAAAGCCGCCTAGGAATGAATTGCTTTCCTGTACCGCTGTCCCCCAGCACGAGCAGCCCTACAGACCTAGAGGATAGATTAAAAAAAACCCACCCAGATGAAAGGCGGTAATCGCATCTGAACTAGACTTTATGACGAACTCAACAGGAGTACGGCTACTTCGTAGCTCTGGGTAGGCCCGTTACTGCTAATAAAAGCAGCCCTTACTTTCAGAGCTTTATTAAGTTTCTATTAAGAGTTAGTACGAGACCCTTGTGAAGGAGCGCATTCTTGCCAGCCTGTTTTCTTTGGGGCTTCTTTGCCTTTGGAAGAATCTAATTCTTTCTAGTGGTAGCTGTTACATGAAACACATATGAAACGGCCCACAGGTATGAAGCAATTTGGTAATTCTCACATCCCCACGTAATATAGCAATATCGCATCTATGGGCTCTTTGAACTTATGTGCATAAGCCCCACGAGAAGCTATTAGCAACCACCACAAATTAGGGTTCATGCAAAGTATCAGCTTAACCACAGCCTGAAACTCCCTGCTCATGTCCATAGCACGTGTAACAACAGAGCAAGGTGCCTCAGACCGCCTTGCTGGCGGATCCCACACCCTAAGGAAAAGATGGCATCTCCTGTATGCTTGGGAATAAAATTCTCCGATGCGATGGGAAGAGATCAGCCCTGTCATGTTTGTACATAGCTGTTTCACGTATAATAAACCTTACCTGACCCAAAAAGGTTTTGACACTCCACAGTAGTACACCAATACCCTCAAAACCCTCAGTCCAACAAGCAGACAGTATTCTCAGAGCCATAAAAACTGCTTTGTGGATTGCACTTGACTGAAGAGCTACGGGTTGAACAGCCCTTTTTTAGGGAACACCTCCCAGAAAGGATTTCCAGGCCTTATTTAGTAATTCATTCTTTAGTCTTTCTGATGTCCCTAGGAATATAGTATCAGCCACGATAGTGGCTTTTAGTTTCAAGGACACCTATCCTCTAGGAATTAGACTAAAACTCAGAAAAAGCTCATCCTTTACAGGTCAGTAAACAGTTAATAGGTGGCAACAATTCAGTTGTCTCCAGTTCTGGCTAGATTTGAACTGCCAGTCTGGAAGTGAAAGATTACATATGCCACTTCTAAACTCCTGAACACTCCTTGTCCTTGATAGAAATATGAGAGAGATACATGGTGGGGAGGAGGAGAAGATATATATCACTTCAATCATCATCTTTCAGCTGCTTGAAAGGTAACTATCAGTGGATATATTTCACCACATGTCTAATGGGAAAGCATAAGGTAACATTATCATTTTTATAGGTCAGACGACCTCCTGGGACATGGGGAGCTAAGCAGTATACATGTCTTTCCTCAGCTGGAAAAGTGACACTTATATGTAACATTTCCCATCCAAAATTGAAAGGGTAGCAATAAAATTGCAGCTGAGTCATGAATCTAGCTCTGATTTAGAAGTTAAGCCATCAATCTGATTGAAGAACTCTGTAGAGAGAAGGAAAAAAAGTGCTAAAATGCTTTTTGTACTCTCCATCTCACCTTTGCCAGCCAACCTCATTTCCTATAGGATAAGTTAACACAGAAGCTTACCTGAAATATAAGAATTTCTGAAGTGAATCTTTTCACAGCATTGGAGAAAAGTCCTCAAAGGTGCAAACCTCACTGGAATCAACATCACAGTTTGCAGTACTTCAAACCAGTTAAATATTCATTTTGAGTTTCAGCATTGCAAGCATCTGCTATGTGTTCTTAAGATCCATATAACAGGCATTAAATTGCCCTGAATTTTATAAGCGGTGCACAGTTCCATTGATGAGTATTAAAAAGGAGTTACTTACATTTTAATAACTGAATAGCAGCTTCGGAAATGTACCCTCTGGCCTCTTCAAAAACCTTACAAATGTATCTTTTTTCAGATTAGCAAGTAAATTAGGGATAAATTCTGAGTTTATGGAGCCTGCTAAGAAAATATCCTGCCAATAACAAATACTGGCCTCCAAGGCTAGGTTTGTCTTTTTATTGTGCTACTGATATAGCTGCTCTCACCAGGCACCCTTAACCAAACTCGTCTGTTCTTTTACAAAAGGAGCATGTTATTTTTCTTTTCAACACTGATTAGGTGAATAAAAGCCCTAACACCAATGTAACACTAATATCACACTGCATGCCTTAAACTGGGACAATTTATTTTGCATTGTGAGACTTGGATTGACTGGATGGCATGCACACATTTTCAGTGGTATGGCTTACTACAGAAGAAGAGAAATGAAGAAAATTATGGGGTTACTCCCCTACTCCAGCACACCTAAAACTTAACTTTTAGTTGTAGACAAAACCAGTGTCCCACTGTAATGCATATAGCAGTAGTAGAACACTTTAGAAATCAATTTTCCTGTGCTACCCAGTTCTCTGCTTAATCAGCTTCATAAGTGCACATGATTCAGAATTCCTGCTTACCCTTTCACATCTTATATTTAGGATCCTGTTAAAAAAAAAAAAAAGTCCCAAAGGAAGCTGCCTATTATCTCACTGCTCTTGTTTCACATCTGCTTCATCCGTCTGATTTGATTATGCTGTTGCTTCCCTCTTCTGGCTGATTTCATCCTAAAAAAAAGAAGGAAAAAATGTAAAGTATAAACCATTCCCTTTAGAGAAGGCTGAGAAGAGAAATCATTTCTTGTTCTATGTGCCATGTTGGCTCACCATTTGACAGTTAAGATTTAGAATAGAAATTAACCATAATTTATGAGCTCCCATCTCACAGTTCCTTGCCCTTCCGATACAGCTCATGTTCTGTCCATGCATCAGATATTAACCTTAGGTACATCAAGAGTAAATACCCCGAGCTGCTCTGAAGAACTTGGAAGTATTCCTGGATCTTAGTGTTAACTGAAATGCCACATACCTTTGTGAACATATAAATATGAGAGACCTGACCAAGCCTGTCTAGGATATAATTTTTCTTAAGGACTCAAAGAGTGTTCAACACAGGAGAAAGAATTGGTTTTTTTTTGTTGTTTTTTTTTTTCCATTGAACTTTTCATTTGAAGTGTTTTGAGAATTTTGTCAACTGCCTCCTGCCAAAATCACAATAATTAGCAGATAAAATTTAACATAAACTGGAAACTTCACATACAAATTTCTCATTTTGTCAACAAGTATTTTATACTTCTGTCATACAGATCTGAATGAAAGTTATAATTTCTCTAGGCTTAACTCCCATTTCATAACATTTTAGCCAACAGACCACATTCCTACTAAAAGTATTTATTTTAGCAATTCTGACCATTTACAAAATTTCCTGATTCTCCAGCGTCTTCGTTCCACCATGATTTTCCCTGCTAACATCCAATGTTCCCATACTTCCACCATTACATGGAGACTCCCTCTTTTAAAACTGACCTGAAAGGAATTGCCATTCCTATTTTAGAACATTTTCCCAGTCTATGCTAAATATACTCTTCCTGGAGAATGGCAATCTCTTCTGGCATGACCCATTAAAGGGCAGCTAGTCTATGCCACATTGATTAGATCAGCGCTCTGGGAGGTAAGCAAAATTTAGGGAAGGATGATGAGTTGATTTTTGTCTTCTTAAAACAAACCGAAAAAAAATGCAATGAGCTCTTAATTAATCGTTCTATTTGGTTCACACAGTGTGCTTAAGTAACTATTCAATTCAGCAATGAATTAAAATTGTTGTTAACAAAATGTGACATGGGTCATCCCACCCAGTCTTCCTCCTCCTCCCCTCCCCTCCTCTGCGCCCCCCCGAAGCTCCCCCGCTCCCCAGCGCAGCAGAAGCTGCTCTTTGTTACAGCTGCAACACTGGCGTCATTGACCAAAGCGCACGTGTGGCCAAAAATAACCGAGCAAGTGTCCATTCTGTCTGGAACCATCCAGCAGCGTGTCCTCCCGCTTGGCACATCAGCCGAAATTCTACACCTTCTCAGATAGCAGCTAAGAAACAAGCTCCTGACTGCTTGTAGACATTTAAAGGGATGGTGAGTTTGTTTCCCTCCTATGTCAAGGATTTCTAAAGCGCTTACAATACCTGCCTAACTTAGCGACGATTGTTCAGAGAGTTATTTTCTGTTCCTGGCCAAATTCCACCAAGGGTAATTACTCTCTCCTTTAATTTCCCAGGCAGTTTTATCTGATGTTTTCCTTTTGTTTTCTTTTATAATTTTGCTGACGTCACATAAAATCTTATCCAGCATATATTTTATGCATAAATCCAAAAGAATTTCAGCTCTTACTTAGTTAATAACAATTACAGTGTCATTCATGTAGTATTAACGGCTCCCAAAAGAAGTCAGGCCACCTAATGTTAGTTGCAGGGAGAGAAGTATCTGCCTTGAACCCAAATATACAAGTCAAACGAAGTCATTATTGTCCCTGCTTTTACCAAAAAAAAAAAAAAAAAAAAAAAAAAAAGGAAAGAAAGAAAAATAAAGAAGAAACTAGATGATTTGCCTAGCTCATGCAATGAATGCGAAACAGAATTGGGAACAAAATCCAGGTCCATCAAGTTCTTTGAAAAAATCTTCTAATTAAGAACTGACTCTTCTTTTTTATGAAGAAAACCAATAGGATCAGTCTCTTTGTGATCCATACTGTATCTTACTTGCTACCTAACAGATTCCAAAATCTACCCTAGAAAAGGCTGCATTTCAGTACTATGTAAAGTAGATCCTACATCTATACAACTCATTAATCAAATAAGGCAGTTTTAGTGTAAAAAGTATTATATAAAAAGTATTATATAAACATTGAGATTGCATATTGCGAGGCAATGGAGCTTGTTAGAACTTTTCTACATTTGCATTCAACTCTTGAGTGATTTCTGACAAGATGCAAGCGGAAACCTTAGCTCAGATCGCTTTGTTTTGTTGATGTGTATCAGCACAGAATGAGGAACACCAATGTTCAACAGTGCACGTAGCTGCACCCTCTTCACAAGTCCTAGAAACATCACACACCAAGAAAGTAAAGGTCTGGTGGTTTATTGTTTTACTCAGCAGGAGTCACAGATAGGCTGGAACGCTCCTCGCGGAGACTGATTTGGCCAAAACTACATTTCTAAATGCAGGGAGCAGCACTGGATAAACACAAGACTGGTTCGTGCAAACTTACAGCTGTCAGAGTGGGCTCTGCAGACAGTATTTTGCAGTTCACTGTGCGCTCCTTCCCTCCCCTCCCACTCCAGGCCAGTGTCAGTGTCACCCCCAGTTGAAGCAGAATTCGGCAATGTGTCCAGAATTAGCTCATTTTAGAATTCACCCATGGTGACAGTCCTTTCCTGGTAAATAAAACACCCGTTACGGTCACAACAAAAGTGAGGTATTTATTTTACAGTGGCTCCATTTTGTATAAAGCACTCTTTGGACCACATAATTCATGCTGTGTGGGTGGCAACCACAAAACTAAAACCAATGGCTCGCCTATGACTTGGGAGGGAAGGAGGGGCCCAGCACTGTGAAGCTGCAAATTTCACAACATCAGACGAAACTTGTACTCCACACTGACTGCTGCAACAGTTACGCTGATGCTGGCACTACAGAGAGGAGAAAAGTCAGAAGAAACAGCAGGCAGAGCAGATCTATTTCAAGTTACTATGGAAAATACCTCGGCAGGTTAACACAGCAGCTTCACTTCTGTGATAACTGTTCTGATTTCTTGTGATAGATCCCAACTGCAGTTGCCTCATACTCATTACTGCTCTATAAAAGGACAATAGAGAACCAATGTGTTAAACTAACAACTGCCTCCTTCTGTAATGTTCAATCTAACACAAGGAGAGGAACACTGGGCAAAAACATGGCTGAGAAATGAGTAAACAGTAAAATGAAACAGGGTGAATGGAATAATTAAGAAGTAAAAGGATCATTTTGAGCAAGAGAACAGGGAGACAGGTGCAAAAGACAGGGTGCAGGAATACACACACCGTGATCTGTTCTTGCCTCTGCCATGAACTACTGAAGTGATTCGAATGGTCACAGACAGATTTTCAAGTGCTCAGAACCTGCAACTGAAGTCAGATCAAAGAAGGATTTCCTGAAACACACAGCACTTTGTATCTCAGCTGACCTCAGCGGGAACTCCTGAGTATTAATCAGCTCTGAAAACCTGCAAATCTCTATCTTCTCTGGCTTTGTAGGTAAGACTTGAGAAAGGAAACCGAGAAGACTTCACTTTCCAGCTCCGTCACTGATCTGCTGAATGACCTTTGGCAAGCCATTGGGGCTGTTTGTGCTTCGGTTTCATATGTGGACAAAGAAGATTTTATAAGAACAAGGTATTGGGAAAAGAAAGTTTCTATTTCTGAAAGTTTTCCAGCTTTTGAAATGGAAAACCAAGGCCTTTCAAAAACCTTTTGTTGCTGTTGCTGTTTTGCAAAGTACAAAGAAGACAGACAGACAGATAGACAGACAGATTCTTTTCTGAGAATGGCCTGCAAGAAATTTGTTTAGGGCACTGGTTTGTAATGTGACAGACCAAGTTCAAGATCTTGGACAGAATCAGACAGAGCAACTTCAATTTCAGGCCCTTGTAGGAAATAATCATTAGCAAAAAAATCACATGAGAACATTGTACCTAGCCTCTATCTTGGATCGTTTCATAGACATTACATCCTTTCTTTAAATAAAATGTTACAATTAGTTTTGTCTTTGCATATAATACAACTGCCAACAGTTTTTGAATAAACTCACTAACTTCACCATTGTGTTCAGCGTATTGGTAAGAACCGCACGACCATGTCCTGAGAGCACCAAACGTGCTTTGCTGAGACCCAAACACTCCAGCTGAAGCGTGGCAGCAGGCCGAGGCTACAGGAACATTCGTGCTTTGCCTGTCACTGGTTTGTTACTCCTGCCCATGCACCCTTCCTCGCTGTGGGCTTGTCTCACTGCAGGACTGTTTTGTGAACCAGAGCACTGAACCTTGCTATCAAGAGAAACATCCATGAATTCACAGGCTCCCGTCAGCCGAATCCAAAGATTTCTAGTAGACTGCTCAGGACTGCTCTGAAGAACCACAGGTTTGTTTCTAAAGGGTCTAGGGAGAAGGAAACGTCCGAGTCCTTTGGCAAAGAGTCTGTACCTTGTTTAGTTTGGTTTGGAGACATAGGTCATAAAGGTTCGTGGTATTTTACAGCACTATAGTTCTCCTGGCAGGTTTGCAGGAAGTCAGATCATGGGAACCCCCTGTAGTCACTCACTGAATTGATGTTCTTGGTAATTTCCTGCCCGCTATTGGAAACACAAGTGATAAGTTTGTTGCTTTCTCAGAGCCCCTGCAGAGTTCAGGGAACTTCTCATTTGTGGAAAATTAAAAGTATTTCTAGCTGCTGTCCAATTTGGATTAAAACCAAGTTCTGGAAAGATGAAATTTCTCTCAAACCAGAAAACCTATGCTTGCCTTTTTTTTTTTTTTTTTTTCTTTTTTGGGTAGAAGGTAACTTTCTAGCACTGATTACTTAAACACGTGTTGTATGCACTGTTTTGTGGTCCAGGTTTGCCTGAAGAGTAGGTCTGTGTTTTCAAAGAGTATCTGATTTGCCTTACTGTTATTTTATTCCTCTTTTTACAATTATGATAAAGAAAACATGGAATATGATGATCTGTTTGACTTGTTCTAATCCTACAGTTCTCTGCATTTGGGCAGCTCAGCCGTGAATTCAATGTCACCACCAAGAGCCAAGCAGAGGAGGCTCTGTACACAGCAGCAGCAGCTGAAACAAGCAGCTCCGTGAGCAGCGGAACTTGAAAAGTCTGGTTTCCTAAACGCTTGTATCTTATAGTTGGAGTCGCCAGTGTCTAGTAAGATGCAATTTTTGATTACAGCTATATCTATCTCTATCACATTTTCTTGAAATTTGTATGTAGTCCAATATCCTTGAAACCCCTGTTACTACAGAACCTAATTGGAATTGGTCATTAGAGTCAGAAGCTCCTATGGTGAAATGGACACAGAGCATGAACATGTAAACCTCCTTTTGGTTTGGGCAGAGTTGATGAGAGATTACTTTTCACTTCACTAAAAACACAACTAAAATAATGAAACTGCAAAAACCCAGCTTCATGGAGTGATCTGGCTTAATGCTAGGAGTAACATTTTAGCTCCATGCAAGCTCTAACGCTATCGTTAAGCAAAGTAAAGGCGGTTAACCTGAACCTCTGTAAGTAACTGAACCCTTCACTAGCAGTTTAGATAGACTTGTTTCACTTCGCGTGCAACATACTAGGCAAATCTGTGCAACTAATTACTCAAGTAACTCAGTGACTTGTCAGGCGTATCAACTGGATTTCATGTGCTAATGTGACCATGCTCTAAATTCCACACAGTTTAGACAGATGGCTCATTTCAAGGATATCTGGATGCCTTCTGGATCTATCTGTGTCTACTTACTATGCTTTCATCCTTATATAGATATGCCATGCAAATATTAAAATCTTCGTATTTCTTACCGGAAGACAAACGGATGCATATTCACATACATGTATATATGTGGACCCTGACTAAGATTTCTCTCTTTGTGTCAACATCTGATTTTAAAGGTGTCAGCATTTTAGCAGTGGGATCTCGACCCAAGCCTGAACTAAATGTCACTGAAATCAAAGATTAAGATCTCTCTATATTGACCTCTGTGAGAGTAGGCAAAGGGTTCTAAGACAAAAGGCACAACATACTCATAAATTACTCTTTCAGCTTTATCTGTCTCAATTTTGCTTGTGTCGGAGTAGGCAGCAGCCCCCCTTAGAGGAGTCTGAAATCAGTGTTTGATGATAGAACGATGAAGAGGTGGGACTCTAATTATAGACCATAAAAAGCTGAGGTGCCCCAATGCCGAAAGGTCTCCGGCTTGTGCATCGTCACTCTCGGAAGCTTGACCTCCAGGAGGGACTGGAGCACATATCTGCTGTGTTTATGCAGGTGGGAGAACCAACAGCTAAACAGGGAGTAGTGAAACACAAGCAAAAAGATTTTGAGAAAATATTACTGTCTTATGGGAAAAAAATGTATTTCCACTTTCTTATCCTGCTTACTATTTAAACTGCTTGTATACCAGGAAAAATAAGCTGTAGGTCTACACCAAAGTATCAGAAATGAGAACCTATGCATTATTTGGAAGGCCTAGCTATCAGCTAGAACAATTAGTGCTTATACATTATGTTTAATATACCCTCTTGAGAGTATATTGGTTTTAATCAAACAATAGAAAATAAAAATAGGACATAAACAATACAAATGGATAATATAATTTGATGACTTAGAAGAAAGAAGTTCTAACCTCCTTCAAGAACAAGCTTCATGTAGTTTAAATTAACTGATACACAAGTGTCAGTAAAGGTCTCCCATCTCTTGCAGAGTAAACTATAGTTAAAAAATACACACATATATTTTTATGTGATATAAATACAGAGATTTGCTTAAAGGCAGAGAGAAAGGAAGAAACAGGATATTTTCCAAAAATATATGTACAGGGAAGCAAAAAAGGAAAAACTGTTCTACTCCAGGTACTGAAATAAGTGTGAAGAGGACAGAGGCATTGCAAAGGAAAGGGAGGAAAGTCAGGAACCAGAATAATTCAGGGCTTAGTGTTGCCTAGGATTGTTAAATAGTCTCTAGGGTAGGCTAATTAAGTGCCACCATTAAACAACTTGCCCTTTCCATATTTCTCAGGCATTCACAGCTACTTTCAGTGCAGTCTTCTTCTGAAGAACTTGAATATACTGTAGCTCTGGGATTTCTGGAGAAAGCGACACATTTTTCTCCCAGAAGACAGCAATCTTCTGTGGCAGCAATCCGGACACTTACTGGCAGGCTTAATTCCAAGTGGCTCCCTCCTTCACCAGTTTCTTGTGAATAGATTCCCATTTGCCAAGCCGAGAACAGCTCTGTCTAAAGCATAAGAATGTAATTCAGAGGCCTGGGTCCTGATACCAAAAGTCTCATGAGAGTCCCTAGGTCATTCGTAAGTTTGGCTCCTCCGTGCACAGTGACTTGCAGGGGTGGGGGCAAAGTGAACAGAAAATTACTGGGCCTGCAGTAACTTCTGTTCTTTTTTGCTTCTATGAAGGTAAAAATCTCAGTTTGTATTTTGAAGGGGAGAGATGAAGGGAAAAAAATGGGAGGGAGAAGAGAAAGTGGAGTAAGGGAATATGTTGAAAAGGAGAAAGAATAAATGAAGAAGCATGAAAAAAGCAATTCCTGCAAACTCTCTAACATGTCTTGGATGAAGTAGGAAGATTCCCACCAGTGAGGTGAATTTTCACAACTGGAAGTGGAGAAAATTTTGTATTTGGAGCAATATTGGTATGTTAGTAGCTCTGAGCTGAGCGAAAAATGGATCCCAGGGAACATAATAGAAGACAGTTGAGTGTCTATGAATCTAAGACTTTGTGGCTAAATTCAGGATAGCATATCAAGCTCAGGACAAATGCAAATTGGAATCCAGTTTCTTTAGGTTCTCAAAATAAGATATCTTTCAACTGAGTTTACAGAGGTGCTCAGAGAAAGTATTAAATGGTTTTTTAAATAAAGGTATTTACAAATAAGAACACTGAGAAATTTCTTCTCCAAATTTCAGCAATGTTTCTCAGCAGTTTTGCCAAATCAAATGCTTGCAACTATATGAAAATTCAAGAAAGTTTGATAAATAACATTGACAAATGTTTAATGAGCTTTCCTTCTCTAATTACCTGATGGAAGAAAATTAGGTCTCAGAACTTAAAAGATTTCTATGGGCTTCTCTAGACTAGCACGAGTTGTGTACACTCAGTACCATTGAAAATTAAGCATAAGCACTAGTTACAGAAAAACAGAGAAACCTGAGATAAAGGCATACTTCTTAGGAGTCTGGATTTTCCCCTTTCTATGCTGCTGCTACCAGACAGCGCTACCACAGGTTCTCCCCACCTAAAGTAGGATGATGATGATGCAAGTCTGACTCATCATCCACGCAGTCATTTACATCAATGCAGAGCATCAGCAGTAACAAATGAGAACCGTCGCCCAGGCGTCGCACGGGGCTGTCACCTCTCCGGTCCCTGTGCTTCTCCCACATTTCCAGCCCACCTCCCACAGCGGGACCCCTCACGCCAGACACAGCTCAGCAGCTTGCCAGGCAGCCGCAGCGGGTACGCGGGGTCTCAGGGTGCGAGGGGCTGCCGTGCTGCTCAGCTTGTGCGTGGGCTTGACACACAGAAGACTCCTCCTGAAACACAAGCTCTTCTCAGCCACAATCCCTTCTCAGAGGTCCTCACTTGCAGGTGTGCTCCCTGCAGCCCGAGGAAGAAAAGGCTAAGGGGTCTGCTTACACCAGGGCTAACGGCAGCTACCAGGGGGTACCAAGGAAAGCGAGCAAAAGCCCAACCACGAATCACGCTGAACACCGGTTAACAGCGGTGGGGCTACGTTTCCTCACATCCCTGGGAAAGCATCTGCTTTGCACTGTTACGCCTGAGAAAAACAACGCCTATATATTGACACCGGTGACTTGGGCCACCATGCGTCCCTAGTCCTCAGCACCACGTAAGGGACAACTAGCCAAGCTAACGTCAAGCCTCCGTGTGCCACATGCTATTTTCAAAGTACGTCTCAAATGGTTTAACTGAAGGAGCTGTTCTTCTAAGCTTGTCAAGTACTATCATCCCCAGTTTATTTCCAATGAAAAAACAGCGGAGAGCATTTGCTCAAGGTCTCCACGGGAATCAACAGCACAGCGAGGATTAGAACTAAGGATTTCCTGTCCAATCTGCAAACCACACCTCTCTCCTGTTTACAGTGTTAACTTATTCCCCAGCAGAAAAGCCATGTGAATGGAACAATTCCCTTTGCTATTTCGGCCTCCCTTCCTTCCCTTCTCAGTTCATTCCTGGCATCACCTTCAGCCCCTTACAAACCAGAACTGTGTAATAAAGGAGAGCAAGCAAAGAACGTTTCAGAACAATTTCAGCAGCAAATACCTGAATATTCGCTATTTATATATATAATAAGAAAGTTTGAAAACTTTTAAAAATGCCCCAGAAATACTGTGCTGTTAATAATGAAAATAAAAATGAAACCAAAAGGTAAACAAACTCATATATCCAGGGATAAGCTGGATCAACAACCCAGGACAATCATGGTAGTAACCAGCACCACGCGTCATTTTTTGCATCCACAAGTCTAGCAATAGGATAATAGTGTTGCTACTCAGAGTCATCCTCCCTCTTATAGCACAACTAAGAATCAAGAATGTTTTAAAGAGAGTCTATCTTGAGGCTCTCTTTCTTTCTTTCTTTTTTTTTTTTTTTTTTTTTTTATAAATTTAGAAACCACATTTTGCCTTTTCCCTCTGGAGTCACAAATCCTTGATGTGATAAGTTCACACACCCTGCTAGCAGCAGAGATAGCAATTAACTTTCTTACTGCAAAATCCTACTAAAACTACAGGCCTCAAAGCACAAATCATGATTCCAAAGAGCTGATAGTGCTCTTTTCTTTTAGATCATTTGGCTTATATACATACATATTTTATTAACAACGGCTTCAGTGCTATAGAGAGGACAGCTACAGCACTTGAGCTGAAATACTTATATTTTCATACACCTTTTGAAATAAACCTCCACGGGCGTAATTCCTCCAACGCACAGGAGAAGATAATAGCTTTTTAATTAATGCATGAAAGTACTTGGCTTTAGTGAGAACCTCAAATAGGAGATACTAAAACCCACTATTAAAAAATAACAGGGAAATCCTATAAAAAACAATGTTTTTAACACGCTTGCTTTCAGCTTCCTGCTTTTGTTAAGCAAACTCCTTTCACGAAGGTCTCCGAGGCTGCTCCTTCACCTATTCGCGTCACCTGATTCCTCCGCAGCGGGTTTGTCCGCAGGGAAACGTGGACATTTCTGCTCCCCCAGTAGCACTGCAACCTTTGCGCAGAAAGAAACATTTTTGTGGCTAGACCGTGGCGGTTTGGATAGGAGACAAAACGCCCCGAAGGCTGCGGGCCTTCACTGCTCCCCCTCGGCGAGGCGGCTCGTGGGGCCACGGCGTCTCGCCCGCGCTGTTCACGCTCCTCGGGGCTGCGGCCCCGTGGCAGCTGCGCGTTGCTTCTCCCCAGGACGACTTCGTTTATTGATGCTGCTGTTACGCTCCTTCCACTGAGCTCGGTGTATTTAAACAATCTGAGACTGTTAATTATCCCCTTCCTGAAGATTAATAGGGGAAAGAAATCTGGTACTTTTAAAAACATTCTCTGACTATGGGTTTATTGGTTTTGGAGCATCTTGACCTTGACTGTGTTACTGGTACAAAGAACCTGCATTTTCCAGCTGAGGAATGTGGGTTCTGTAATGCAGAATGGTAAAAACCAGAAGTGGAAAGGACTAAGCCATCTCTTACCCTTAGGCAGAAGCAGCTCTACTTAGCTTATTCCCAGTAGGTGGTTACCTAATCTGCTCTTAAAAATGTCTGGTAGTGGATGTGCTGCAGTCTTTTTTTTGGACAATCTAGTCTGGCGTTTAATTATTCTTAGGAGGAGAAAGAAAAAAGGGAAAGTTTCTGCCGTCTGTTCCTAGTGCATAGTTTAGGATCACTGTTTTTTTTTTTTTTTTTTTTTTTTTTTTTCCCTACTGCTAGCAGGGTTCAGAGCTCTCAAATTTATGTCTGAATTACCCTGAGGTGGAAGATTCAAAGCCAAAGAAGTCCCAGGTTATTCTGAACTTTGTGCTTTATTGATCTCAGCTGCTAAGTTATAGTGCGGATTAAATCCAGGTCTTGTGACTCTCATTATGTTCCTCCGGCTGCATTTTTAGGTTTAATTGGGTTGTGTTAGCTTCCAATAACAGTTCTCTTATCTTTTAGTGAGATTTATCCTCCCATAGAACAAACTACCCTTTATCAAAATATAAGAAGAGATTTTAAGATATTAAGAACTTAAGTTTTTTTGTATGTATCTCAAGTTATTTCTCATTTTGACTACAAAAAAAATTTAACTACAAAATACTGGGATACCTCCTACCCTCCTAAACAGCCCCTGCCTTGACTGAAAAATGCTCATTCTTCTCCCTCCAAACAGTTGCTTCCTGTCTACATCCAAGACCTTTTTTCTTCATTTCTAGAAACCTCATTTTCCCTGTATCCTTGTATGCGTTTTTGCACTCACTTTAAAGTGAAACTCCTGCCAAAATTCAGGTGTGTGAGCTCTGTACAAACTTAAACAATCCATTAAACTAATGTTTTGCAAATTGTGGTTTCAATTATTGTAATCTAGACCAGCTCTAAACAGATCAGCTTTGGAGCTGGTTTTTAAACCTGTCTTGCAAACTACTACTTTCATGAATATATGAAAATCTTCTCAAGTCTAATTAGTTTTTCTGTTTTCTTGCACCAGGTAAAGTAGGTGCAAGGGAAAAGCCTTAATTCCTGACAGATAATGTTGAGGCTTCCCCTTACAACAGCAGAACTTAAATCCAATGAACTTTACACTTTTGAGATGACACAAGCTGCTTGTTTATCTAAGTCAGTGAGCTCTTTTTGCATAGGCTTGCGCAGTGATGAGTGGTTTAGGGTACTCTGTTACAGAGCCATTAGATGTTACTGATGAATTATTTTGCCTGGGAAAAGGCTCTCTAGAAAGCTACTGGCAGTTGCACAGTGAGCTGAAAGTTATCTACTATCCTTGTCTGTTCTTTTCTTTCTTTTTTTTTTTTTTTTTTTTTTTAAAAAGCAGTGGTAATACTTAAACTATAAATTTTACCCTTCTTCCGAGTATTTCCTCAATAGTTTGGATGCTCAGAACTACTAGAATATTTAATTTCAGTTTGTCCTTTCCAAAAAATAAGCCAGTGACTTCAGTGGACCCTCCTCACTAGGGCACTTCCAATATGTACCTTTGTAGTGCTCAGGCTTAAGAGGCTGAAGCAGGACTGGGAATGCTTAAACCTTTGTTTATATGTCTGTTATGGCTGAATTTCTCTGGCCCCTGGCAAGAGAGATTTCTGGGACTACACAAGTAGCATCTGCTCAAAGTGAACTCAAGTCAAGGGAGGCCTGACTGACAGGAAAGGCAAATGGAAGCTCCGTATGTCCACAGAAGACTTCACGGCGTGCTAGTTGGCTCACTGCAAATAAAACCAAGGGCCTACCTGCTCGAGGGAGCCTGGCAATGGGGTAACCCACCGGGTTAGATGGGCCGGGACTGGCACCAAACGCAGTTCCCGCCTGCCTGAAATGCGCTACAGGTTCAGGGCCTGTCGGACCTTTGGCTGACTATGAACTTCCATCTGGTGGTATGAAAACGTGACTCAGCGCTGTTTTGATAATGGCTCTTAATTAAGTGGCTACATGCACAGAGACGATTAGGTGACATTCACAGGGCGAACGTTAGCAAACGCTTTCCAAGAGTAAAGCCTGTCAGGCCATGAAATGCTCTTTCCCCAAAAGCAGTGGAAATCTCTTTTGCTGAGATGCTTCAAACTAGATTGTATGAAGTGCAGAAGATATAGGGAGTTACATTGCACTGATGTTAACCTTCATGTGGCCTAAGATGGTTCAGCTATTACTAACTTCTAGTGATAATTTTGGTGATAATTACTCCCTTTATTTCTAAACTGAATTGCTGTAATTTGTTTTAATCTTGTATAATGGGTCAAATTACTAGGAAACTAAAGCAGATGAAAAATGAGTTGCTGATAGAGTTCTTTCTCAGGCCTTAATTCTTTGATCAGTGATTCAACATTAATATATTTTTATCGTCTTCCAATTGCATTTTACGTTTTGATTTAGGTTGTTCTAGCTGCTACAGCTCCTGATTTACACTGCTGTGAACTGACCGCTCACTAGCCTTTTAACAAACACACCAGAAATGTTATTCTGCGAATCTTTATCCCTATATTATTTTTATCTCCTGGAGATTTGCCTTACTCTGAGCTGAAGAGACTGTAGAGCAGAAATCTGTGATTAACACATAATTGGAATAGAGAAGAGTTTAGTAAAGCTTTGTGCTGTTGTTGGTTGTGTATAAATTTAACATGTTATAGTTACTATCTCCCCAGAGCACCTGAATAAATGCTTCAAATCTGACAAAATGAAAGGGACATAAGTATGTGTTTGCAAACTTTTTTGAAGCAGAGCTGCAAAATACACTCTTGCTGATCTTCACTAACCATTAATTCTAGTGTGAATATTTATGTTGTCAGAATTAACAAGCAAGTGAACATCCAGGCAAAGATCATGATTCCCAAGATGTTTCATTAATTACTATGGCTGTGATTTAATGTTAATTATTTATTATACTTTATTATATTCTATAGCTCAGCTTGTTCAAAACAAAAACCTGAAATGTTGGAATTATGAGCCTTCGTTCTGGCACCGTGATACTAAATCTCTTCTAAGAGGGATTTTATTTTAATTATAAGGTATATGCTAAAGCTTATTTCCCTGTTTGCAATTTTTTCTGCTAAAAGGCTGCAGGACATTTCTGTTTAGGGCTGAGATGGATATTTTGAAGGAATCCTGAAACAAAAAGACTATTAGCTTTTATCCTGAATTTGAGATTGACTAAATTTGGCCAAAACCCTGTAGAACAGAGTATGTTCCTGAGCTTTGGGCGATGTGCATCTGGCTGTTAAGGGAAGGCCCTTAACACTGTAGTGATTAAAAAACCAGCCTATCTTGATTATAAATGTTTTCAAACTTCCAGTGTATTTCCTTTAGATATCTTTTTCTCTGGATTGCTCTTAAAATAGACTAAGCAAGATACTTGGTTCCAGATATCCCCAAATTTAGGGGAGTTGCCATTTTTTCAGAATGCTCCATTGTTTTGAGTGCTTTTCAAACACTACTTTATCGTTCTTTCTGAGAGTTATTTTATTCACATACGCAACCCTTTGAGGAACATAGAGATGAAGCTTCATTTGTCCGGAGTGGCCTTTAATCTGGGCCAGTTCTGGGTTCCTGGTGCTCACTCTCCAGCGCAGGGCGGCTGACCGTATCTGTGTGTCGGTACAGGCATGTTCGGTTCCCCCAGTGCTGTGCTTTGCGCTGGACTTGGCTGGGAACCGAACGGTGGTGTGTGTTAAGAAAAGCAAGGTGTTTTGAGCTGGAAATGCAAAAATAGCGTACGTGATGATTTAGGAGACCTGTCCGAAGGCATGTTGCGATCCTGCGGCTGTGCTGGGTTTGCAGTATGAGCTCACGAACCTCAAAGTGAAATCTGGATTAGCAAGCCCTGCCCCGCCCGAGAAGGAAGAAAACGTTTGCACAAACACCTGCGACGGGAAACTGATGACTTCCACAAGATCCCGCAGAGATTGCACCGAAGCAATAACGCGAGCCCTGTGCGCCAACCGCCGCCGAGCGGAGCGGGCCGGGCAAGGACAGAGACAAGGGGGTGGCGGGGGGAAGGCCAGGCAGCCCCGGCGTGCGGGGCGCGATGCCGCGGGGCAGCCCCGCGCTGCGGGCGGCGCCGCCGCCGCGGCCGCTCCCCGGCGCCCGCCCCGCCCCCTCCGGAGCGCCGCCCCGCTGCCCCCTCCCCGCGCCGCCGCCGCCGCCGCCGCCGCCGGGTGACGTCACCCCCAGCTCCGCCGGCGCCATTTTGAAAGTGGAGCCGCCGGGGGGGGGCCGGAGCGAGGCGCGGAACGGGGGCAGCCCCAGGAGCGGAGCCGCCCGCCCGCCCGCCGCCATCCGCCGCCATCCGCCCGCCGCGGCCGCGGCCGCCGCCCGCCCGCCGCCGGCGGCGCCGCCGCGCAGCGCCGAGACCGCCCGACCCGCCGCGGCCGCTATCGCGAGCCCAACATGGCAGGTAAGGGCGGGCTGCCCCCGCCGGGCACCGGCACCGGCCCCCGCCGCCGGCGGGCGGGCGGGGGGCGCCGGCGAGGCTGCGGCAGCGGCAGCGGCCTGGCGGGCAGCGCCGCCTCCCTCCCGCCGCGCCGCGCCGCGCCCGGCTTCCTCCGCGCCTGGGCTGCGCCCGGCGGCGCCGGCTCGGTCGCGCCGCTCCGCTCCGCGCCGCCTCGCGGGGGCTGCCGCGCTGCCCGGGGCGCTCTGCTGCCCCCCTCCGCCCCCCGCCCGCTGCCCCCTCGCTCGCGCGGAAGAAGCGCGGTGGAGGCCTGCGGGGGAGCGGTGCGCTCCGGAGTTGGGCGTGCGGGGGGCTTGCAGGCAGGGTGGCTCTCTCGCCACACACACACACGCACATATGTATATATATATATATATACACGTATGTCGGTGAATATATATATGTACAGTTCCGAATGTGCAGGCGCCCTGGTGTGTTGCATTTCTTCCTCAGGTGGAGTTAGGAGCGGGCAGAGGAGCGCGGCTGTGCGCGGAAGGTTGTTTCAGGGTGCAGACGTGCTTGTGTCGAGAGTACAATCGCACCCTTCTGCAGGGCGCAGCTTTCCAGTCTGCAGACGAGTGTGAAAGGGGGTGCAGGATGTAATTAGATAATACAGGTCTTTCTCTGTTTTCTTTCTCACTCCTCTCTGTGCTTGTTCCCCATTTTACATCCTGCTTTCTTTTGCATCCTGGAGTGCTCTTGGTAGGGTAGGAGGGTGCATGCATAAGGTATCTTTTCCTTCTTACTTTCCATTTTGATTTCCTCCCTCAGAGATGTATTCATCTCCCTCCTCTGCAAATGAGTTGCCTTTTCAGTGCTTTGCATTTGGAGGAGCGAGCATGGGGGCTGTGGTAGGTTTGTGCTTTGCCTTTTCCCCCTACACTGCACGTCTATGCTCCACCCTCCTCTTGTTTTAATCGAAAAAAATGCAGACTTAAATAAATTATATTAAAAAAATCTTAGTCTTATGTAAAAAGAGCAGTGATTTTTTTTTTTCTTGGAAGCTGTTCCCTTTAAATGCTTCCATGGTGTCAACTGCTAAACGACAAATAAAGAGGGTAGGGAGGGGAAAGAAAATAGGTTGCACAAGTTTAGGGCAATGGTAGAGAAGTGTATGGTATATCTTTCCAATGTATCTAGAAAGAGCTTTTTGACATCTCCAGCATAGCTGGATGCTTGTACTTCCCTCCACCCTGTCAGGCTGTATAGTTTGCTTGTCTATAATCTTTCAGAAAAGAAACTAAGGCAAGCAAAGAAATGTAGGCCACAGTCTGGTTGTATCCTGGTGCTTCTCTTGCCATTCTGTGGCATTTGGTCTTTTGTGGAAAGGATATTTTTATGGTTTCTAATTTCTATGTCTTCTAACTTTTCATTCCCTCTCAACTTAGTGTAGAGGAGGGAAGAATTATCTTCTGTATTTTGCATTTTTTACTCCAAAAGTGATGATAAACTTCTGGATTAATGTGTAAATGCCATCTGTTGCTCAGCCTCTTTGCATTGTTGTGTGTAAAAGTTCCATTTTGACAGGCGCTTTCAAAAAAAAAAAAAAAAGGGCAAGTCCATTTCAGTCTTTTCCTGTATGTACTCAGCCCAGCAGTGATTTGCTCAGAATGAAATGCAAAAGAAATGGGTGGTGTTTTTTTTGTGTGTTTTGGTGGCAGGGTTCAAATGAATCACTGCCTTCCGCCGAGGCAGTAATGTTCCTGAAGTTTTCTCTTCGATCCGTTTTCTATGGTAGTAGAACTTGTTAACGTGAGATTGCTTGTTTGCTTTTCTGCTCAATTTGCTGCTTTTTTTTCTTCTTTTTAAAGGCTGATAATTACTTTTATTACTTCTGCAAAGAGACTCGAAAATTGTGGTAAAACTTTTCTTCTTTAGCCTTTAGTACGTAGGTCCAGTTAAATATTCTTGTTAAAGAAGAAAATGAATAATGTGCTTGGCTTATATTGATTAAAAGATTGAGATGTTCCAAAAAATGTAGAGCTGTTCTGGCAGTTACTGTTTAAGTTGTTTGTGTTTGTCTATAGAGAGTTCTGTGCTCTAAAGTAGGAAGAAGCTTCCTGTGAAATAGGATGTTGATGCACTTGCATTTTTAATGCGCAGTTTAAGTTAGCAATGGCAGTGTAGTGCAGTTTGCAAGCTTTCGGTGACTGAGGCTTTTATCTTTTGTACTGCTTATGCCGTTTTTGACGATGTTGCATTGGCCACTGGCAAATGATTAATGTCAGAAACAATATCTGCAAAGGAAAAAGGTGGGGAAGGGGGGTTTGCAATTGTGCGGCCCGCACAGCTGAGGAAGTAGGTGTGTGCAGTGCTGCCGGAGCGTTTCAGCTGGTAAGGAGCGGCGAGGTCTTTGTGGCGCTGTGGGGGTCTCATGTTTTTCTTTTTTCTGATTGTCTTTTAGGAGCTGGAGGAGGAAATGACATTCAGTGGTGTTTTTCTCAGGTGAAAGGCGCTGTAGATGATGATGTAGCAGAAGGTAAGAACAATTTTTACTACTGCTGTTTTTTCTTTTTTTTTTCTTTTTTCTTCTGACTTCCTTATTGCTATTCCTTAGGCAGGAAGGTTTGAATGCAATCTTGCTAACTCAGTTTTGTTGTGTGTTACTTTAGCAACCTAAGTAGACATTTGATGTACATTCGGATAGCTAAAGCCAGATTCAAACTCTGATGGTTTGTGAGTAGTTTTCTGTATACTTTTAGCATGGCTGAATTCAGTCTTTGAGTATTTTGCTGGAAATGTTTGTTTCCCCAAATTATTGGTTGGATTTTCCTGTCACTCAGCTTTTGATTTGTGTTTTTTACCTAATCTGCAAAATGGGGAATGTGATACTTGCGTTTCATAATTAGTTTGTAGTCTTTGAAGATCTGAGTACTGGATAAAGATCAATTAATTTTCCCAATCTCTCTAGCTTCCATTAACCAGAAGAGGAAGAAATCTGAGTATTTGTGCATGTTTACTTATTAAAAAAAGAGGGGTTTGTGTTTGAGGAGATGCAAAAGTTTTAGGCAGTTTCCAGTAAGTTGGAGCTCCTAATGCTGGCAGTGACAAATGTCATCTTATACCAAGATGGCTGCCTCTCGTTGTGATTGTAAAAAATCTGCTTGTTTGTTGTTTTTTTTTTTTCCTCTTTTACTTGGCCCAGGCATCATTAGAGGAGTTGTACTCTATATATTACTCAGTTGGCTGTGCTAGAGAACAAAAATTTCTATAACTTTTTTTTTTTTTTTTTTTGGAAAGTCCCACTGACTTCTAAATTTCTTTGGCCGTAAGGACCTGTTTGCACAATGTAGCATGTAAGATCATGAGTTAAAGTTTTTTTTTCTTTTGCAAGCAGTGGGCTTTGTTACATGCAATTTTGGAGAGGATGGAGGTTATACATATTCTGAATGTTGGTATAGACAACTGAGATTTATGTTGCGCTTAGAAAAGTGGTAACTAGAGTTCCCGTTATTTTCACATTTGATGTGTAGCTCAGATCAGCTTCTAAAGGCCAAAAAACTCAGTATAAACATAAGTGCCTTGTTTTTGTTTAAGCTACAGCATGTGGAAAATGATGCACTTTTAAAGACTGTCATATACAAACTGAAAGATGGATTTTGGAAGCAAGCAAGCTGTAACTTTTTTTTTTTTTCCTTAAGGATGGATTAATCTTAAGTTGCTCCAGAAGTATATTTTAAAATTGGGACTCAAAAAGTACTATCAAATGTATAACTTTTTTCCCTGCCAGATTTTAAATTTTATAATTTTTATTTTAATTGTATAACAGACTAAGTCCTTAAGAACAAAAACTGAGGAAATTGTGGCTGGTGCTTGCAAAAATTCTTCACTGAAGTAGACGTGTGACATGCATGTAATATACCAAAACACTCATTGCTATGTTGGTGATATAGTGGCTTTTACAGGGATATGGAAAACCGAAAATCAGGAAATGTCTGTCCTGAACACTATTAGCTGTTCTGAAGTTTTGCAGTCTGTACTGTGAAAGAAGATTTGCTAGCCTTATGCTTTCCAACACAGTGTAGAGGCGCAGTGTGTATTGGTGCAGTCGTGGAGGGTGGAGTTCAGGGAAGCGTTCACTGTAAGTGAATTAACTAGCTACAGTTTCAGCAAGCCAGTCTCAGGACTGTTAAAAAAAAAAAAAAAAAAAAAAGTCCATTTTTGATCATATGGGAGATGTAGACTTCTGACTTTGCAACTCAACAAAGAAAAATCTAATCTAGTAGTTACCTATGACTGACACTTAGGATGAGTGCTAAGGTACAAACCCAAAAGCCTCAGCATTGAAATTCAAATGCCTAGAACCTGATGTGAGGTCCCTAAAAAGGTATTAACTTGTTTGAAATTAATTTGTTGAGCTGAAATTATCTCCTTTTTCTATGTATTTGGCTCCCACAATGCATGCTGCAAATTGTTGAAAATCAGCTGTCTAAATCAAAATGCATCTTTTAGCTTCCATGAGATCCTCAGCATTTCTGTTATGCTTTATAATGTGTCCCTGTAATACTGTTGAAATGGCTGACAATGTATCAAGCTGAGATTCTTACATTTCTCCTTTTATTGGCAATATTTCTGTCTTTAAGCATCCCTTTACTGAAATGAAGCCTTTTGTAGGGTTTTGTTTGCTTTTTACAAAATTGGAATAGCAGTTTTGCATACTTTTGGTCCTCCTCCTTCAAAATGCCCAAGGACAAGTTCATAGTGTCTCTATGTCTATTCTGACCTTTTTTCTCCCTGCTTTTCTGGCTTCTTTCTTGTGGCTGGCATCATGAGGAAAGCAAAAGAAAATTTTGCTGTCTGAAACTTAAGTGATTCTTAACTGCTGCGGTCTGCAAGCTAACAGGTGTGGATTCTAATTGGATGTCTGTGACTGTTGGAGGATAATGTCAGTTTATGTAGGGTAGTATCTAGGGTATGGATTTGGGGTTTTTAAATGGCTGGAGAGCTCACATGAAAAAAACCTTTGTGGAATACTGAAACTTCACTGAAAACAAGATGAAGAAAACAAGATTGAAAGACAAGGGAGAGGCATGTTTCATTTTCTGTCTTCTTCCTATTAGTAATACAGTGTTGCAATATTTGTATTGGAAGCTCTTCTTTATATAAAAACAGTTTCAGCTAAACCCAGGCTATCTTCAGTTTTACCATGCTGATTAAACTTTGTGGGTAAACTTTTTCTTTGTTTAAATCTAGCTTATCGCTTTACTTTGTACCTGTGCATAAAGTAAACTAGTATGTGTCAGCTAGGAAAATGGCATTGATTTAATTTCATTAATCAATATAATGTAAAACTCTGTAATGTCTCTGCAATGTTGCCTATAATACAGCCCAATAGAGGATAATTCTTTTAATAAAAATAACAGTAACACTATTTAGTGTGGTAAGAGTGCTAGTGCACAGTGAATGGTAGATTTGAGGTCAAATTTGACCTTGTCACCTTCATGTGTAATATGTACAACCTATAATTCTTAAGATATTTAGACTAGAATGGCTATATACTAGAAAGTCAATATTTGGTGGTTTAGATGGCTGGACCATAAACTTTTTTTTTGCTTGGCTTTATAAGCACTGTGTGGTAGATGGATGTGATAAAACATATATATATATATATATATTTATTGCTAATGAGAATGGAAGAGAAAGAACTGTTCTTGAAGTTTGAGAAGATGGCAGTGACTTTACACTCAGGGCCTGTCTGTGTGATTCTGCTATAGCAAAGCTTTGCTAACTTGAGGAATAAAGAATTGGCCTCTCTAGTATAGATGGAGTTTCTCTTTGGTTGTAAGCTGTGGCCTGGCCCTATCAGATTAGAGAACTCAAGTTATAAACTGAATTTTACCTTACCCATTCTGTGAATTCTGACTGTCAGCTTAATATGGTTGGGGCCCTTTATTTTAACTGAGGGCAAAAGAGTGTGCTTTTGGCATATAGGGGCCCATTGCGTAAGGCCAATGTGGGTGTGACTGGTACCACCTCTGTTTCCGAAGTGGCTAGTTCTTTGCATGCTCAGCAGAAGTTTTTCTCCCTCTTCAACTTTACATTTGTCTGGCTGGAACCCAATCGTACAGCGTTCCTGTGCTCAACGTGTAGACTCAATCTACTATGGAGAGTGCAGAACCAGGACACTGGGTTAGACAAGACTTCTCCAATGGAGAAGAGCAAAAAGCCATTGTCCTTTATAAGTTCAATGATCAGAGTATAAAAAAGCATCTGTAAATTGTTACTTTCTTTTGTAATGTTTTTGTTTCTGTGCAAGTAGGACTTAACTGTCCAGAAATGCTCTAGAGCTGATACTACTGTGTTTTCCTAGAAACTTCCTCTATGGGATGTCTGCTGAAAATGATTACAGAGATTTTCTGCAGTTCCTTTGTTTTGGGGTGTGTGTGTGTGTGTTTGGGGGGGGGGGGAGGTTTGCTGTTATATTCTCTAAGATACAGCAACTCCTGTTGGAAACAACCAAGAACTGTGAATTTAAACTGTCTGAAAACTGGAAAGTTGCTTAATGGAACAGCTTTGTTCTTCAAAACAAATTAAGTTAATTTTGTTTAATTACTTGGCAGACAGAAAAGAATCAAGCTGCTGTATCTAAATGCTCTTTCAAATGTAATCTAAAGATATGTGAAAGTCTGATAGACTGTGTCCAAGGCTGGGAGCCAGGACCTTAAGTCCTAAGCTTCAACTCTGAGTGGTTGCCTCTCATTTTTTGACAAGTTCTTTTAACTATTTCATGCCTGAATTGCTTCCAAGTGAGGCCCTGGAGTATTTGCTGTGGGTGCTGACTTAAAGTACCATACTTAAAACCATTCCATGCTTTTTGTTGCTAATGTACTGCTTGTTTCATGTTTACTAATTTGTAGTCAAAATATTGCTATAGCCTGTTTCACAGTTTCTGCAGATTATAAACAGAGGAAGCCTTTTACTTCTCTCTAACCAAATTGTGTTTGTGGTCAGAGAGATAACCTAGACGTGACATTTTTTCTTCTATAGGAGTGTTTTCTGTATTTGATTCTAGGTATAATATATTTTTTGAATGTAGTTTCATGTTTGTTTTTGGCAGACTTTAAAATTGCAGAGCAGCTATGGGAACTGTTGTTGGGTCACTAATAGCAGTTTGTCTTCAATTTACCAAAACAGTTATCTCAGCTGCAATACGAAAAACTGAAGACAGGAAGGAGGACTGCTGCAAAGAGTGGTTTATGTCTGTCTGAAGTTCACCATCTTCTCTCGCTTTATCAGAAAACTTTCTGGTTGTCAAGTAGCATCTATCTGTAATAGTGGGTTAGGGTTCTGAACCCCCTTGCAGGAAGATGATTATCTTTGCCCTGTCAGACTCTTGCTCTGCCTGTTCTCTAGGCTTACCAACAGTTGACTCCTAGGAGCTATACCTTCTAGATGGAGCGATGTTGCTGGGATTGGTTGGGAAGGAGGGCTCCTACCTGGCTTTTTCTGTGGGTAGGAGTCACAGAAGAGAAACGACGTCATTATTGCAGAAGTTGTTGATAGACTTTCTTTTATTGTAATGGGAGCAGATACAGTAAGAGGTGAGAAAAGTAGTGAAGGCGTGAATTAAGAGACAGGGATAATAATGCTGAAGAAAGATTAGGGGGTAGTTATGGGAGGGAGCTTAATCTGGATTTTTGAGGGCTGCAGTTATGTTGTATGTGATTATTTAATAACATGAGTTAAAAGGAGCAGCTCAGGGACTAGTAACAAGTTTCTTAAAGGGATAGTTTGAAATATGAAAAAATAAAAAGACCCAAGGTCATAATCCTCTTCTGCATTCTTAAATCTGCTTGTGTGTTTTAGCTTTTTTATCTCTAGCCATTTATAGAATGGCTGTCTGTATCTAGGAAGAGAAATAGGCTACTGTATTCTAGGAACTGCTGGTCTAAATCAACTAAAGTGTGCATTTATGCAAAGTCCCCCAAAACAAAGAGCATTTAGCAAAGAGCTAAATAGTAGGAGGCTGTTTATTTCCCCAGAGGTTTAGTCCTCTCTCTTGATATTACTTTGGTAGTGCACTTCAGATTGTCAGTCATGCTGACCACTACTGTTTTTCCTATGATGCTTTGCTGTTATCATTGTGCTTGAATTAGGAAAACCCAGTTCTTATCCCAAATAATTTTTATCTTAGATACGGATGTGATAGTGACCAGACATAAGACTCCAACCATACAAATAAATGCAGCTCCAGGGCAGCACAGCTATCACTGAAAATCCTAGCGGATTATAGCTCTTAGTTTGCTTTGAAAGCTTCATAGTTTTTAAAGATTCTATTTTGAGTGGCTGCATCATCATAGAATATGTTTTGGAAGATCTAAAAAGAAGAAGAAAACTCCCACTGGATGTAATGCTGAAGAAAGAGGTAAGAGCTGGTGGGTGTTCTAGCTGTATGGTTTCTCTCACTCTCTCTCTCTTTTTTTTTTTTTTTTTTTTTTTTTTTCCTGCTTTCCCCTGACTTGCCTATTTAGGCCATGGCTGCATGTTTGGCAGTGTTTCTGCTTAACGAGGCACTCCTTTGCACTTTGCTGGAGGAAGTGTTCATGTAACTGCACAATGAACTGATCTGGGAAACTGATCCAGCTGAAAAATACTGAAAATTGTGGGGTTTGCTGGATTATTTTCCAGCTGAATTGAACCCTGATCTGGTTTTTGGTGCTCTGTGCGTGCTTGTGACAGCATAGTGTGAGGCGTGTGGTCAGGTGGCTGAGGGGAACATGAGGAACACTGGAAGAGGATCTATCTTTCTATAGGACTTTATGTACAGTCTAGCCTGGCCTGCAAGTGCTCAGCTAATACAAATGGTAAAATAAATTAAAGGACTTAAACTTTGCTGTTCAAGATGTACTTTGAGCATGTGCTGTCTGAAGGCCAGCAATACAATATCTAATATCAAAATTGCAAGGTAATCTTGAGAGACCAAACTGAAATACTGGCCAAATAAAACAGTTTGGTATGGTACAGTAATGAATGACAGATATGACAGATATCCCACATCACTGCTGATCCTTTCTCTCTCTCTCTCTCTCTCTCTCTCTTTTTTTTTCTTTTTTTCTTTTTTTTTAAGGTGTAAAGACTTAAGCTAGCTGAAATTGGGCTAAGACTGTACTGTCACTGAAAATAAATGTATTTTGTAAAGAGGAGGTGATGAAAACATGCACTGAGGGCAAGTGGGGAAATTCAGAGCAGCCTTAACTGGTAGCAGCACAAATTTAGGGTAGGTATAAGCCAGTTGTGAGACTGCTTCTCAGTGTGACAGTTCTTGAGGTTTTTTTGAAGACTTTTTTTGGCACGCGCACACACACACACATGAATGTCAGTTATCGCTAGGTTATAAATAATCTTTTTGACACTTTTCTGTAGCAGAACTAGTACACATGAAATGGGTTTTTCTTTCTCCAGTGTCTGCACAAGCAATATGTGGGAATGACAAACTTGCTATTTGTTTAGTAGTGTTAGCTGTGTTTGTATCAATACAGTGATAGTTTCCTGCAAGTTGTTGAAAAGACATACCACTTAACTGGGAGATGTATTACTGATTACTGTAAGTTTTACAAAGAGTCTAACAAATGATAGTTTTTTCTTATCCCTCTTAGTATGCTTTAAAAAACCTGATCCCTTGTTTGGGACTTCTTACTTCACCTAAACTAATGTACTGTCTTGCACTTAGGGTGCTGTAGAATGAGGCCTTCTTTGTATTCAATACTCTGTGAGTGTGTGCATGCAATTAAAACATGTTCTCTGCTATGTACTGTATTTCCTGCAGTAAGAACATCAATTACTGATGGTATCAAATTAAGGCTACCGTGTATTCTTACCTCTTTAGCAAACACTGTTCTCCAAAAGCAATTCTCTTACTATAAGCTTATTTTGCTACTACCTTAATGTTATTTCAGATCTTTTTTCCTTTTTATTCAATGCACTGTAATATACAGTATGATAGCTTAGGCTACAATATTTGGAGCAAGGAGGCTTGTACGACAAGTCACAAGTGAGCAGTAATTAATTATGTGAAACTTAGGTTTTTCCTTTTTTAAAAGAAAAAAGGGAAGGGAAAGCTTTGACATAAGTAGAATGCGAGTAGAGACGACAGCTATCATATTTTAATGAAAACAAAATGAGAAGAGAAATGCAGGAGCGAATGCTTGAGCCAAACAAATTTGGAATAATCTTTTTCATGAAGCACCAGTAGGTCTAAAAAAGGTAAGAACAAGATTACATCTGTTGGATGACATTCTACATCTTAAACTTCCCAGTGGAATATGTATAATGGAATTTCATTATATTGTTTTATAGCTCTGTTATACTCCTAAAGCACGCGCTATCTAAATGGTACTCTCATAGGGTTATTATGTAAATAAGCTGGAAACGCAAAGGCTGTTGTCATTCATTTACTCTGTTGTATGAGCCTTTGTGGAAATGGGGAGAGAGAAAATTGAGAGCTGTTTGCTTTCCACTAAGGAGACAGTGTAAAAAGATGCCTTTTGTCTTAAAAGAGGTAAAGCACTGATATTTGGGTTTTTGTGCTACGATTTTATATAGCAGGGCTTCCTTTATTAAACGTACAATTGCTTGTTTTCTGGCTCCTCAGTCATTCTAGACTGTTTTAGGATGTTGCTCGGGGCAGCATGTAGTGCTATATGATGGTCATCTTGCCTCGTTCTTTTCAGGGACTGTAAGTTTTCAGACTGTTACATTTCCTTTGAAAATGAGTATGTTGGCTAATAAGACCTCAGGTAGAGTGCTACTGTTGTGAGTTTACAATATTACTGAAAACAATTATTTGAGGTTTCTGTGCACAACAGAGATTTTGTTACACAAGTAGAAGCGGCTTCAAGCTTTTCTTTTAACTTACCGTGCTTTTGTTAAGCACTGGAGGAGAAATTATTAATTTTGTCAGACATCCTTTATAAAAATGTATTTTGCTCTTGGCAATCCACAAGTGATAGTACCATTAAGAAAACCAGCCTATTTCAGTCACATGTTAAACCCCATAGGCAATTACGCTTGCATCTAATTTTGGAACAGTAGGAAGAAATTTTAGGGTTATGAAGAGTTGTGTTGTAAGAAAGATTGGTTTCTAAGGTATGTAGAATATATTTTGTGTAGCAGTGTTTCTCTTTACATTTTCAGTTGCAGTTTACATTTTCAATTGCAGTTCTTGAATTAATGTTATAGGAATAATGTGATCTCCAAACAAACATAGAATTAGTGCTTGATGTTTTTTGCGAAGTTGAGAAAAGATAATTGGATATATTCAGGAACAATTAAGGTAATTGAAACTTCAGACTACATTAGTTTATTTAAAACTTAAAATCATTTCTAATTTGTTCTTGTCTATTAAGTGCTAATAAGTATATTCTCCTCTTTTCCTCAAGTGCCAAATGTTTTTAGGGACCATTATTTGATTTTTAAAAGTAGTGATTGCTGCCAGTCTTTCTGATGTTAGTAGAAAAAGGTTAGAAGATTCATATTAATTGTGATCTATGTTTGCTTGTGTACAGTGCTTATGAATTCAGTACAAAGGACTTGCTTTAAACATGTAAGATATTTGGGAAAAAAATAAACTGGCCTAGTGGACAAGAGGTACGTACTGAAATCAGTTTCTAGTGTGAACTCATAAAACGTATAATGACTTTCAGAGATTTTTTTTTTGAGCAATCCTGTGCATTTATTCAATGGAGGTGCATAACCAAAAATGAATACTTACTTCTCATATACTGATTTTAGTACATCATATATGGATTCATTAATAAGAATACTGATAGAATTAAAAACAAAAATCTTGGATTTAATAATTGCCCTGTTTGAATTGTTTTGAAGTGAAATGTGATCTGGGTAGAGAATGAGGAATTAGAATTCAAATTGCATCCTGACATGTCTGTAGGTTCTTAGTCACTTCAAGTAACTGCTGCTTCTGAAAGAGTTAGTCCTTCCTTGTACCTGTACCAGTTCCTGCTTTGTGCTGGCACAAATGCTGATGTAGCTGCATAGTAATAATTTCAGGGAATTGACCTGAATGAAAATCAAATGCCTTTTTTTGTTGGTGTTGTCAGGATCCTGAGTTAGTTCCTTCATCTAATTTGTGACATTGTAAGGGATCACTGGGGTGGGGTGGGAGTGGAGGTGGCACAGGAATGGAACATGAGACGTGATGGGTGGATGGATGGATTGCTTCTCTGAGCTGTGATAATGGTTTTAAGGTACTATATGAAACTAAGGCATTGTGAACAACTTGCTCAACTTCCTCCAGCCTTTTTTGTGCTTACAGTTGGCATGTCATATGGAAAACTCCACAGAACTGGGATTTAAGTTTGACACTCCTTCTAAAGCATCAATATAAACATAAAGAACAGTTGAAGTTGAAACTATCAATTTTTTCCTCGTACGGTGTGGCAGTGAGAAAGGGACACTGCTTTATAGAGGTAATAGGGAAGCATTCATAAACTATCAGGACAAAATGTAGAACTGACAGCAGCGTTTTTAAAGTTTTTTTGCCAAAATTTTATAGACTTTCTGTAGAGACCTTCTGCTCTTCTTTGTTTTTTTTTTTTTTTTTTTTTCATAGCTTCAGGCCTTGGTTTTCAAAGTTGAATATTTACTTTGTCTGTCTTCAATAAATGTCTAGGATCTTTCTGTTTACTTCAGTGCCTTTCAGAAGTGATAACCCATCCTTAAGAGTTGTGAGGGCTGGTAACACATCAATCCTGTTGCTTGATCAGGCATATGCTGTGCTTGACCCAGCAATTTTGTATCTAACAACATTTAGATGCCTCAGAGAAAAGTACACTAAGAAAATGGCTGCTTTTTTATGCTCCCTAAGATGTAGGTAAAGTTGTTAACTCCCTGGAGCTTGTGGATTGTTTTCCTTGATTTAACCTGAGGAAACTCAAGTATCAGACCTTGGAATAATAGGCATCTAGTTGTTTCTGTAGCACTTACCAGTATTCTGCTGCTTCTGAGAATGAGTTAGGTATGATCTAAGTAGTCTACAACTGTCCTACTAGGTCTCATCTCTGTTCTATTGCTCAGGATTCCTGTTCCTGTGCAACAATGAAGTGTCTATGTTGGTTGGAAAAAAAAAATCTCATTATTGAGAGACTGCATCCTGTGTAGGAGCACTTCTGGCTTAATCTTTCTTCCTTGCTGGTTGCTGTCTTCTCAAAGAAGTCATCAACATAAGGTCATGTACACAGCCTCTTTTGTCATGTAAGCTTGTTTATAGTTGTGTTTTTTTCCAGAAGTCATACAATTATATAATGTTCAACTGGAAGTTGTCTGGCATCTTCCAGTTTGTTTTCTCTAACCAGTGTTGTTTGAATGAGGTTCAAGTTAGTTTGTTTGTCTTCTAAAAAAAACCATGGCTGTTACTACTCATCTGTTTTTACCAAGTTTGGTTAAAAAAAAAAAAAAAAAAAAAAAACTAAACTTAATCACCCTGAGGGGAGAATTCACAAAAAGGAAGGCTAGAAATACAGATAATTCAAAACAATCATGCTGAGTCAAGTTTTATCTGCTATTTGAAAGGTCAGTAAGCTGTTTAACCCCTCCTTGCTTTGCTTTCCTTATCTGTAAAAACTAGTATGCCTGGTCTCCCAAAATGAGGTTCAAAAACTTCTAAAAGTTATTGCAAGGCAGTATGAGATCTCTTCGTAATGATAATTTTAGTAAATGTTTTGTATGGTTTGCAGCACTTAAATAACTTTTCCAAGATCCAATGAAAGGGTCTTAATCTCCTAATTGACAGCTGAGGGAAGCTGAAAGAAGTAGAATGGTTTACTTATGGATAAGGTCAGTCTGTAGCTTAGATCCATAGAGTTTGGTTTTTAATGTGCTCCAATTATAAGGGTCTGCTTTACAGAGGTGTGAAGATTTGTGTATTTCCTTATGCACTGCTTTGAGAAATGAGTATTAAAAATGTGAAAATCCAGGCCACAAAGTAGTATTATCCTCTCTTTAAGAAGTGTTTTTTTTTTGTTGTTGTTGTTGTTTTAAGAAGCTGAAACATGTATGCTTGGGCTAGAATAGAAACAGAGGAGAATACTTGCCAAGTGGACAAAGCAATTGGTAAAGGAAGCTATTTTCCAGCTTCCAAGCATGACTGGAAAAGAAATAGATTTAAGTATTAAAATGAGCTAGTAAAGGAGTGGATGTCCATGGTGAGTAAAATGATATGAAGTTTTTATTCTACATTCATTTAATAGTCAGAACTGTGTATTCATCTCTGCTGGAAACTTAAGTTGTACTTGTGACCTTCACAGGCGCTGTGCTCTCCGGCAAGCTGCCTGAAATCCTGCTAGTGAGTGTGCCTCCCTCCCTCCTTCCCCCCTCCCCTCCTTCCATTATGGTAGGTAAGAGTGATTTTTTTTTTTTTTTTTGCTTTCATTTTGATTCCTTTGAAGGAGGCACTCTCCATATGACTGAGGAACAGTGGTCACTTGCATTTAATAGCCTGATATTTGAGGACTAAAAGCCTTAAATTTTTGGCCTTAGCTTTTGCACCTGAAATAAAAGCTTTGGTCAAATAATTTCTCAGAAGAGGCTGAAACTGTGCAATAGTTTTCAGGATATGTTTTCATATGCATGTGTGTGTAAATATATATATAGATTTGTGTGTGTGTATGTATGTACAGGAGAAAAGCACATCAAGCCACAGAATTCTAGTAGCCAATTTTGAAAGTCATTGCCAGATTATATTTTTCTAAAATCCTGTTAACAGCTTTTTAACTTGCAGTGTCTGTTTTGGAATAGCTTCAGCAAAAAGGGAAAAATCAAGATTAGTGCTCTTAATCTGTAATGTTCACAGTGACAAATCAAGAAAGGCATTGCTTAAAGGCTTCTGTTATGTACATGCAGAGCAATAACAGAACATTATTTCCAAATATATTGTCATTTGCAAACAGAAAACTAACCACTGGCTCTTCTGTGCTGTGTAGCCCATTGAAATTCTGGTTGCGGTTTCAGCTGAGATTTTTCCATAAATAGCTCTGTACTACTTTGGAACACAAACAGGCCTCCTGGAAGGATCTAAAGTAAGGTCTTCTGAGGACTATTCAGTCTATACTATTTATGTGTACCTCAGTATATATACTGTGGTGGGATGAGGAATGTTTTTATAGATTGAGGTGGGGGGCTGTCAGAAGGAATTGAAGAGTAAATAGTTATTGATTTAAATTAAATTCAAGGACTCATGAATGATCAAATTGGAGCACAGAAGAAAGGATAATGAAATAATGCCCAAATGGAAGCAGAAGCAGGTGTGTTTTCTTTGTTGGTATTGAAAAGCTTTATTCTTGAAAAGCCATGTGGTAAGTAAATATAACTTGCTGCAGAGATTATTTATGTTTTAATCTGGCCGTTCACTGAAAAAAATCTTTAATGTTTGTGCTGATTGAATGCTTGATTCAGTGAACTAGTACATAGCTAGTTCTGTGATGAATATTTCCAGCGCTATCTAGAAGAATATACTTAATCTTGAGTAAGTAAAACAGGGCCAGGTTTTATGTTTAGACATTATTTGATGTAAGGTATCTTGGCTGAGATATTTTACTGTCTTGATGAGAAACTTAGAAACGTTCTGTGATCTAGAAGGAAAGGCATCAGAGTGCACACTTCTAAGATTCACCTAGTCCGTGTGGCTGATTTTCCCTTAGACTTGTTTCTCCTTAATATTTTTTTGACAAAACAGAAATCCTCTTCCAAAGGGAGTCAAAAGGCATAAAAATAACTTTGGCATTCGTGAAATCCATGCTTTGAGTGGTAGACTCTTTGGTGCTCTGCTGAGCTCCTGGTTATCAATGAATGTGTTTATCAGCTGTCACAACAGAATGAGGATTGTATCACAGAAAATAGGGCTGACAGGACCTTGGGAGTTTGCTAGTCTGTTCTCTAAATGCAAAGCTTTCAACTGTATGTGTTACACTCAATGAATATTCATTAGGGAAAAAAAAACCTTCAGCTATGGAGATTTTATAGTCTCACAAGCATATACTTCAGAGCTTAGCTACCCATATTGTTTAATTTTTTTTTCTTGTTTTTGTTAATATCTAAAATCACATTGGCAATTTCTTACTAATGTAGTAATTGCACACTGGTTTTGGATGGAAATTAGCCCAAAACCCACAGAAGGCAGGGACTTCCTACTAGTAATTGGATGTAGCTTATTGGGAAGAATAGCTTAACCCTGATAGTGTGTGGGGGGGGTGGTTGTTGTTGTGTTATGTTTTTTTTAACCTAGATGATATTTCTGAGCTTGCTGAGATTTTTCAAAAAAACATTCTTTTTCATGGCAGGCATATTGAGAACAGTTTCCTAAGAAAACGAAAGTATAAATAAAACAGCTTGAAAATATGGAAAAGGACTTCTGCTACGTGGGGTAATTGGATAATTGGCTTTTTTTTTGGGGGGGGGGGAATCAATACATGGCTAGAATTTTTTCTTCCAGTGAGAATAAAAAAAAGCCTAAATAAAACTTTATCTAATTCTTCTAGTGTGTTTCTTAGGAATCCTGATACTTAGTATAACGTACATTTCTTTAGTGTGTTTCATATAAGAATTCTGGAGCATTTTTGTAAACATTATGTATGAATCCTGAAACAGCCTAGTAAGTATTTACTATTACTGTCATTTTAGTTATAAGACTCCAGGTTTTTCGTAGAGAACAGAGGTTTGAAATGGAATTCTTCTGATCTTCTGAATCTTTATTCTTCATATGGCTAATAGGATGCCCTTTATCTGCAAGTAAGCAAGAATGTTTTCAAAAAGGTGAGAAATAGGAGTGACGTCATCCTCTGAACAGAGGTTATTCCACTTTTTTGTTCTAGCATAAAGCTCACTCTGGAAAATGTGTAATCCTGAATTTCTGTCCTTAGCAGTATTAGCAGTGAAAACTCTTGCTGTTGGAAATTAGGTATGCAGAAACAGTTTTGCTGTAGCTTTATTACTGATGCACTGTAAAACTGCAGACAGAAAGTATGTTGGAACAAGTCATGTACCAGAGTACTAAGGCTAGACGAATGCTGCGGGACAACCAAAGTAATCAAATCTGTTATTTATAAGTCTGCTTCTCTCAGTTCTCCTGATACTGTTCAGTAAATCCCTCAGTTTTGTGCATGATGGTGACAGGACACTTGTGCACCTAAGGGGATCTTGCATGAAGCAATTTTAGGCATGAAGCTAGTTCTTGCTTGAGTTAATTTTGTTCTCCTATAATTAGGTATGATCTATATGCAATTGTATGATGGACAAAAACAATCAGTAACTCATTAAATTCTATACAATACACGTACTATTTAACCCTTATGTCATCATTCTCCAGGAAGACTTCTTACAAATCTATATAGGTTTTACTGAATGGACAGTGTTTCCATAAAAATTGGAAATATAACTAATGTGGACTGTATATGATACTTATAAAGGATAAGGTATGCTTGAAAAATGCAAAATCTCTGTGATATTAAATGCATGAAGTGGGAAAATTCAGAGTGGAGGAAGCCCTTTTTATTTCTTGTGTCATTTAACCAAATTATCACTTTGGTTGCAAGAATACTTATAATGCTTCCTCAATAGTATACGCTGTAGATCTAGAAGCAGACATTGGCATTGCCAGTTTCCCCCTTCGGGCAAACCATAAGCTTCATATTCTGCTGTGCTCATATTTTAGCTAAGACTTCACTTTGGCTTAAAAAAAACCTTCTTTTAGGCAAAATTTTACTGCTGCAGCACCACAGAACTATACAGTGGTGTGTGGTGTGGTTTTTTTTTTTTTTCCTTTTTTTCCTTTTTTTCAGGTTAAGTAGAAGTGATGCATGCTGTGACAGGAATGGGCATGTATATACCTAGGCCAGATACCTAAAATGTCAGGTGGTGTTTTATTTAGTAGATGTTTTCAAAATGACCAAGTTACTAACTGTAATATATTTAGTTTTTTTTTTTAATCACACCTATTTCTTACATGGTATATTTTCTCTATTTAATGTTTTTTTTTTTTCTCCTCCTTTATATTTCATATCACAAACATTTTTCTGGTGAAGTGTTAGGCAGGAACTTAATCTAGGGGTACACAGCTTCAGAAGATCATGCTACCAAGAGGTTGGTGATTACTATTCATAATCTTTATGATGATTCTAGCCTTGAGTGGTGATGAGTTTTTAAATCAATGGAGAAGGGATTGGTGTAAAATTAAATGTGACACAGATCCTTGGAAAGGGGGGATGGACTCTTCCTCTTTCCCTACCTGAAAGTGGATTTAAGATTCCCATGTTGTAAGCTCTCAACAGGCTGAGTTTTATGATAATTAGAAAGCTGAATCCCACTATGGCATTCACATTCAACAGCTGGCTGGCATTTAAAAAAAACACAGAGATACTGGATTTGGCTTTGATCACTTGTTTGTTAAAGGCAGAGCAATACTACTGGTTGGAGAGAGAAAAGCTTGTGGACAAACTTCAGCTGTTTTGGGGGATTATATATTATTGCAGCCACTGCAAAGAACAGGCTTGAGGAGAAGCTGTGATCTTTAACTACTTATTGCTAATTTTGAATAAATGCTATAGTTCTACAATCTGTGAGACTATTCACTCACCTTTCTAAAGTTATTTAAGATAAGTACCAGGAGTGGGTCTGGATTTCTGCCACTTATGCCTCTTACGTTTATGATATTAATAAACTGGTGTCAAATGTCCTGGGAACGGGTGATGTAGGTTGAAAGACTTTTGTTTCAACCAACAATAGAACTGAATTAGTGTGAATAGGAAAAGCAAATAGGCACTTCCTGTCATATTTTAAGGAAGACCTTACTATGGGGGAGCATGTGTATTAGGAGATTTAAACTAAATGCATTAGAAAATTGCTCATCATTTGTCAGCACTTTTTTCCAGTAAACAGTTTCCTCTGTGCTTGCATATATATGCATATATAAATATTCCTAAATATATTCACAATACTAATAAAACAATGAGTGTATGAATTCTCTTTGTTTGAACAGATTTTTTAGGCTGTTCTTCAGGGGCAAAACTATAAATCTAAGTACATGAGAATCTGAAGATGGTATGTTAAGTTAAAGCTTAGAGGCCTTTAGCAAAGATTTGAGAGTATTTCAACTTAAAAAAAACCCATCTGGGTAGAGATTTAGACCACCTTGATGTTCATCTGACATTCATAGGATATTGTAAAAGCACAGAACAACATCATTTTGCTCATTCTAGAGATACAGTATTCCTAATATTCACGAGATCATCAGGATTCGCGCCCACAGACTAAAAAGGAATCTTAGTCAGCATAGCAGGTTGTTGCTAGTTCAAGGCCATAAAATGGCTTTCTAAGTGGAAAACCTGTTTGTATCTCACTGCTGTTAAGGCAAGAGATCCCTTTCAAGACCCAAAGGAATGCTCATCAGGATATTAAGCATCCCCTTGTCTTTACTGAGTTTGAGGTATTTTCAGGCTGATCTAACTTGTGTTGGAGCCAAGTTGGAAAAGGCTCTATTTTGAGCTGGTAACTCATCAGCTTTGCAATAACTTGCAAATGGAATTATTTAGATAGTGATAGTTTTCTGGAATTGCTTTTATCCTCACGCCTTTATACATTATACAGAAGTTTTTCTTCCTAACAGTTCTATGGGAGGGGAAATTACAGGATATGTCAACTTGGATGCGTGAAATAAACCCTCCAGAGGTCCTAGAGGTAGGTAGGTGAAGGCAGTGCCCTTGATGTGCTTCACAAATTCTAGAGTGTATCACACTTTCACATCAACTCACACTGGAGCTAAGCTAACCTTATTAATTAAATATATAGTGCCCAAATCAAAGAGAACCAAGTCTAGCAGTAATTCTTTATGGTGTTTGCTTCTGGACTGATCTTCTGGCCTTAACTTCCTGCTTTGACTGTAACTAGACAAACTGCTCTTTACTGTGTTCTCCCAACTGGATGATGTGTAGCATGGAGGGTGGGGGGGGGGGAGAAGAGAAGGATACTAGGGAAGCTCCATTGGTCTGCAGCTTTTTTTGTGTATGTGGGGGGGGAGAAGGTACTGCTGTGGTCAATTTACTTTCTATTTTTACCAAATAGATGGAGGGGGTTTGCCTATTGGTTTCCTATGTGTGTATTCTGAAAGGAACTGTAGTAATGGCCTTTCTCAAGATTTAAAAATAGAAAGTAATTAATCAGGGTGATGAGGGTTAACGGTTTCTATCCAGAAACCAAGCAGCTTTGAATTTGTTTATATGGAGAGAACATGTTTGTATCTGCTATTGTTAAAAGTTTAATATGAGAGGATTTTTCATAATAATTTTTGAAGCACTCTATAAACTAATTTGGGGTTAAAAATCCTCACTATTTAATTCTTTAATCAGTTGAAATGGTTTCAAGGCAACAGTTCAAGAATCTTCTTAGCCAACTTCATCCTTTAGTTTTTCTTCTTCAAGTTTGCAGTGAACTTTGTATTCATACAAGGACTTAATGCAGCTCTAGATCTGGTGAGCAGGTATAATGTTAACTTTACAGTCAGGTGTAGCTGAGGCAGTGGTTGCTATAATTGTGGTACAGCTAATGCTTTGCTAGTTCCATAGTGGATCACAATCTTAAATCAATTTAAGGTTGGAAAGTTCTTTCTCAAAACTCGTAGTAATTCTCAATTTAAATGCCTTAACCCCTTTCCCAAAGCTCAGACTTTAAAGACTCTTTATATCCTTTTAAGTGATTAAGTACTGAGCCATCAGTTTACACTGGTGTACATCACATCTGTTTTCAGAGTGCTTTGACTTGCTACTGTTCGTCATCTGTTTTCTCTCTGCTACCACAGGTGTCATGGAGTCATATACGGGAGACTTTGCATTTCCTATTGTGGATGGAGACAGGAAGTTAGTGGTCTGTGAAGTTTAAGTCCCTTTTCTTTCCCTTCTAGAAATACCAAATTCTAACCTTGTTCAAGGAGCTGTTTTAAGTGTAAGCTTGTGGAGACTGTATTATAGATAGTGCATTGACTGGCAATTTGGTTGTGGATAGGTACCCTTCTTCATTTTCAACTGTGCTGTCTGGAGAGGTGATCAGGCTGGTCTCCCCTTCTCTCTCAAATTTGGTCACGTAATCCCTTGTTCCGTTCGGTCTCAATGACCAGTCTCGGGTTCATTTAGCGTACAGCCGCTATTTTTAATCTGCCTGATCTGTGATTTGGATGAGTGAGCCTGGGATGGTGGTAATGTCCCTCAGAGAGGTGTTGAGCAGTGTTCCCTGTAGTGACTTCTACTAGTACTGAGAGCATTGCTGTTTTAGAACACTTGTTCTTTGACCTCTTGCCTAGGTTCAAAAAATTTAGAGGAAAATAATGATAAATTTGATGGTGGAAACTTGAACTGAATTGAGAAACTGAAACTTAACTAATGTTGACTCACAAACAGCAATTTCACAGTGAGGTTTAGCAATTTTTTAACAAGCACAAGGAGTAAAATGCTCTATCTGCCACTACCCAAACCACTTAAAAAAAAAAAAAAAAAAAAAAAACTTAAGTTCAACATAACAATTTTAATCAGCTCTATTCAAATGGGAAAGTTACTTTATCACAATTAATCTAAGATCACTTGAAAAGATTTATGGACATTTAAGGAGTTTAGGAGTAAGGAGCTGAGTGGCACTGTAGTTTTGGTTGATGGTTATTCTGTTCCCAGTTTTACTATGACCTGCCAGATAATGAATATGTAGCTGAAATGTTTTATTATCACAACTTCATAAATAGTATTTTTTTGAAGGATTTTAAAATTCAGTTCTGTATTTCAGTTCTGTTCTCTGCAATTCTAATGTTGCTTCTCCCTGTTGCTGATGGGAGCAGCTTCTGTTGTGTAGGGTGGACAGAACTGGGGTTATTTTCTTCTCAGAGCATTGTGCCTTGTAAAGCTCTCTGGGAGAACTATCAGCCTGGCATAAATGCAGCAAGGTTAAGACTGCTGTTACTTTATAATTTTGGTAGGAGGGGATGGAATTTTGCTGCTCAGTAACCATTGTCTTCTCTGAAGTCCTGATGCTCGACAAAAATAGCTGTTTGTATAAAGCTACGAGGCCACAGAATAATGTTGGTTTGAACTTAATAGTTAAGCTGCATCATCTCCAGACTATCCAAGAATAAGTGCATCTGCAATCAAAGCCATCTTTATATAAATTTATAAATACTATAAAATAGTATATGGTACTGGTTCCTTCCCTTAGCTGGTGTTTTTTCTGCGAAAAGGAAAAAAATCCTGCATTCAAGCTCCTTGTACTGAAGGCTGCTGCTAACAGAGTTCTTACAGTCAGATCTACATGCTAGCATTGGCAGTATCCTTAAGTATTCCACACCCTTCCGAGATTAGTCTTTGCTATGTGAGCTGTGCTTCACCATTGAAGATTAGAACCCTGCTTACCTATCAGCCCCCTGTGAACTTCATCAGAGCTGTGGGATAGGAATCTGTTGTGCTCATGTAATTTAGGAAGCTAAAGGGGAAAAAAGGTAGCTCAAGAGAGGTACAGCTGAAAACTGAACTAAGATTTGCCTGCCCTGCAAAGTGTTTGCTGTCTTTTTTTTTTTTCCTACAAAGATGGGAAAGACTGGGGGGAGAAGGGGAGAAGAAACAGAATGAGTGAGAGAATATGAATATAGGACAGTCCAAGAAACTGGGAAAATATGATATTTTTAGGACTCTTTGACAAGGTTTATTTTTAGTTATTTGGAGTGGATACTTTGCAGACTTTAGTGAATACATGTAGCACTTTACACCCGTTTTGAAACTACTCTCTTGTGTGTGTATTTGTCTATGTATGTATGCATCTAAATAGGACTGGGAGAGTCTCAACATTTTAAGTATTATGGTCCTGTTTGGTAAAGAGGTATTTTGTAAATCTGAGGGAAAATGACAGAATTATTAGTGACTGTACCATTTTACTTTCAGCATCACAGGACCTGGAAGATTTGAACAGAACAGGGGGATGACAGAAAACATTCTGTAATCTTTCTCCCTGTGTGCGGATTTCCGATTTGCACAAGCCAGTGAAACCGACTATTGTCCTTTGCTCTGATGGCCTCTCCAGCTTATGCTTCTTGTGTTCTAGCACTGGCAGGGCCAGCAGTATGAAGCTATTTGGAGATCATGCAAATTCCACTCCCCTCTGTGTTAAGGTGCTTTGTGTACTCTGTGTGTGCAGCACTGTCACAGGACTGGTACTTAGAAGAGAACAAGTAACCAGCTGGCTCTTGCAATACTAATAGCACAGGAGTGAAAAGTTCTGCCACAGAAAGACAGCCTCTTTCTCTCCTGTCCTTCTCACATGTACTTAATTCTGCACTCATGTATCTGAAGAAATAATATATTTTTAATGCCTTCTCCTAGCTAAGAAGAGGTCTCTTAAAGGGCTTCTGGAATGGCTGCTGAGAAGTAAATTGAACAGTAGGAATGCCTTATCCTGGCTGCCCTTGGTTTTGTTGCCTAGTCACTTCAGAGAGATGCAATGAATGTGGAGAATCATTTTGAAAGTGAAGGAAGAAAAGGGAAATGAAGTCAATAGTAAAACTGGTCATGGTAAATTTAAAGTATAAAATCTCTGTGTTCCCTTCCCCCCCTATACCCCCCATACATAAATTATGGATGAGGCTGGAATGCAGGTTTCTCTCCTTTTATGCTATCAGAACTAAACAGTGCTCTCATTTTGGTTTCTGTTCTTTCCCTAGCGTGTGTAGTTGTGGTGTCCTGTGTCTTGGGAGCTCTCTTTTCCACAAACACACATACATAGGCACTCTTTCTTAATCTTATTTAAACAGCCTTTCCTGTTCACTTCAGGATTAATACTTTACTTTCTGGCTTCTGAGACTTAATGCACCATGTATTAGGACACTTGGTAAGTGTGATCAATCAAAATCATGCAAATAATGGGGTGCTGTCAGGATAATTTAGATGTGCAGCAAGTATTGTGCAGGTTTTGGAATATTTGATGTCTTGGATGAATTTATTTTAGAACTGTTCTATTTTTATTTTCTCTCTAGCTTGCTTATTTATTTATTATTATTATTTTTTCTTCTGACAACGAAGTGACTCTAATGCAGCATCATTAGTGGAAACAACAAAATCCAGTTAAAATAGGAAGTTACATCTATTTAGTATTCTGAAAAGAGGCAGGAGGATTTTGCTTTGCCCTGGATTAGAAAGGAATAAAAAATTTACAAGTGCTTTCCAATCAGAAAAAAAAATATAACTCAGTATTAATTCTTTCTTTTCATCTCCCACTTTTTTTGGGGGTGGCTTCATTTTAGTGTCTTAGGATTTCCAGTTTCTCCTGGACAGGTGTTCCTGGACAGTTCTAAGCTTATAGGCTTTATCTTTTTAAACAAGCTCAGAGGACTGGCTCAGGTATGCTCAGTAATCGTGCCACCTGAGGTCAAGAATTTTATGCCTCATAACATTATCTCTGTGCTTATTCCTCAATTTGAGGCTTTTTTTGAGCTTCCTTGGATTTTAGTAATAATCCTAATAATTGGTGTCTTGAAGTTTTTTGCAATCCAGGCAATTCCTGAAATCTTCATGGGATGATCAGCTGATGTTTGTTTTGATCAGAATGGTTTCTTATGTACTGAAGATTGGCAAACTGAGAAAGTGGCATCCACATCAGATCAGTGGGTAGTCTATTTTTATTCCTACTTCTTAAAAGAATTATTAACTTACATAAAATATAGCAGATTTCTTACAAGGTTTTGGTTGCGTTTTTAGAAAATTCCAGAAACGGCATTTTGAGACACTGGGAAGGTATATAAACAATGAAGAACCACCAAAATGTTTTTAATACTATGATTCTTTGTTCAGTCCTTGGAAACATCAGATTTCTCCACTTGTGTAAACATACTGATTTACTTACTCTCTGCTTAGGCAGCAGATCAACATGATTCCCAAAACTGCACAGAAACCTTTTAGGTCTGGTGAAATAAAGACACTCTTTGTTAACTGCCTTGATTGACTTACTGCTGTAGAGTAGGTGACATGTTTTGCTTACCAAGACTGTTTTATAAGCAAAGTTTACATAAAGTTCATGGTACATTAAGATAGATAGCTTTTTCTCCACTAATAAAATAAATTTTATTCTATTTTTAGAAGCAAATTTAATACAGAATTGTATTTCAGGTTCACAGTGGGCCTTCTGGAACTAAGTCATCGGATTAAAGTATTCTTTGCTTATTTGGACTGATAAGGCTGTTTCATTCCCATGTTCCATAGGCTTGTGAACAGGGAGAAAACTTCAGCACAACCCTTTCTCTAATTATTTCTGAGAATTTACTAGTGATTTTTACATATGTGATTTCTGTTCAACATCCATATATTAACTGGAAGGTGTGGAAGGCCCCCGGAAAGTAAAAATGTTTTTCAGGGTCTGTCAGCGAGTTGTGTTTCGAGCAGCATTTTGCTTTAGAGGGGGGAAAAAGCAGTTCAGATGTGTCAGAGATGCATTTTTGACCATTCTCTGAATAGTGTAGTCTGCCTGCTTTCATTTAAGTCAGTCATCTCTCATACTCTGGCCCAGAGCCTCTGTTCTTTGTATCACCTGAATTCTGCCTGACATGGTTACCTTTATATAGAGGACTTTGGAGTTGCTTTCTGGATGATTTTAGATATTAAGTACATTTTACCTGTCAAGAAGCAGCTGTTTGTTATCAAACCAAGACTCTGAATGGTTATACTCTCTGGGGGTGGATCCAGATGCTTCAGAGATGTTACAGCTTTGGCGGATGCATCTTACAGGGCTGGAAATACAGCAAAATGCAAGTTCCAGGCAGTGTTATTGTCACAGAAGCCATAATTTTTTTTAAATGCTTAAACCTTTATGTGCATTTACTAGTGCAATGAAATACATTAATAAAACAGTTGTAGAAGAAAGAATTTCCTAGATAAGAGGAAATGTTGGTTTTTCTGCATTGGTGATCATGTTGATACTTGTCCATCTTGAAGACATTTTAAAACAATTTGGCTTTCTGGTTTGATATGAAGGCAAGTTTGGGTCCTGCCTTTTTGACAGCGTACTTCTTTAGTTGTTTTATTCTTATTTCAATCCATTTTCCCAGTCATTTTATCCATCTTCAATTTATGTGGTATATACTGGAACTACAGAAATCACAGAATAGTTGAGGTTGGAAGGGACCCCTGGAGATCATCTACATCTGAATAGTTTTTTATAGCACTAAGTTTTTTTTTTTGTTTGTTTGTTTTTTTTTTTTTGTTTTTTTCCCAGCTCTGTTATGTTTTTTGTAAGGTGAACTATTCAGAATAGCAAAAACCAATGTTACTAATAATTCCAAAATTGGTTGTTATCTTTGTTGTTTATCTAATGTGAAACAAATGATGTTTTGGTTTAAGTGGCTTTCTCTTGTTAATTAATCAAAGTGTGTACCTGCCACTGGTAACAGCCTTTTCTTGAGATTCTGTATGTCCTCTTTCAGATTGTGAATTCAGAATATGTTGCATTAACATTATCAAAATTTTGTAATAAATATTTTCTCCTCCACCCTGTTCTATGTCAAAGTTAGACACCATGTTTTCATTGCTTTGGTCCTAGACTTCCTAGGAGAGCTTCTTGTTCCTGTCTCTCTATGCTTACCATGGAAAAACTAGTCTTAATTGAATCTAGTGAAGATAAGTGTTGTTACAACCCTGAGGTAGTCTTGATTTCTATTTAAGCACTTAAAAGTGAAGATGCATCATTGAAATAATACGTAACAAGCTCAGAGCAACTTTTAAAAGTAAAATCATATGTATAAGAAAAAGCACACTTGAAAGCAGTAGCTAGCATGTAGCTGCTGTATCTGGGAGAACTGTCTGGAGGTCTTGAGGACTCCTGGGAGAGCAGACTCTGCCCTGTTCACATGTGGAAATAGGTCAGTGACCAGAGGCTCTTATTATGGTTCTATAGGATATTTAGGATATTTAAGATCACTGACTCTGGCTGTATTGTTTTTGTTTCTTTGAATCAGTAGTACAGCTCTGATGCACACTTAACAAAAGTGTGCACTAAGGGAGATTTAGTGGAACTAAAAGACAACCTATATACATTGTGTGTGTGTGGGGGGGGAGTGATACTTGAATACTGTGGTAACCCTTGAGTTCCCCACCTCAAGTTATGCAGTGAGTTATTGACCTTCTTGAAAATCAGGGGCTTTTACAAATGATGATAGTTGCATGTGTATTGGGATGTGTGTATTTTATAAGGATATATACTTTCCTGTTCTCCAGCATGACTGTTGTTAAGTGATGAAGGTTATAAAATCCTTCCTTGTGGGCAAGTTGCTCTTAAGAGTTTTTGGTTCTGAATGAAAGTATCTTGGTCTTTCATGGGAATCTGTTTTTCAATAACATCACTTTTTAGATACAGAGCTTTTTCTTAGAGGCTCTCATTGACTTGTCTTCAGTTCTAATGGCTTTTATATTTTGTATAGTGTAGGGGACAAGAAGTCTTTGCTCATTTTCTAACAGTGAAAAAAGTCTGGCAAGTCCATGTTTCTTTAACATGCAAGATAGATCATTCTTGCTTCTCTTTTTGTTTCTGGGAGAAATCTATGTGGAAGACTGGACAGGAAATTGAGCACTCTGGAAGACTTCTCAGTTTACCTCATGCAGGACAACTGCTGAAAGAGGCAACCTGATGTATGTTATGGTTCTCTTCCTAGAAAAACCAAACCATCACTGTTTCCTCCTGTTACCAGTTAGAATAATTGATTTTCATGGTAGTAACTCTTTTTTACTGCAAAATCACAGAGCATCCTAGTTTCTAAAAAATAAACTGTCATTTTTCTCTCTATTGGAGCTCTTGAACTATGGTGACCTATGTTATTTCTTCAGCTGAGGTGTTTGTTTTGACTCTACTGACAGAGTTCATTTTGGTAAACTATTTTCTCTAGTTACTTAAAACTACTGTTTCTCATTACCCACAAAAGACTTAAATATGCTTACACAATAATGGGAATGTTGATAGAAAACGTTATCCTTCCTGTACTTGATTCCATGAGACTTTGATCTATAAGCAATAGAGACTATTACAGACATTGGAATGTAAAAGTTACACTGTCTTTAAGATCTCATAATAATCTAGTTTGAGTTATGTTGCAGTATATTAACAGAATATCTTAATTCAGTATATCTGAATATAAAAACTTTGAAGTTTCTATTTAAAAACTTGCCTATGAGCATATCTTTTTGGAAAGGTTACAGTAGTTTTACTCCAGAGAAGACCTACTTACAGGGAGCAAAAGTTCTTCAAGAAAGGAAGAGATTTCTGTTACTTTGAGATGTCAGATGCTGCTTAGTGTCAAAGGATCAAGCTGCCCTATGGGCAAGACACAAAATCAGGTTTCAGAAAAATTAAGTTAATGATCTGTAAAGAAACCTTTTAAAAGTTCCTTTTTCTCTTCTTATTTGGGTTTCCCTCTCTGTAATAGTGATTATGTTTAGTATTCCAGTAGTGCCAAGTACTCTATAGGGATGTAGATTTGCATTTCCATACATTTCATTTTATTTTTTTTTTTTGCCAGACTGGTCTTCATCCTGTGTCTGATGTTGCACAGTAGTATTTTAAAATCTTAGTACTTTGAAATGTCAAATTTTATCTTTTTGGCGTAAAAGACTATTTCAAGAAACTTGAGGGGAGAGACAAATCTGGCCTCTCAAAGCATGGGTACTGCATATTCATTTAGTAACTTTGTGCAAGTCTGTTAACAGATAATGCTGATCTAACCATATCCTGTGAGGGGTATGGTTATCAGATAAGGTTTTGATGGTTGCTTATCTCCAACACTGGTGCTTGAAAGGGAGGGCATTGAAATAAACTCTGCAGTAAATACCAGAATGTCTGGTATTTCTTAAAGCCACTGGCATTAGTGACAATAGAGCACCTATTATCTGCTCCTTGCTCAGATATTCCTCCCTCATGCTGTTTGCTTATGAAAGGTATCATTTACAAGCTCCTGGGCAGTGAGAGCGGCCCTCTGTGCTTGCAAGACTCCCACCTAGAGACTGTAGCAAAAAATAGCATGCACAAAAGGGAGGAGGCAGAGAGAAGGCAGTGCATTCTATAGATGCTCTTTTGCCCGTTGCAGCACAGAAGGACTAAAATCACCCTACGTGTAATTATCACTGGGATTCTAGTTACTATTTGAAAGAAAAGGCTTCCATTCATTTTATTTGGCAACAAGAGTGTTAATACAGATGAAAATACACAAGCGAATCAGTGCACTGCGGAAGATGAAATGCTTCCCCTGTCAATTCTCAAACACTATTAAATCCGCCCAGTTGAACACCAGTGCCTTGATGTCTGTCTCTTTCTTTGACCAAGGTATGGGAATACAATATTCTTAACGGTGAGTTATTGGATTTAAAATGTTTGATTGCTTTGCTTTCTAGTACTGCTTTTGTATAAAATATGCATCTTGGCCATATTTTGAGATTAGTTAGTAAGAAAACATTTTTCTGCCTATTTTTTTGCACATTTATTTTGTCCTTGGATAAGGAGCTGTTAAGGCTTACAGTATAGAAGGCACGCTAGGATCTATAGATGCATCTTTAGTTTAAAAATGAAATACTAATTTTCTGTTGTGATTGTTAATAAGGAATATATTTTTTTAATTTAAAGTCAGTCCAAGTACTTGAAATTATCCTCTAGATAATTGATGAGGCACTGAAGAGTTTAAGTCTCTGCCACTACTAACTGGGCATGCTGTTTTTATCATGGAGGTGTGGGGATGTTAGTGCTGAAAGTTCATTCACTGATGGAGCCTCATGCAGCTAAGGTACAAAAACAGGAGCTGCATCAACTTACAGATCACTGATACCAAGCTTTGGGCATATGTGCAAGTCACTGAAGTATTAGAGAAAAAAAAAGAAAAAAAGAAAAAAAAAAAAAAAGTGAGAGAGAGAACTTAAATTGGAAGGCCTACTTCGGGCTGAACGAAATCCAGTGTTTAAGGAGGGATTTTTTTTGGAAGTTTAAAATATAAATGTAAAAGCAAGATTGTCTAGAACTGTTGCAGAAAAGTTGGCAAGTGGTTAGCTTTCTGCTATATAAGAGATTTCTGTAACTTAAATACAGAATGTATTAAATCAGCAGACTTCAGAAAACTGACTTTTTATCCCTTCATGTAAAATTTATTTGCTGCTGTGAATTCCGATAATTAGGCTTCAAGTCTAAGACTTTTTACCTTGTAAAACTTTGAGTGACTTTCATAAGTAAGTACTAGGAGGAATTTATCCATCTATTCTGTGTTTAGATTTTTATGGCTGATTATTCTACTTTGCTGTCCCCCCCCCCCCCCCCCGACACATGCACACTGCTTAGATCTGCTGATAAATTGCCATGTTATCTCCATTCTAAGGCTGGCTTAGCTTGCAGTGTTACATTTTTGAACATGTTTTTAAAATAGTTATTTTTCTGTAAACTTCTTACTATGGAAAGATGATTTATCTTGTTTTTCTTAAATTACTTGATAACACTCTCAAGGCCTCCTTCTGTCATAGGATTACAACACAGCTTGCATTGTATGGAACAGCCAAAATTAGACTGTTTGGTTTGCACTTTTCCTATGTTTTGAATTTGATTACTTTTATGTTGTCTCTATATTACATTCACCTGTGAAAGGGACACACTGAATGCCATATCTTCATCTAAATGGTCTGCATTTTAAATCTTACAGATATGGGAGAGAGATCATTTCATCTTCACAAATATGTGAATGCATGTATGAAGCAACAGTAATTTTCCAGGGGGAAAAGGAATGTGTATTTAAGTGCACTTGGAGTTTGGGATTTTTCATACATTATCTGGACACTGGTATAATTACATACAAGCTTACATGATACTTATCTACTTCACACTATGTTCTTCGAGAAATTTCAGCCTGTTGGTGTTTCTGCAGTTCTGTAGGGTTGACTGTGATAGGATAAACTCGTCTTTGTCCTCTGTTCTGTGGCGATCTAGGCGATCTGTTTTCTGTATTAGAAAACAGAACTAAGCTCTATATATCTATTCATGCCAAGAATCTGACTCTGCATCTTTTGCCTCTGAGGATTTTGCAGCAGAGTTTGGCCTGCTTGTCTAGGTTGTCTTTGCATTGTGCAGTGTTGAGACAGACGTTTGTGCTTGTAGCTGCTGTGTAATGCAGTTACTGGAAAAGAACAGCTTGTTGATGTCCTTGAAGGCCACCGCCCATGTTTGGGACAACCCAAGAATGATGTAAACCTCACTATTTAAATAAGAGGAAAACTTAGTTATATTACTTCAAAATGAAATAACTCTACTGCTATCTATAATAAGATGCTTTCCTGATACGCTGCAGAGTAGTACTTGTTTAAGTTCAGACAGTATCTTTTGTCTAGTAGTAGTTTTCAGTTTGTAGAGCAAGTACTGGATTTTTTTTTTTTTTTTTGAACTCTAAAAAACAAGAGAATGAAGAAACCATCCAACATAAGACTTAGATATATTGCTTATCTGCATTAGTCTGCAAATGAAGGCAAAATAGCCTGGACTTGCATGTGTAAAAATCTTAGGTACTTTCTTCTCCTGAAAATTATATTTCTTTTTTTTTTAAGAGATGCTCTTGTAAGAGCAATTGCAATTTGATGAAGCTAGTGCTCAAAGAATGTTCTTTTCCTGATTTGAATATCTGAAAGCATGAGGTATATGTTTGAAAACATAAATTAGTGTGCTTGAGCTCAACGTCATTTGTCCTTTCATCTCGCAAAATTCATTTTTGCTGTATAAACAGATCAATTTGCTATTAGAGATGACTGATTTTTGTATGTATATTCACATTTAGCATAAACAGTCACATAAAAACATTTGTAGTAATATAACCTTCCTCATCCAGAAAAATGATACTGAGAGCTTTTTTGGAGTTGGTCTGAACTTAAAATCCTAATTTTTTGTAGCTGTTTCTGTTCTACCTCCTTGCATTCTTTAGACACTGATGTCTGAACATCTCCACCCTAGTAAGTTTTGCCTAGGTTCTCAAATGTGTAAGAGCTGTTAAAGGGAGGGTAGGGAGAGAGGGCACACAACACCCTTGGAATCAGATGGGTAATAAGCATGTGTCCGGTTCCTCTGTCAGGAAAGAACAGAGAAAACCAAGGTACAATACCTGTGTGTACACAAACCCTACAAAGTATTCAGTGAACATACTGAACTTGTAAATCTTTCTGGTGCTGCAAACTGATAATTGTTTTTCTTTCTTATTTTTCACATGTATGTCATTTAAAAATGTCCTGTTTGTGTCTTTTAAGTACTTTAAGGCAACTTAAGTATTAATTTTCTTTTGATTTAATCATTTAGTATTTAGAAGGAGAATTAACTTATGGGGTTTATCCTTTTTCCTGTGCAGCGGATATAATTTCTACAGTAGAATTTAACCATTCTGGAGAATTACTAGCAACAGGAGACAAAGGAGGTAGAGTTGTCATCTTTCAACAGGAGCAGGAGGTAAGTGCTAACTATTTAAAGTGTATTAAATATTTTCCTTGTTCGCATTCATTTTCTTTTCAAAGATGATGATTTTGTAACAGATTTAACAAAAATTTTATGCCTGTGTAATAAGTGATTAAAATTCTATAATTATTGAAATTTTGGTGACATTGTTAGAAATGACTTCAATTGTAAGATGCCAGCCTTTATAGTCTAGACATTGCTTAAAGTGAAAATAAAAATGGGCAGCGTGATGGGACACCTGAAGACCTCAGGGAAGCTGTAAGTGGTTATTTAATGACACTTGGTGGTGATTATTATTTCAGATTTTTCTGTAGTTAGGAGAATTGGCTATGAGTATGTAAATATGCCCTAAGATGTCCTTTTCCATTCTGAGATAAAACAGGTAAAATAGTTTAAGCTCTGTAAACATTGATTCCCTTAAAGGATCTAAGGTTTTTCTGCTAGTTAAAATGTATCACATGAAAGTCTTGAGGGTCTGTTCAGGGGAGCTGTCTCTAAAAACTATAGAATTGCATCGTTCATGCTGTTCTGAGGAGGAGCTGGAGGTTTTTCTTTGCATCAGCACTCCTTGTGCTCACATTTGAAGTTAACGTTCAAACTACCTACTATTAACTGCTTTGTCTTTTATACAAAGAGTATTTGTTTGTAGTATTATTTAGTACATAATTCTAAATACAGCAGTGAGAAACATTGAAGGAAAGTAATTTTCAGCATAGAGGAGTCAAAACTAGTGAGCATCAGTGCCTTCAAAAATCTGCCCCTCTTCTACCCCTTCCCTGAAAGTATGTTTGTGAAATGGGTCTGCATCCCTTTGTAGTGAATATAAATGGTATGAATTGATGTATTTAACTTACACTGTAAATATACTAACTGATTACAGCTTTTGTCCCCCATGAGACCTGCATTTCTGTGATGCATCCTGTCTCTGTGTCAGGTACAGAATTCTTCCATCTCTTGTTCTAGAAAGTAAACTTGTTTCTCTGCACATTTGCTTACCTAGCTTTCATGTTTACACGTATGTTTACACAAGCAGTGCACTCTCCTTAAAACTAAATGACTGTTCAGACTTCAGAGGATAAAACAGGTCACTGTCTATTGTATCTTTAGAGGACTTAAATACTGGAAGCTGTTGTGTTAATGTAATAATATATATAATATTATATACCAAGTATATCCCATAAAATAGCGATCTACATTAGTATTTGTATGTAAGTGATAGCAAGGCTTGTTATTAATCTAAATGACAACCACAGCAATTTGTAGTTTCTTTTTTATTATGAGAAGTTACTAAATATTTTGTTGTTTTTATTTTTGTGGGACACTTTGAGATGCAAGCTTGAAGCTATATTTTGTAATTCTTTGTAAGATATTTTATGCAGTGAGTGGTTTAGCTAATACTAAAATAAGAAATAAAAGCTACTGAGAATTGAATCCATTTATTATTATCTGTATGTGAACCAAAGATAAAATTTCAGGAAGAATTTAAAGAAGTTCTGAAGTCCATTTTAAGTTTTCTTTGTTAGTTTCAGAGCATTTCAAGACATTGCGGTGCCAAAAGGAAGTAGGAGCACAGCTTCCAAATATGATGAAAACTATTGTAATCTTCTGAATCATTTGAGAATTTCTTAAAACCTTCCCTACTACAGCAAGTTAGTTGGGTTATAATACTAAGAACATCTTTTCATTTTATAGTTTTGTTTACTGGAGAATTTTACAGATGACAATCTTCCTGATACCAGTGAAGGGTCTCTACTCCCACTTTAAAGGTGGGAAAGCTGAGATGGAGTGGTGGATTTAACTAAGGCTGTATTTAGAAGTTGACTTGATCAGGATTTATTTTAGAGGGAGGGTAAAAAAGCAGTTTTGTCATTTCGTTGCCTAGAAGAGCCATGCTGTGTTACTTCTTTCATCAATGTTTTATTTAGTCCAGATTCTAAAAATCCTAAACCACAAGAGTTCCACAATTTCTCAGGAAGCGTTCCTTGTTACACTCTTACTGCTTATGTAGCAGCAGCAACTTGTCTTTGCACATAAATCATTTTGGTCCCTTGGTGCCATCTAGTGGGGTTTGCCCAACTGACTAGCTTCCCACAAAGTTTCTTTGGCTAGGCTTTGAGATTAACATAATATGCAGGTATCCTTACTACTATCTTCCTATAGTTTAAACTCAGGCACAAACTTTTGCTTTCTTAAATTCTAGGCTTTAGCTTACCTCCTTTAAGGGTCCTTTAAAGAATCATGTACTTCTTAATTTAGCTAAAGTTTAAACAGCTAACTGCATCTTCAAGTGGGTTGTCTTATAATAACTGACTCCTTAAAATTTTGATGCATAACCCATGGGTCTTATGCCCTCTTGATATGGGAATATGAGGTCTAGTAAGGACCATCCAGGTCCTCAGTTTGTCTCACATAATTGGTTTTGGCATAAATTGACCTCCTTAGTGTTTAGGGAATGAACAAATAGGAACTATATTCCCGAACTCATTAGTAGGTGGTTATGCCATTGGCACAACTATCTACAGCAAGTTTTATGTATAAGATAATCTACAAGGCAAATTTTTTAAGTATTTTAGGTGGATTCATGTACCACCTTCCATCATGTTGCATTCCAAAGTGCTTTGCAAACTCTATATATAGGAAGAAAAACACTAAAACGTAATTGCTCTCTATACAAGCTTGTGTAACTTTACTCACTACTTAAAATACTGCCATCTTTGGGCTGGAATGTGGCAGCTGTGCTGCAACATAAAGCAAGTAACATTACGTAAGACTAAGGCAGGAAATGAATACTGTATCTAATTGAAACTGAAGGAGGAATTTGCATATGCAACCTGTAATTACTAACCTGGAATTTAATTTAAGGTATTTTTTTGGGCCAACACCTCTTCTTGTGGTGGTGGTGTGGGGGGGTTAACCATAGGATGATCCAATGGCTGAAATCCTGCTTTTCATCCCAAAGGTGGATTTCATATATTATTGTACTGTCTAGGCCTGTACAGTTTTACTAGAATACACAAGAAATTTATTTAAATAATTATAGTGAGTGCTGAGTTGAAGGAAAGAACACTGAATCATGAGCAGCATTTCCTAAAGCACAATAGATTTACTTTGGAAGTCTCCTATTCAATATAGTGACCTTGCTTAACTTGTTAGGTCTTACTGAAACTCAGAACAAAGTTCCTTCCGTTTTCTAGGGTGGGAAAGCTGGTATAATTGATAGGTGTGGTACAATATTTTAGTGCCAAATTTTATTTCTAAGGCATTTTTTTTCCTTTCCCCTTCCCCTCCCCCAAAACTTACTGTAAAATTTATGAATTCCTGCCAGCTATTAATGTAAGGGTGTGAAGCAAGGGAATATGGTGTGATGCAGGGAATGTGACAAATATGGGCTAGCAAGAATCGTATCAAGTAGTATGTTTTAGTGAGGTGTTACAGGATGAAATGAATGGATGGACATGAGACAGACAGAAGGAACAAGGTATCTCATCAAGATTGTATCACAAGAAAGGCATCTGATGGTGCAGCCTCTTGAAATGCATGGGACAGGATCATGATTTCATGTCAACTTGTTGGTCATCAGGACTCCCAGGTCCTTCTCTGCAGAGCTACTTTCCAACAGGTCAGCCCCCAACCTGTACTGGCACATGCAATTATTCCTCCCTAGGTGCAGGACTCTGCACTTGCCCTTGTTGAACCTCTTGAGCTTCTTCTCTGCCCAACTCTCCAGCCTGTCCAGATCTCTCTGTATGGCAGCACAGCCTTCTGATGCATGAGCTGTTTCTCCTAGCTGGATATCATCAGCTGAGGAGGCACTCTGCCCCTTCGTCCAGGTCACTGATGAGTAAGTTGAACAAGACTGGACCCACTAGTGACCCCCTGGGGAACTCTACTAGCTACAGGCCTCCAGCTAGACACTGTGCTGCTGATCACAACCCTCTGAGCTGCCTTTCAGCCAGTTCTCAATCCACCTCACTGTCTACTCATCTAACTCGCACTTCCTGAGCTTACCTATGAGGATATTACGGGAGACAGTGTTGAAAACCTTGCTGAAGTCAAGGTAGACATCATCCACTGCTCTCCCTTCATCTACCCAGCCAGTCCTTCCATGACAGAAGGCTCTCAGATTGGTTAAGCAGGATTTCCCCTCGGTGAATCCATGCTGACTACTCCTGATCACCTTCTTTTCCTCCACATGCTTAGAGATGACATTCAGGATGAGCCGTTCCATCACCTTTCCAGGGATGGAGGTGAGGCTGACTGGCCTGTTCTTCCATCCTTAGGCTAATTGCAGGTATGACTTCTAATGTCAAAGATGTATTGAGCTGAGGTGTTTTTTTTTTTTTTTTTTTCCCTCCCCCTGCCCTCATTTGCAGAATATCAAGAGGAAGAAAGAAGGCTACGTAAAAACAGATTAGAGGTTTTCAGGGATTGAGGAGTTTAAAACTAGAATTGTGGACTGCTTGTATAAATTTAGTGGTTACATGTGGGATTCCCATGGTGTGCCTAGCAACCTAGGCTTACCCACAGTGTAGGTTTGCCTTATGTGTGGGTACATTTCTTCTGTAGAGTATCTCTCCAAGGAAACAAAGATGTGAGGATGTGCAATTAAAGATGAGAATAATACAGATTTTTGGGTTTTTAAACAACAAAAAAAAAAAAAAAAAAAAAAAAAACCCACAGAACAAAAACCCCTTACTAAAAAAGTTATGCTTAGAATATTTAGGTGAAAAGTTAGTTTGTAACTTCAGCTACTTTGATTTAATACAAGAAGGGAAAGTGTACTTGCTGTAGATGTGTGTGATAATTGCTCACATGGCTGAGCGGAGTTTCTGGAAATTCTAGGAATCAAGAGCTGCCACAGTAACTATTTCTTCTTTGGTGCTTTCTTAACCAAAATAGTAGAAATTCTAATCAAATTCAAAAGAGATGATTCTTATTCTCTGTTCTGCAGGCTTTTAAAATAAAGCAAGTTGTAAACCAAAGGATACTTGTGGTAAATCTGGCATAGACAATAATAAAATTCAGAAGTCTTAACATACTTTTATTCTAATTAGCCACCTGCCTATGTACATGCTGTGTAAATACCTAGTTCTATCCTCTGCCTGCAGCCCTTCCAAAGCATTCTGTGTACTGCATGTATATCTTGATTGTTTAATTCTCTTTTTAGAACAAAACCCAGTCTCACAGTAGGGGAGAATACAATGTTTACAGTACCTTTCAAAGCCATGAACCAGAGTTTGACTACTTGAAAAGTTTAGAAATTGAAGAGAAGATCAACAAAATTAGGTGGTTACCCCAGAAAAATGCTGCTCAGTTTCTATTGTCTACTAACGGTAAGTTATGATTTAACCATATCTGAATGTGCAAAATTTAGTGTTAACTAGGTTCATTATTAGAGTTTGTCTAATCCTCCCCCGTTCCAAAGGACTTGGTAACAAGTTGTTTCTAAATGCAAATATCTAAGGATCTGACTACAGTCACGTTGTTTAAATATGGTGTTATTCCTTCTAAGATACAGATACTGCTTTGTGCTGCAGGAGTTTTGTATGTTAGTGATGTCTTGATTTGGTTGCTTTTAGCAAAGGAATGTATCTGAACTGTCATTCAGTATCTTCATATGTGTATAACTGCATCTGTGAGAGCTTTTAATAGTCATTTGTAATAATCCTGATTCTAACTGAAACTTGCTATAGCAGTGGTTTTTAGAAAGAACAACTGTGGAGGAGGTCTCTTTAAAGCATTTTATCTTGTCCTGTTTTCTCTTTGTAATTTTGAGGTGAAGCAACATTTCTGTCCAAATGAAGTTAATATTTCAAAGTACTAGTTTTTTAGTTTTGTTTTGTTGGTACAAGTAGATGGTCTTGTCTTGTTTGAAGGCTACACATCAAAGAATATCAGTTGTGAAGACTAACAATGTTTTTGTTAGAGCTTTGATTTGAACCTATGTGGCTATTTCATTTCAGATAAAACAATTAAGTTATGGAAGATCAGTGAAAGGGACAAAAGACCAGAAGGCTATAATTTAAAGGAAGAAGATGGACGGTATAGGGATCCTACTACAGTTACAACACTACGGGTGAGTAGTTCATTTTGTGTGAATTAGCCATCACTGCTCCCATTTGAGGCCAGGTGAGTGAGCATTTTGTTGTGAGAAAATAAGCTGGGCATGCTCAAGTGATTTTTCTTTTTCTTTTTTTTTTTTTTTTTCTAAAGATACACAGGTTACCCTGTAGCAGGGTATAACCCAGACAAGTTTCCCACTAAGCTAGGTGGTCAACCTCACGTTTTCTGTGATATAACCCAGAACTTCAGCTGGCAGGCATTTGAATTGATTTTGAGATCTCTTCATCAGCTTAGTGTATTGTATGACTGATTCCGTGAATGCGCATGTGTTTGTAGCACATTCGCATCTCAAAATTTCACATTGCTTTGTATTTTGCAGGTGCCAGTATTCAGGCCCATGGACCTCATGGTTGAAGCTAGTCCACGAAGAATATTTGCCAATGCTCACACGTACCACATCAATTCCATCTCCATTAATAGTGATTATGAAACATACTTATCTGCAGATGATTTGCGGATTAATCTGTGGCACCTAGAAATTACAGACAGAAGTTTTAGTATCTTTTTGGCGTTGTTTTATATGATGGGAACATTTGGTCACAAAATCCCTGCTGGATTTTTTTTTTTCTTTCGTGAAGAGTTTTTTGTATAGCATGTTTCTCTATTTCCTGGTTATTTCTCAGTAGCAGTTCTAATGACTTCTGGAATGGGAGATCAGCATGATTCCTTTGGGCAATATAAGCAGAATTGGTTATTTGAATGTTGAGGAAAACATGTTGTTTCACAGCATGGATTTTTTAAGGTGGAAAAAGGTTTAAGTTTTCACATTAGACGAGCAATTTTGGAAGGCAACATTACAGTAAACTGTCTTGAGAAAATGATTTTGACTTTCAATAGGAAATAAGTCTGACAGATAAGTGTAAGGGAGGGCACTGCTTCTGAACTTAGTATCTGTAACACTTGAATTCCTTTTTACATTCTAACTCTAATCTCCTCCCCTCTCATCTCTGCCCCCTAGAATGTTGTTGGCTGTAGGATTACAGGAATGTTATTCAAGCTCATTATTGGGAACAAAGATCCTGAGAAGAAATCATACGTGCATTCTTTATAATGCAGTAATAAAATCAGAATTTAAGCAAAATAAGAATCTACCTGGCAATATTTGTGTGACATATTAGTATAGAATTACTTAGTGCTAAAGTATAACAAAATACTTATCTTGCTTATTAAAAGCAAGCTTTGGCTGTTGTAAGAAACAACTTCAAATTGATAAGGAATGCAATGTTAAGAGTTTTGCATTCTAGACAAACTGTGGGACTTCAGTTTCTATCCAGTTTGTGTTTGGGCCACACAATCTTTGACGTAGAGATGTTGTTTTGTTTCCAAATTTCAAACTTCTTTTAAAATTCTGTTTGGCTATTTCAGATATTTTGGTGATTTGGAGAAGCATTTTGGAATACATTTATACTGAAAAATATGTTGTGAAAACTGGAGAAAATTTCTTAACAAAATGCTGTAGATATTGTAGATATTAAGCCTGCCAACATGGAAGAGCTGACAGAGGTGATAACTGCTGCAGAGTTCCACCCAAATAGCTGTAACACATTTGTATACAGCAGCAGTAAAGGAACAATTCGTCTCTGTGACATGAGAGCATCAGCACTCTGTGACAGACATTCAAAATGTGAGTTCTGCCCTCCAGTGTTTATTCTTTTGTGGAATTCGATATTTTGCTGTTAGATGAAATTAAGTAACGCATAAAGCGCATGCTAAAATGTTAAACAGAGAATGGTATGTATGTTACAGTTCTTTATTACATTAAATAGCTCTACAACCTAGCTAAGAAGTTAGATTCATGTTTTTCCACAGTAAGAGTAAAAATTAAGCCAGTAAGCCATCTAAATGAGTCTGCCTAGACAACAGAACTGGGAATGGCTTTGTGCAGACTTTAGCTGGTAAAATCCTAATTTAGTTTGCCTGATGGAGTCTTACATATATGAATGAAGCCTCAAAATACTTCGTTTATTTAGAAGCTGATGTGGTTTACTGTTAAAATGTTTCAAAGTGTGACAATTGTATCAAGTCTTTCACATTGAGAGTTATTGTATATAGTGTAGGAAGGCTAGCCCTCCATGGCAAATTTATTGTAAATGTTTCCACTTTATTTAGGTGTGTCTTGTATTGGAAGAGACTTGAACATACCTCTTCACATCCCTATCTTATTTCTATATAGTGTTTGAAGAACCAGAAGATCCTAGCAACAGATCATTCTTCTCTGAAATCATCTCCTCCATATCTGATGTCAAATTTAGCCATAGTGGTCGATATATGATGACTAGAGATTACCTATCAGTGAAGATCTGGGATTTAAATATGGAAAACAGACCTGTGGAAACATACCAGGTATTCAGTGAAAATGTTAAAATGTTTTAGAACTTTTGAAGAAGCTGAGTCTTGCTAATAATCTTGATCTAGCAATTCAGTCTTTGTCTATAGACCACTGTGTCCAGGAGAAGCATCAGTAAGATGAGTGGGTTCCACACATATGCCAAGCAGTCTTACTATTTGCAGATGGTTTGCAGAAACAAAACCTATGTTTGGGTGTGTAGGACAGTCTCCCTCTTTGAGAATGAGAATTTGTAAAGGTAATCTTCAGCCATGAGACAGCATATTTGTTTTAGGGGCTTCAGTTGACTTCATATTCACCTGTTCTTTCTGGGAGAAATAGGAGGCAAAGTACTTCCTTTGCAAGAAATGTTTGGTTTACAACTAACACTGAAAATTGCTGTGGTAGTGTTCAAGTGAGTTAGTAAGAAAATTTTTGAAGGCTTCCTCTTCGCTGTCCATAGGAAGATGATTAGTCACTGCAAGATTTTTAGAAAGAAGTACACTTTGAGACTTATAAAAGAGTCTTAAGAAAGCTGCCTACAATGAAGCAAATAATATGCATTATGACAATTGCTCAAAGTGGGAAAGCCTTCAGAAAAGTTACCAAGTTCTGTAGATGTACCTTTTCCCGCCCCAGGTGATGATATACACACCCACCCACCCCCCCATATATTCTGTGGAGCAGAATATATTAATTCATGTATCTATTAATTTTGCTCTTTATCCATGCAGTTAAAGGAGGGAGCTGTGGATGCTCCTCTGAGGGAATAAACATGGTTGTCCAGTTGTATAATTATTTTGGAACAGAATCTATCGAGGTTATTTTACAAATATGTCACGTTTGTTATTCATTCAATTTAACTAATTTTTCCAGGTGCATGAATACCTCAGAAGTAAACTTTGCTCACTCTATGAGAATGATTGCATTTTTGACAAGTTTGAATGCTGTTGGAATGGATCAGACAGGCAAGTTTAATTCTTCTCTGTAGGCATTTAAGTCTCCTTAATTTGAGGAGGAGAAGACCTTTCAAACTGCTTGCTTTGAGAAGCATGGCCTCAAACATCTGTGTCTCTTCTTGGACTAGCTTGGATGATAATAATAATAATACTTTAGGACATGAATATGCATATATAAGCCGAAAATTATAACTGCAGTTTAGGATTGTAGAGAATTGCTTTAGTATACTAAATAGATGTAGAAGTTGACTAGAAATTAGAGATTCATCACTTTTGCTAGAGTGAAAATATTAATCAAATGTTACAGCTACTAAAAAACTGAAGAGACTGGTGAAATAATACTTTGAAATCATATTTAAATCATATTTTTAATATTTCACTAGAGGTTATTTTCAAATACAGTATTGTTACTTTCTTCCTGTCTCCTCTTTCATCTGCAGCATCGTCATGACAGGATCTTACAACAATTTCTTCAGAATGTTTGACAGAAACACAAAGCGAGACATCACCTTAGAGGCATCACGGGAAAACAATAAACCCCGTACGGTTTTGAAGCCACGTAAAGTTTGTGCAAGCGGTAAGCGAAAGAAGGATGAAATTAGTGTCGACAGCCTAGACTTCAACAAGAAGATTCTACATACAGCCTGGCATCCTAAGGAAAATATCATTGCTGTAGCTACTACAAACAACTTGTATATATTTCAAGACAAAATGAATTAGGTTTGGCATTCCTAACTGAAGAGTCCACTTCCTGCATAGTTGAAATAGTTGAATCTAGCATTTGTACCTGTAAACGAAAGAGAATGAGAGAGGTCCATTATGGCACCCCTTTCCAGTGTTTAAAAATGTGCCATATGACAACGCATTTTTATAGCTACATGGAGAAAGCTCTGTTGATCTGTCACTGTGTTCTTCTCCATGTCTGCTAGCCATTTAGGTGAGGATAGGGCACTTTTTAATTTAAATGACTACTTGCACCATCTTGCCTAATGGACTAGATTGGACTGTATCAACATTGGTTTACTCCACTTTTTATGCCTTCCATTGTGATGACGTCAAACACAGGGAAAGCCTTCAATCATGCTATGGGATTTAATTGTGTAACCTCATTACTGTATCATTTGTGGCCCCCTTTTTTATTAAATACAGCTCATTCTTGCTGTGGCTTGTAGCATTCCTCCTCCTTCTGGCCTCCTGGACTCCCCCTTTCCCTTTTATCCCCCTCCACCTAGCCCTGGTGGTGGTGTATAGAAAAAAAACAAAACAAAACAAAATAAAGCACATGAAATGGGTCCGTTTGGGGTCAGTGGTAAAGGGGGTCTGTGTTGCAACAAATGTTTTAATAAACAGTTGACTGTAATCACTCCTTGCCATGTCTGGCACCAAAAAAAGAAAAAATAAGGAGAAAAACAAACTACTGAATAAAAGTGACAAAGAATGGAGAATCTGTTTTCTTTTTTTAATCTACCTCTTTATACTCTGTGTTTTACCTTAGATGCATGAAAATAAAATGATGTTTTTTGTAATGATTTTAACCAGTATTAATTATTTTTCATGGGAATGAAGAGAGGGAGGGATTTCACAAGTATCTGCATTCATCCATGAATGAATGACAATAATACCAGCCTTAGTATGCGTTGACCATTTCCCTTGCAAAACCATAAACTGCTGTCAGATTTTGCCATAGTCTGATCTGGTCAGTTACTGCTCAAATATCCTTAAAGAGCCTCCGCCCCACACCCTTTCCTCCTAAACTATTGCTTAAGTTGGAATGGGAATAGAATTTGTAGGTTTAAAATCCATTTTATGAGACTGTCTTTTCAATATTTAGTTTTATCATGATTTCTGAAATGCCTTGTTTTAGGATACAATACCTTTAATGCCTCATTTAGAATACAAAGGCCCACGTGTTTTTTTTTTAAAAAAGTTGTTTGAATTCTTGTCTAGCAGTATGATGTTACATAGTACAAAATACCAAGTGATTACATAGATAATTACTACCGTGCATTCTGAGATGCTCTATTTTCTGTATTTTATTGCTATCAGTAACTGAGTGGAAATGTAGTTTATCATGCAAGTGTTTCTCCTGGCTTTTGGCTTTGCAAAATTATTGCACTTAAAGAAACTTAAATGGTGCAATGATCAGAAAATATGTGAAGTACAGAAGCTGCATGAAATAAGTGTTCATAGTATTTGAGCAATTTAAACTCTTAAGCAAATAAGACTTATCCAAAGATGAACTAGATACTGATGCTTTATAAGGCTCATGAGTTTTTACCTCCAGCTGTTTTTGCTAATTGTACTTTTCTGTTTACTTTTCCTTCAAGGAAATGTTTAGAATGGAGTTTTAAGTCAGAGTGAACTTGGCTGCAAAGATTTTCACTTTTCAGTTAATTACATTTAAATTATATCTGTGGCTTAGTTATAGGCAGCTATTATAATGCTTCCATTATTTGATCAACTAAGATACTGTTTCTGCTGTAAAATTGTGGCTGGGTTAGGGATTGTTAACAAGACAACTGTTGGAAACAATTTAATTTTATTAAGCTTTTGTGCTGTGGTTTGAAAAATGTAAAAATTCAGATATTTATTATATCTGGTTCTCTTAAACACGGTATCTGTCTTGTAACATGCATGCCTGACCATGAGCCTTTTTAAGGAATTTATTTTTTTCCCACCTGTTAGCCTTGAAAAAAATTAGTGGCCCCTTTGCCCTCCCAGCCCCTAGAACAGCAACTTGAATGCTTCTGGGCCCTAGTCCTATTTTATGTATCATGTGACTAATTTTACTCAAATGAATATGCTTCTAAATAGTTAAGAAAACAACTTGCTGAGTAATTGTGTGTATAGGTGTTTACAGGATCAGGGCCAAGGTTTATTCACTACCTTATCACAAGGACAAGAGAGAACTAGTGTGGGTTTTTTTTTTTTTTTTTTTTTTTTTTGCATCAGAGCTAGTAAAATTCATCTCCGTTTTGCGAAGAAGGGCAGAAGTTTAATTATTTCTATTTTGAAGGGATTGAGGGTTATAGCATCAAGATTGCTGCTTTTACTTACATGTGTATCTGTATATCCTGAATGATGCACTGAAAGGGAAGCCAGGATGAGAAGATGATGTAGAACTGAACAGGTAGACTTCATGTAGAACTAAGTGCAGCCTTCTAGCAATACTTCATTCAAGCAAAACTGCCTCTTGGACCTCAGCAGAGCATGCTGGTACGCATTCAGGGTTTTTAAAAGCTAGTCTTTGGGAAAAGTTTTTGTTTTATCAGTAGCAGTGATCCCTGACATGTCACTTGAGGTCTAATCTATCCTCACCAAAACCAGCTACTGACTGTGATGTCATAGTATCCAACTAGATAAAATTCTCTAAACATACTGTCCATTGACATATGCTGTAAATCTTATATTTTATTAATAAAAAGTATGCATAGAATATCTTTTGTCAGGTTGCTTTTTATCCTCTCTCCCTACTACCCTTTATTTACAGGCATTTTTGAGATTACTGATCTCCCCTGTACTGCATGATGAATGATACTCCATTTTACTGTGTTTATTTCTAGACCTTTTCCTAGATGACTGGGAGGAAGTGGTGGGTTTTAAGGTAATTCTGCCCTCTTCAAACATCTATTGAGAAAAAAAAAAAAAAAAAAAAAAAAAAAAAGCTGTTCCATTTCAGTGGTCCTTTCCAGCTCTTTATAAAACCAATGTAAATGTTGGATTGTTAATCCCTGAATACTGGACCAAACATAAAATGAGTTCTGTTCTGTTCCAGTGTCTTTCTTGAAGCCAGTGATACTGCCTAACTATGAAAACTGTAAGTTGTTTACTACCTGCAAAATTACAAACATACTTTAAACCACCATGAGACTTACCTGCAACAGCCAACATCCAGCTGCAGTTGTTTTTCTGACTAGTACAATTCTGAAGTATAGGCAAGGTCGGTGGCCTAAAGTTGGTGCTGATAAGCAGAAAGCTGGACTCTACTCTCTTGGAGAAGAGTTGCTGGCTATCTGAAAGTTCCCAAATGTAACCCAGCGTGTGCTTTCAAAATAACTATAAAGGAGTAATACTATTACGGAATGTTTGGATTCTTTTTTAATACATTGGGCTGGTCTGGAATTGGCTGCTCTCAGGCATGACATAGAAAGTAGTTTCTTTTGCACTGGTATTACTGCTATCTCTAGCACTGCATCTCTGGATATAGAGGTATATAGTCTCCTATTCCCAACATACTCTTCTGACTGTAATTGAACAATAGGAGATGTTTTGTCCTTTCCCATTTAATAAGCTGTTATAAATCAAAGGATTGGTGTATTGAATTGGAGTGGGGAGAAGTGTATTGGAAATGAGATTGCTACATAACTAGTTTCTTGAATGATTTGTATGTTTTCTCATAGCAAATGTCTTTTATTTAACCTAGTATAGAAGGGTTTATTTTTGTTAAAAAAAATGATACAAGTGGTGGAAGAAAGCAATAGAAGTGGCTGAAATAAAAACAGTAAGAATTTTTCTAGTGTGATATGGCTCAAAGACCAAGGAACAGGATTAACTACCATTTCTCTACCTCTACACAGTTTACCTTTAAATTCTAATAATTTCAGCCTTTGGCAGATTATTCATCACTTGTTTTTCTTTTTCAAGAAAAACATTTAGCAGAGATTTTTTTTTCTGACACAATTTTTTTCTGTATCAGTGTTCTCCACTAGGAGACAAAACGTCGCCAAAAAAGGTGCTTTCAGAATATAAAGCATCAAAATTAAATTTTGTGACTATCCCTAGCGGTCGTCTTTGGAACGGTCAATTGTTTGCAAAGATCAGTATGTTTGATCTGTCACTGCTAGATGTAAAATCTCAAAAGATTCTAGTATATATTATCACTGCCTCCATGATGCAGAAAACAGCTTAGGTGTGTTAGACAGGCTGCCTTTGCTTACACACTGTCTACTGCGGTGACTGATACCTGATAGCTGGACATCATACTTGCTATTATAAACAAACATGCTGTTTTACTGTATTATCTTACTGTCAGAAAACAACAGGAAAGTAGTACTCGGGTCTGCTATACCCAGCACACTCACACTGAGGGGTGGAATACATCTTAGCAACAGGTTAACATTTCTTCTGGTTTGGGAGAAGCAGCACTAAACAACAAAGAAAATACAAATTGCTGCATCTTTAAGAAGGTTTTGGATGGTTCTTTACTTAAATTGCCTTGAACGTACACAATGCCTTAGAACCATGGGCAGGAAACAGTGCTATGAGCTCACCTCAGCTCTTTGAGATAGATCAGGTGGCTTGTTATGTTTGACTTGAATCAACTTTAAGGCTTTATAGGAAAACCTTTTCATTCCACTTTGGTAGGAAAGGTCTTTCTCTCGAGTTTACAGCTATTGTTTCTGTTCTATTGTCGTGCAGCCTTCTGTCCCTCCAACCTTGCTATTGTAATAGCATTTTCCACTCCAGGATTCAAATTACTTTGCAAATGTTGATTACATCATTAAACTGCCTTAAGGAACAACATGTCTAGTGGTTGAAACACAGGGTTGAAAGTCAGGAGTTCTGAATGCTATTTCTGGCTCTGCATTGACTCACTCTATAATTTTGATTAATTTATTTCTGACTCAGTAATTTTAATAGTCCCACTTTACTGATAAATATTCATGACACAAGTATTATAGCACATGCTTCCTGAAGGATCGAGATGACAAATATTCACATACCACTTGTCATGTTAGCCTGTGATTGTTAGGATAACAAAGCAGGACAGGGGCTCCCTAGGCTGGTTTTCTATTCAAGATCATAAATAGCTTATTGTTCTGATTCCAGTCTAGAATGTACTAAACAGTATTTGCATGTTAATCACATTTATCAGCTTCACAATTCAGTTTGGCCCTTCTACATGTAAACAGACCTTCTAATAAATAATTTAAGTTACTGCCTTCTTTTCTCTGTATGTAGCTAATTCTATTCCAGTGATATCCATGGGACATCTAGATTTTCCACTTAGTAAGATCAGACATTTGGTACAACATTCAGGGTATTTAGTCATTTTGGTAAGAAATAAAACTTCGTTATGAAAGACTGACTTCAAATGTCCACATTTTAGTAGATGGTCACCTGTCACTAGCATAGATTAACAGAAGATGAAAAACAGTTGAAACTGGTATTCCAGCATGGGATGGTAGTGACAGGAGTAGATACAGAGTTCCTTTCTGTAGCTTTAAACAGTTTAGACACAAACAGAACAAAAGTGCTTTCTTTGGATGTCTGGTGGGGGGATAATGAAAGAAAGAACATGAATGGAAATGGATCTGCCTGACTCCATTTCAGTCCCTGATGTTATTAATATCACTAAACTTCTACTGCAGATACGATAATGGAAGAAACACAATTTGTATTCTAACGGCTGCTGATGTGAGGGAATTATAATATAGACTATTCTGTTGCTATTTAGAAGAAAAATGCTTATAATACTTGTGCGGGTTACAGAAAAAGTTCCATTAATAAAAGATTATAGGCCTCAAAATGTACCTTGACATTTAAATGATGTCAAATAGAATAAAGTTAGTAAAACTGATTTCTCAAAGAGTGAAAACAAATTAACAATCTTCTGTGATTTAATCATTTTCACTGATTCTTTTTGTTAAAAGATTTCAGTTAAATAGATGAGCAGCTTAAGAATCCTAACACAGGTTCCCCTAAATGCAATACAAAATTTATATGAAAACTCACTGTGCCTTGAGGAACTGACATTATTTGATTTTCCAGATAATAGTGACTTTTATCTTGAAAATTAGATCATTTAGAAAAACTTCATGTATGTATATATAATCTTTCCATGAAATCTATTCTAAATAAATAATTGGTACATAAGTTACTCACATAAGACTGAAGAAACCTCAGCAGGGTATGGTAACTGTTGCAGAACAACCAACTTTGCATCTGTATTTCATCGCATTTGAAAGTCTCTCCTATGCAAATTCAACGTTATTCCCATTCCTGATACAGCAGTAGGTGCATAAATAGCCTGAGGTTGTCTCTCTTCATTTTCATATTGAAAGGAATCTGTGGTCCACACTAATGATAATTTTACTTGTTACAGTCATATTCTTTTGCATTCCAGTTAGGAACAAGTCCAATTTTGTTACACATACACTAGCTGCTCTGTGGTGACTGTCTGGCACTACCAAAAATCTACTGTGCACTTTGTCGACTGGTGCTTGATCATATAAGAGAGGCTTGTCTGTTAAACACTATAATTTCAGATGAGTATTGCTTGTAATTTAAAAATGACGAATTCCTTCAGAGAGTCTTTACTGTACTTAATGGACCTACAAGTTGGCTGTAAACTATCTGAGGAAAAAGGAAGGTTGATGAGAGGGGAAAGAAGCGTCTGGAAACTCATACCATTACACTGTGCAGGCTGGACAGGTTAACTCGCCACACTCGGGGAGTATTTGCTGTCCCTCAATCACAAACTCGCCTGGGCTGGCGGCTAGACGGTCGTCAGCGGAGTCGAGAAGGCCGGCAGCTTCTGTGCGAGCCGCCAGGGTCCAAGGCCTGGAGCAGGGCGTGGGCCCCGTGGGTTTGGCCTCAGCTCAAGGTGGGGGAATGCGACCGAGGAGTCTTTCCTGTCAGGAAAGCGGTGCCCGAGGGAGAGCAGGTTGTGCGAGCAGGGCCGAGCCCCCACTCTCCTCGCTTCCCGCCATTTTGCCTCGATGGGGAGCTCGCCGCGCGCGCGCCTCTCCCCTCACAGCCTGCCCACGCCCGCCACCCGAGGCGCAGGCGCACTTGGCCCTGGGCGCATGCGCAGGGCGGCGGGGCCGCCGCGGGACGTGCGCAGGCACGGTGGGAGCCATGGTGCGCGGCACGCGTCGCGGGGCGGGCGGCGCGTGCGCGGCGGCGGAGGGCGGGTGCGGCGCGGCCCGCGCGTGCGCAGCGGGAGGAGGTGGGGTGCCCGGGCCCGGAGCGGAGTCCAGGTTTGTTGTTGTTGTTGTCCCAGCCCCAGCGGCTCCGCAGTTGCCTCTGCCGCCGCTCCTGCGCCGCCATGTCCTGCCCTCAGGAGCCGCCGCAGCACAACAACAACAACAACCCGCCGGCCGAGGGGACGCACACCGAGCCGGGGCTCAACAGTGAGTGCGGCCCGTGTTAGCCTACGCAAATGGGCGCGAGTTCGGGGTGGGGGGAAGGGTGTAACGGCTGCCCCGGGGACTGCGACCCCCTTCGCCCCTTCGCTGGGCCGGGACTGGTGCGGAGCGGGGCCGCGCGAGCCGCCGGGGGCCGGTGGGTTCGGCTGCGCGCGCCGCGGGCGGCGCGGAGGGCGGCGGAGGTCTGAGGGGAGCCGAGGGTCGCGGGGGCGAAAGGGCTTTCGCGGGGGCTTCGTGACGGGAGCGGGGATGAAATCGGCGCCGTGAGGTGACTGGGGCCCGGGGGTCACTGCGCGCGGGACTGGGAAGGCGGAGGGTGCCGGGGAGAGAGGTGTGGAAAACGGGGTGAGAGCTGGGGTGGGCGCGTCGGGTGGGCCCGGCCGCGGGGCGAGGGCGGGAGGGCGCCGGCGCTCTCTGAGGCGAGCCGAGCCGAGCCGAGCCGCTGGGCTTGGTGCGGGACGCGCGGCGCCCTGCTCGGGGGGGGGGGGGGGTCGGTGCCGGGCTGAGGGGAACGGGCCGCGGCGAGGGCGACCAGAGGCAGCGGTGAGCGCCCTGGGCCGGTGCCCGAAGAGGAGAGCGAGAGCAGGTTTGTTTCTCGGTGTAGCTAAGTTTATTCAATGGCTGGTGTTAGCAGCTAAGATGGGGATACAGCAGGGCAGAGGGAGGAGCGTGACTGTGGGAATGAGTTTATTCAGTGGCTGAGTCAATATCACTGACGTGAGCTATTTTCCTCTATATCCGGCATCTATGTCAGCTGCTCTGCTGCATCCTTTTGTTCCCAGGATAACACTAGTGTGGCACGTCGATGGTTTTATTTAGGCTGTGGTACTTATTTGGCTTCTTTCATGTTTTAAACAGCTCTTTAAACATGTGGGTTTTCTTGTTTGTCAGTACCAAGGATACTGCAGTCGGAGAAATGAATAAAATGAATTAATGATTAACTATCACCTTCATGGGTTACAATGAAGTTAAGTTGATGACAAAATATGTTGGCTAGCTGATCCTCTGTAACTCAGTGGAAATTGTATTAAGGAAGAATAAACCATGCTTGTTTCCTGAGACTGCTATTATGTTATAGTAACATTACATCTTATGATAACTATGGAAGTTTACCACAGTATGTTCCCCTGAGTCAAACGGGTATCTTTAGCAATTTATTCAAGGTTGTTAGCATATTTAAGTAACAGTTATACTGTGTTACATTTGGAGCATGTCTAATGCCTAACTTGATGCCTTGTACTTAGTTTATAAATTGTAATTTTTGATGCTTCCTCTACGTTCCGGTATTTCCTTTCTGCTTTCTGTTAATATACTAACTTATTTTGTGGGAGATGTTAATCTGCTTTAAAATAGGAGCAACAAGAGATGAGTGTGCTGTAAGCCTGTGCAGGATCTGCCCACATAGATCTTATTGCTAGATCAGCACATAAAGGCTTAGCAAAATCAATGTAAGATTACTTAAGGCAGTGAGCACAAAGTATGAGAGAAAATGTTGATGGTCTGCGCTCTGTGAACCAAAAAAATGCAACCAATTGGCCCCGTGTAGGCTTAGTACTGCTTTCAGAAGTTTAGCCACTGCACAATGCTTTGGTGTTATAGGTATGTTTTCTGCTGTTATACGAGCTTTTCAATGAACCTTTTCAGGCTAATGAATTTAGACACTTACTCATTTTGTTTTGAATGTCATTTGTGTGTGTTTAAGGCTTTCATTCAAAGTTCTCCTAGCCCTTAAATCAAATGTCAGAAAACCTGAGACTGAAACCGGTAACTGAACTAGGTCACGCAAAAAAGGGTTGCTTTCTTTTGGAATCCCGAAAGTTTCATGTATTTTGATTATTATGAAGTTCTGTTACAAAAAGAAGAAATTCTACCTTAGATGGAATACCATCTAGCTGTATCGTGAGAAATCTGCTAAATAATGATCACTGTGGGAACTTGAACAGTTGCCCCTTTTTTCTCTCCTCAATATATAATGGTGTATCTCACTGTAAAAGCGTTATTTCTTAGCTTATTCAAGTTGCCCAGGACTCAGACTTGTTGTGAGCTATTTGTTTGGAGTATTTAAAAAGAAAAAAAAAGACTTTGAATTTCTTTCTCCGTGCAAAAGTAGAATCAGAAACTGAGTAAATAAAATGTCACTCCATTTTCCCCAAGCATTTACATGCTATTGTTTGAACACTCCATCAGTTATGAGTTTTTAGCTAAAGTTGTAAGATCATTCTTACCCTTTAGCTTTTTCTAAATATAACCAATGGACTAGATTATTTATGTTTTTTAAGAATCTGTCCGAGACTTTCATGGAAAAGCAGTTGCAAAGTAGTCTTAGTTAGTGAAGTTCTAAACTTCTTAAAATGGGTTTTGGGTTTTATATTTTGGCAAAAACAATGTCGTCATAGTTCCTAGGCATCTTCGCTTGCCTGAAAAAAAGTAAAGGAATGTTCTAAGTATACATGGTAATTCTGTAGAACTGTTCTGTAGAACAGTTATAACACCGACATTTTGATGAAGGTAAAAATTTGATACAAGACTAGTAAATAATTTCTTGATGTTTAAATTTCCTGTGAAAGATTGCATTCAGTTATTTCTTCATTTTTGTAGATTATCTGGATACTATTTCTTGCTAATTTGAGAAAAAGTGAAATAATTTTTCTAAAACATCATTGAAATTTCTTAAGAATTATTAAAATGAAAAAAGTGAGCATGAAAAATAATTAGACTTACCTATTAACTACAGAAAAATATTCATACTGGAATATTTTGCTTTAGAACATGGACAAAGCTGAAATTATTTTGGAGAAAAATATCATTCATGTTAACAGTTTTGGCTTTTTTTTAAGTATGTATATTATGTGAGTTGGGGAGGCATGAGGAAGTGATGATACTCTTTACTGTTGGAAATAGTAAAGTTAAGAGTTCTCATGTGAATGATTAATTCAGCTTATTTTTGAAGGAAGAGTGAGGCAAGATGCATTCTTTGTTACTTGGCCAGTGTATTCTCAAATATTTTGCTGTGCTGCTGTTGTAAGAAAGAAACAGTTTTAGCTCCTTCAGTGAAGAGAAAAAGGTGACTGCATTCATGTTCAGATTTCATGCAGTAATTTCTACCATGTATTACCTAGACCTGGATTAAACATATTTAGAAGATACTGTAGTAAACCTTTGTCAACTAGGAGACCTTCTGAGCAGGGTGTCTGAAACTTAAGGTTTATTGGCTCCCTCTCAGAGACAGTTTGTGGCTGCTGGTGGGAGTGTATTACATGCTTTGGCTTGATGTCAGATTGAATTTATGTTTCCTTGAGTGTATTTTGACTCATTAGAAGTGAGGTCAGATGGGGAACGTGCTGCCTGTCATGTAAGCTACTGCTTGACTTGTTGGGACTCTTCATTCATAGTTTAATTTGACTGTTCTTCTTTAGTATGGCTATAACACGTTCTAGATAAATGGCAAGTTTTCTGAGTCAAGAGTAAACTACTGTCAAATATGTATTTGTGCATAGGCGTCACTGCAGATCTGTTTAGTAGCTGTGTACTAGAGCTACCAGTTCAGATAGTTTTCCAGTGGTCTTTTTTCTGTCTGCATTAGAAGAAATAGTCTCCCTTGCATGTGTGTGTTTGCCTTCTATTCTTTCAAGTTGTTTGTCATTTAACTGTGGGTTTTTTTCAGTGTTAGATGTCTTGCAGATCTCAAGCATTATAATTTTCTCAATAGATGCAATATACTCCAAAATTGTTATTGGGAAGCCTATAGTTCTCTGGCCTGTCTATTAATTGCAGTGGCCACATGCTTTTCTGCAGGTGTGGCCTCTTATTGAAAAGGTGTTGCTATAAGGCAAAATGATGTTGCTGATTTGTTTCTTGTAATGTGGCCTTTCTTTTTTTCAAAATATAGACATTAGTGACTGATCATCATTAATCAGCACAGAACACAGACAATATAATTTTGGATTTATCTGACCAAAGGATGCCTTTCATAGTTACAGTTCATTATCTGAAAATTAATTGTATGTTCCATTATTTTCTGATGATATTCTAAGTAGTTCTTTGTATTCATGGCTAAACCTTTTAATGAGCTATTTGAAAGGATGGGTACATCAAATATAAAGTTACTTAAGAAAACTGATGTGATTGAGGACTTCCTAACAGAAACAACACTTAAAGACCTTGTATTTCCCTAACAATTATTTGACAAGCTGGAAATTTGTAAGGTCCTAACTGCAAATACTTGCTTACGTGGAGCTTAAGAAAATGGTTAAATGCTGTAGTTTTATAATATAGAAAAATGCAGTGTGAACTTCAGTAGCAAGTGCAAAAACTAAAAGAAAATCCTGCAACTGGTAGCCGTTTCAGGCAAATGTGTATGTTCTGATAAATAAACTGACTATACTAAAATGATGCCTGTTATATATCTTAATAATCCTGTTAGGATCACAGTTGGATAGGGAATATATTTAAACAACAGGAACAAATAGAAGGGTAGAGATCTGAGGGCACCCCCTCAGAATATTAAAAGATGTTTATGACTTAGTATTTCCAAAATATTTAAATTGAATACTGTTGTTTTTGAACATACTGGTAAAGATTATTTTCTGTTAATCTTCACATTTAAATTGACAAAGGGGGAGACCTCAATCAGCTGCAGAATACATAAAATTTTTTAGCAAATACATTTATTGCTGATGACACGTTCCTAGCTCTTCTGTCAGATCTGGGTGCATACAGTGATATCCCATATTTAGAATTATGGGAGAAGAACAAGCAGAATTCATCTCAAAACTTGTAGCCCGAGTAGGCTGTATACACGCTTCCCTAGCTGTGAATAAAACCCCAAAAGGCTCAACAGATCTCATTGAATTTACTATTTACAAGTTTTAGTTTTCCCATGTAACTCAAGTTTGTTACTTTGTTAGCAGTGAAATCTTTAAATCTAACTTTGAAATGTAAGTAATCATAGTACTTTAGATGTGTACGGATGCATAATACCTGCCTTTAACTTCTGATAATTTGAATTTGATATGACCCACTTATTAAGGTTATGGCAGGATAGGTGGCAGATGGCACTGAATGGGAAATGTTTGTTAGAGGGCCAGGCAAAAGAAGTTGAATGAGGGCAGCTAATGAGAATGGCAGTCTGCCTGATGTACATGACTGGTTTAAAGATCATAGCCTTTGGAAGTGTCAGGAAGATAGCGTGTATTAAATTGAAGGTGAGGGGATTGTATAGGAAGAAGATTAAGGAATGAAAATTTCCTTTCAAAAAGGAATGTAGAACAGGGAAGTGGAATAATTAGTGTAATTAAGTGATACGTAGATAGTTGAAGGTTCAAACTGCAGAGAGAAATTTATTAAAGCATTATCACAACATTAAAAGTGTCCCTCTCTCCTCAGTTACTGATTAGTTCAGAGGTAAATAGTAACATAACTTTTTAGCAGAGGTGGTTGTTGTTGATGAAATGTGAAGAAACATGTCACCCTTGTCTTCAGTGTTTGAGTTTGTTCCTCCCTCCCCCCCCAGTATGGCAGTGTATGTTATCTGAATTCACCATATTTGTGGGTTTTTTTCTGTGTGTAATTGATAAACTTCAAATAGGTTTTAGTTTCACTGCTTTTAATGAAATTACATCTGACTGGCCCAACAGGTTCCTGGGTGGAGTTACAGATGAACGGCAATGGCAATAGCAATGATAACGGCAATGGGAAAAATGGAGGTTTGGAACATGTCCCTTCATCATCCTCTATCCATAATGGAGACATGGAAAAAATTCTTCTGGATGCCCAGCATGAATCAGGACAGAGCAGTTCAAGAGGTAGTTCTCACTGTGACAGGTAAGGAAATATTTGCTGTCCTAAATATAAATTCTCATAATTTCTATCCTGTAGACATTAACTGAAGGATGTGTTTTTGGATTGGCTTATGCTTATCATGCCCCAGTATTTGAAATAGTTGATGTGTCATGATAACTTACTATCAAATAAGTAAATTAACTTGAAGTCTGTTTCAAAAAGCATGACCTGTTGTGTTTTTCCTTATATAAGAGTGTTTGATCGGATGTAAAAGCTATTTAAAATTTGTTACTGCTGATTGAGTTGTGGAATGTAGTAGGCCTAAAGTATTTGAAAATAATCCAAACAAGTATTTCAAATATAATGGTTACTGTAGTGGAAAATAAAGTTTGTTACATCTGTATTGTTGAGAAACTAACTGTCAGTAGTTAAGTATTTTCCAATTCAACCAGAAATGTTAGCTGTCACTGTATAGTTTTTTTTCTTTTACTAATACAAGGATTTTTTCCCCCTATTTCCATCCACATTTTAAATGAACAAGGACATTCCATTTTTTCACTTAATTTTCCAGCTGTTAACTTTTTGGTAATTTTTTTTGTTATTTTATAGTTGAAGTAGCTTACAAGAAAGGGGAGGTATTTGGATTTTTTATAGAAACTTTATAAAGTTTCTGGTACACTTTGGTATTCCTCTCTAAAAGTTCTAAACCAGTAAGTTCTTCAGTGTTCTTTGAATTATTTCTAAAATGCATCTTTTATGAAAGCTGAAGTCAAGTTAAAAAGTTGCCCTCAGTATTTTGGTGAGTGAGATTAGCATTGCTGCATCATATAGCATTTTGCCTTGTTCCTCATTTACCTTATCTACGATTGTTTAGCAGTAATGCTTTTGTAGTTGATGGGTAGTAGTATGAAAAATATGACATAATCAATTTTTCTTCAGCCCTTCACCTCAAGAAGATGGACAGATAACGTTTGATGTGGAAATGCACACAAGTAAAGACAGTAGTTCTCAGGTATTTTCTTTGTTAACCTTTACACGTCGTTAACTTAACTTTTTTTAATGTTGTAGGTGTTGTACATAGATAATGTATTTATACAGATCCATATCAGGAGTACTTGAGGGGTACAGCAAGCTCTGTCATGTATGGAAGGTTTTTAAAAGTTATGTATTCTACATGCCAAAATAAATGTATTAAACTACTGATTTCTAGCAAATTGTTGTTTTTTTTTTTTTTTTTCTTTTTCATTTTGAGACACTAGCCTGGGCTGTTACCTGCAATAAAAGAAAAAAAGTTATCTAAATCTTGTTTGTTCAAAATCTAGAGCTGTTCCTTAACCATTTGGATAAGGCTGTTTGCTTACCTTGTACTTTGTTCTTACTTTTTTTTTTTTTAAACTCAGTCTTTGTTATTGAACTGTATGTAATACTTCTATCTGAATTAGTAAATCATGTAAATTTTTGTACCCTCAAGCTTGTGTCAGTTTATATTCTTTTTTATTTTCAGAACAGTGTTTGTATTAAAAAAAAAAAATCCAGAACAATTATTTTTAACCACCAGGTAGGGATAGTAAATTTTTTTAGGCTTACATTCTTTATTAATTGAAATTTGACTTTTAGAGACTTCCAGCTTTGGAGTGAGGAAAAATGAAGCTCCATCTCTAAACTTGAAAAATACTGTGTTCAGTAGCAGAGATGTTTAACACTTTTTCAAGTTGTCTGTGTCAAACTTGTTTTGCTTTTGAAATATAAATATTTCTGCATGAGATATAAAGATGTTCAGTTTATTGCTTTGTGGATAATTAGCTCACATGATTGTGGGTAATCTAAACAATGCAAACTGAGAGGAGACTAATGCTGAACACTTAGTTTGATCATTTAATGGAATTTGCTGACTTCGGAATATAAATAGAAAGCAATTCTGAAAGAATGAAACCTTGCATTTAATTTTGTGAAAGAATTGGCACAACAGGAGGACTGTTGCCTTTCTTCTTTACAGAGAGCCATAACAGTCTGAATGAAGTCTTTGTGGTCTTCGGTTAGGTCTGCCATCTCTCTTTTCTGATTGTTCTATTTGATTACTTCAATTACTGCAACTCTGATATAGTTCTTACTTTAATGTTTTAGTGATACAGTTTAATTTGCTAAAGATGACTCAGGAAACTGGTTTTTTGCTCAAAAGGATTTTGTTTTTGTACCGATGCCATTTCATGTTAGCCAAAGAAATGATGTTCTCCAGCTGTCTTAGCTATTCTTTCTTTCCTGTATGTTAACACATCAGATATTGCACATATTGATGTAACTTTGGATCAAAACAATTATGCTGAGAACTTGCTTTTGTTTACTGCATCTGGGACCCACACAGGAGAGGCCTCTAGTTACGAGTAATACTTACTTTGAATGCTGTAATAACTCCTTTAAAACATTTTTTTTACTTGATTGTTTTTTTTTTACTTTTCTCCACATACTCTATTGTTTAAATCAAATACAAATAACAAAAAATATAGTACATACAATGATGTTTATGTCCTGGATAAAATGATATCATCAGAGATATACTGACCTATGCAGACCATCCTGCTATCATAATAAAATCTCTTCTAAATAATCCTGAGACCAAGAACACTTGCTTATTTATCAGGTGCCAACATTTGATGCTTATCATTTTAGTCACTGCTGATGATCTTGATTTAGTACTGTAAGAAATAGCTGACCGAGTGTTATAAGGCTTGTACTACGTATGTTTGCAGTCTGAAGAGGAAGCAGTGGAAGGAGAGAAAGAATTGGAAGTTTTGAAGAAAAGTGCTGACTGGGTATCAGACTGGTCAAGTAGGCCTGAAAACATTCCTCCTAAGTGAGTTAAACTCTTTATTAATGAATATTTCTTTTGTATAAAGGAAGGAAGAATCATGAGTCATACATGCATGAAATTATTCTGGCCCTCCAGATAAGGCTATCTCATAAAAAAAACACATAGATTTTACTTGGGAAGGCAAAAAAAAAAGTCAGTGTAATTAAGTATGAAAATCTTAATAGCATCAGAATTGCCTTTTTATTGAAACTGATACAAATCTACAGCGAGTTGATCACATGGTTACTTTACAAAATTATAATTATTGGGAGAGCTGGGTACTTGGAGCTGGGATTCATGGGATTTATTCTTGGCTTATTGAATGGATTAGTGTTGGGCAAGTCTCCTAAATTCTCTGTACCTTTTTTTCTTTCTATGTAAAATATGTAATGTTCATCCACGGAAGGGGAAACGTTGAGATCCTTGAATGCAAAGCATTTTTATTAAAATAGAGGATGCTGTCTATATCTGGCAGACTTCTGTATCTCTGTTTGGAACAAAAAATGAGGCTCTTGCTAACAAATCACATCCTGAAATTCCCTCTCTCGGACCTACCTCTCTCTTCAGCTACTGCTCCCTTTGTCTCTATACTGTCTGTGTAAGTGGTCTCTCCACAATACCTCCTATTATTCTCTTTGAGCCCTTACTCTATGTAAGAGGTCTCTTGCTTTGATCTCTAGCTCTTTGTACTTTTTTTTAAAAAAAGTTCCTACAGAGATCTATGCATTTGTGTGCAAAAGAAAAAAAGAAACAAAAACTTGCTAAATTTTCCCCTCCCCTTCCCCTCTTTTTTCAGGGAATTTCATTTCAGACATCCTAAGCGTTCAGTGTCTTTAAGTATGAGAAAAAGTGGAGCAATGAAAAAAGGTGGCATTTTCTCTGCAGAATTTCTTAAGGTTTTCATTCCATCTCTGTTCATATCTCATGTTTTGGCTTTGGGACTAGGGTAAGTATTAACCTAATTCTCACTTCAAATTTTGCATCTGACTGCTTTTCCGTTTTGCTGGTTTTTCAGGGGTTTACTGAAAAAGGTTTTACAAAGAATAACTAGATTATTATTATACCTTGCTCAAACTAATTTCAAATTTTTTGTTTTTGAAATTCAGGAGAACTTTGCTGCAATTACGCAGCCATTTGTATGCTTTATTCCTGGAGAGATTCGAGTTTCTTATATTGAAAATGCATAGATTATCATGAATTTGGAAGTAACCTTTGTCATTTCTGACACAAACCATTTGCTTATCCAGCCCTTGTACTTAAATCCTTCCTGTTATAATATAGGGAAAGTAAGAATAAAATAGGTGGAAAACTACTGTAAATTTTGCCAACTGTTACTAGAACACTTTGTACAACTAATGATGCTGAAGTCCTATATGTATGGCACGTACTCTGTAATTTTCAATGTCTAATGCTACAATTGTGATATTACTCAAATTTAAGTTTTGAAAACTTAAAGTAGATATGTAAAATATTCTACGTATCTTGTGAGATCAGTTTCTGCTCTGCTGAGCAATATTTTCAGTGCCTGTGTAATCCAACATAATCTCTGAGTTTACGTAAATTCTTATTATATTTATCCATCTTATATTCTTCTGTGATGGGGGCAAAGCTATGTACTCATAAATGTGTTTTTATTTGTTCCTGGGGTAATTCAAGTGTCTTTTTACATTCTTGTAAACTATTGGCTAAATTAGTAGGATGGAATACGTGAAAGTGTCAGAAGACATTTGTACTATAGCAATTGTGCTAGCTATAATATTGTTTATTTCTGCGGCGAGTTAAATCTTGCCTGGGTTAATTTTTTAAAGTCAGTATTCATTTAGGTCTACATTGCTTTTAAAGCTCACCTTCCTTCATTTATAGGCAGTACTTTGTTTTACCATAATACCTCAGAGTGTTGCTCAGCTGTTCAGCAGCCCCACGTACCCATTACTCTACAACGGTACATAGAAGCTTTTAGACTGGGGTTTTCAAATGAGCTCGGGACAGATAGAAACAGTCTTACTGGGCGTTGATAATATCTCTGTCTGTCTAGGCTTTTCTGAAAATCTTCCTCTTTATGTAATTTTATATGAGAAGTGAAATCCTCTGGAAGATTCTCATCAAACTTATTTGAAAGACAAATTAGAATAGCTGAGTGCGTGAGGACTGTTTCAAAAACAGGGAGTAATTCTGTGAAATGCGATATGCCTTATACTTTTTATTTCAGCATCTACATTGGAAAACGACTGACCACACCTTCAGCCAGCACTTATTGAAAGATGGAGTGCAAAACCTGGAAATCCACGTGACCTGTGAAGGTGTTACTGTCTCATTTAGTACATTTGACTTGAGACCATTTTAAGCATGACCCTGACTTCACCCTTTCTTTACATATCCAGGTTTTTGCTAACTCTTGGAATTCAGTATTGTGTTGGAACTCTGTTGAGGTGGTGTTTCGCTATCTACCTTCTTTTCCTTTTTCCTCCCGTTCCCCTGCCTCTTGGCCTGCAAGACACGTCAGAGTTGCTGAACAGAGTTTACAATTGTCTATATGTTGCAAGGGCTTCTCAATGCAAAATGCCACCAGCAAATTTTAATTTTATCAGTGATGCTGTTGCCTCTCTGGTGCAACCTGACTTAAATTGCAATTGTGCATGGTATAAATGTTGACTGTATTATAGTGATTAAAATTAACAATCTCTTCAGAAGAAAATTATTGATTGAAGAATTTTTTTTTTTTGAAAAACAAGCTCGTTGTAAACTAAGAAATCACTGGCAATAAAAAAAATATTTTAAATTAGCTTTTGGGGGAATTCACTTAATCCCTTATTGGCTAACACCATTTAATTTGCAGGAGGCAAAGACTGCGTAAATTTTGAAGTAGGATAACTAGATCCATCAGCATATTTTAATATTAGGTAATTGTTGTAATCTTGTCTTTTCTATGAAGTCAGCTCCGTATTCCTGGTAGGAAAACCTGTCTGATGCCTAGAAAATATTAGAAATATTGCGTTGTTTGCATGTGAAGAAGCTTTTCTTTTCCTTATCTTTTTCTTAAGAGAAAATCTTCAATGTAAAATTTTCCTTCTAAAAGTAGTTTTAAATTAAGGAAAAATCCAACAGCTCTAGGTATAGTAAGACTCTGTATAAAAGGATATGATTCTTTGTTGTGGAACCATTTTACAATTATGAAGATACGGCAGTTTCAGAAGTTAAAGCGTTTGACTTATCTTTAAAGGGGACAATCTTGCAGGCACATAAAGATTCAGAAGTTGTAAAGTTCTGAAATGTCTTCTGCAAATGAGTTTTCAATATTCCTATTTCTCTTTGTTTACTGTATAATTCCCTTTGGGGATATATGAAATCTGAAAATCTCTTGTGATGTCTCATGTTAGATAGAATTTTCACTAATGTTGTTGAACTTTTATCTTAGGGAACATTAAGCCTTGTCCTCCTTCAGTGACACTTTTTTCAAAATGTGAAGCTTTAGTACCAAATTGTTACAAAGCATTGGGGCATACATGTCCTTAAATAGATTTTATTGGATTTCAGAACATGTAGCATGACTCTGAAGGATAGAATACTCTGGGGTTTTTATATATATATATATAAATATAAAAAAAAGTATATAGACTTTAATACCAAGTATTTAGGGAACCAATACTAATTTTAAAGCTAGTTTAAATAAAAACATTAGTAGGTTGACTCATAGAAAATGTTAAGAAACTGTGGTCAGCCAGTTTGGAAAAAACAGCTATCGATAATTGTTTGCTTGCATCAGATTTTATAGAGTTGATTATTTGATACAGCAGTGATTGCTTGAAACAGTTGATGTGTAGAGGCTAAATCCCAACTGAGGTTTGATTTAAAAGAACATAACTCCCAGGAAGTAAAAAAGTTAAGTGTAAACCTACTGCTAAGCTGTATTTATTTTTATTCTCTACTTCTGAATGCTAGTAGAGAATACTTTTGGGGTGAAAGGGCAGTCTAACAATTCTGTTGAGACATCTGCTTTTTTCTTCTAGTTGTGAATACTGGTGGCACATGAGTTGCCCGTAATTGCCATTTGTTTCAAGTGTGGATACTGGGTTTCACCCAAAGGTGGGGGAGGGAAGGGGGAAGTGGTGAACGGTGTTGTAGATTGTACCAAGCACATCATTTTAGGGTCCTACATAAATTGAGGGGAGGGTAAAAGGCTGAAACGCTTTCAGTTCTAATTATAGCACCTTGTTTTGTATGGAAATTGGAATAGTGGCGAAATAGATTTATATTAAGTAAGCAGTACTTTCATTAAAAAAAAAAAAAAAAAAGAAAAGAAAAGATTACCCCTTTAAAGGGTAATTCATCTACAGAGTATCTGATAAATAATTTTACAAACTATTGACTGGAGTATCAACACAGCTTAGGTAATAGTTGAAGGAGCCATGAAGTAAAAAAAAAGATTGTGAAAACTACAACTGAGGAATGGATACATGATCACTGTAACACTTGCTATTATACAATGCAGTATTTATTGATTCCCTACTCTAAGCTTTGGATGAAAGTCTACAACTTCTAGTTTTACCATGAACAGAAACAGATTGTTGTATAATTTGAAAAGGGGTTTCAACTATTGGTAGTTGAAGTTTTAAGACAAATGTTGTTTAAAAAAGCTTTATACCTGTTTACAGTTTTGGAAAAAAAAAATGCAGGCTTCATTTTTCTTATATTCAGTGAAAACTGGCCTAAAATATTTGTAAATAGGATCAAGAAAAAAAAATGCATAAACTCGCACATTAAAAACGCAGCAGGCTAATTTAACTGCAGTAAAAGCGTATTTACTTATTGTTTTAAGAAGTGAAAGCTGAAGATTGTTAAAAATTCATTTTTTTAATTGACATTTGTTGAACTATTGGAGTTAACTGAGCCAAAGTGATTATGCATTCTTCATAGATTAGTTTTAGCACTTTGTAACATTATATACAGTTTACAGTACATGTATAAGTTGTAGCTTTTAAACATTTTGTGCCATTAAAGCTCTCACAAAACTGGTTGTCTGAAATTACTTCATGCTGCGCCTCTTTCTTTTTACTTTATCTCTCCCCCCCCACGAAAAAAAGAGGAATGTTTTGTATAATGCTTTGTAAACCTATTGTATTCTAGGTTATTGGAACACTGAAGCTGTTGTTCATAGACTGAACTTTTTGTTTGGAAGATTGCTTGGGGTTTTTCTTGTTTGGTTTTGTTTAGAGTGACTTGGGATCATCAACTTCTTGTTCTGAAGCACTTTAAAAAATTTCCATTGTCAGCAGAGTATACCTGCACCATTTCTTCCAGTGTTTTCTCAAGAAAAACTTGTTAAGCAAAACAATAGAATGGCGTATTAAATGCAAAGTAAAATTGGTGAGATATTGTATGCTAGGTCGGTTGTGTTTCCTTGTATTTCTCTTCTATTTCCTAATAAATTTGCAGATTAAAGAATAAGGAACATAAACCCTAGTTATTAATCTGTCTCCATATTCAAGAGCACTGCTTATTTCTAAGAGTGCCATGGTAATGTGGGAGTAGTGAAAAGGGGATCTTGTCTGCTATAAATTCTGAATGGGATCTTTGTGATACTTATTGCTGCTTTTAGTCATCCAGTGATTTTTGTGTATTTTTGCTATTAAAATCCAGAATATGTTTTTGAAAGTGAGATTCCCTCCCCCCAAGAGGTACAAATCTTTTAAGTCCTATTTTCAAAAAGTTTAGTGTTTAGGACTTCCAGTGAAATTTGGGTTTGAATTCAAATGCTTTTTAATTTTTGGTATTTTGAAATTACTTTGTAGAGCAGATTTTTTTGGTCAGTGTTTATCTGCAGCAAACTGAGGTAGAAAGACGTGCATATAGTAAGTATCAGAGGAAAAAATGTTCATCACATTTCAAAACTTTCAGTTACTTATAGTACAGTGTTTTGCAGAAGAATTAAATTTTTTTAATATTACATAAGCAGCAGATCTTTGCACTAGCACGATTCTGTGCTATGAATAACATTTTGATTGAGGTTTGAGCAGTCCTGCGTACTTTGTGTTTTCAAACTTACCTGTGTGTGTATGAAAAGATTTGAAATTATCTTAAATTCTGTGCTTTATGAAAAGAGTTCATCTGCATAAAAATGTTCTTACATAAAAAGTTTTTTCTAAAAGTCAAATCCTGACTCTGTGTGTCGGTGGGAGCTTTGCCTTGTACTTAGCTATATGTAATGGTCCTTCTGATGGTTTAGTTCTTGAGAACAAGATGAAATGAGAGGACAATGGAACTATGTTAAACAGATACATCATTTATTGCTTTCAGGTGCTACGACACAGGCATAAGTTAATATCGCTTTAGAAGCAAAACTATAGCCTTAAAGTAGTCCTAGGGGAAAGCTCATGCTGGATATAGCAAATGTCTGCATGAAAAAGGAAAAGCTAAATCAGTTTCTGTTTCATTAAATCTATCTGTGTCCTGCACTGTACGTCAGCTTGGGCAAGAGCAGCTGACTCAGCCAAATAAAGCATGATTAGCCTTGACAACAGGGGGAGAGCGAGTGATGGTTTTCCATTAAGCAAAGTAAATATGACTTAACTTTTTGAACTACTGTTATAAGGCTGAGCAGTATGGAAACTAGCATTTTCTATTTTAAACCCATTTCCTAATGCTTCTCTGATAACACTGTGGAGTTTGTAGGGAGAGGTATTTCAGTTTGTTTTGGTTTTTTGCATTGGTACTATTTAACTTGCAATTTGATATCTAAAGAGAAATTAATGAATCTTAAGAACAAAAATGGTGCCATGAGTGCTTGTGTTTGTTTATATAACAAAGGGGAAGAGTTCAAGTTCTGTTGTAGTTCGGATATATTATTTAAGACATAGAAGGACACATTCTTGCAAAGATTCCAGTGTGTGGAGTTGTGCTGGTGCTCCCGTTTAATTCAGTTGCTCCAATCTTTAACTTCATCTCTTTCCTGGGACTGAGTTTTAAATTCCAGCTAGATGATCCCTTTATACCTTTCTTCAGTAGATGAAAGAGCCTTTGCTTCTCTGGAATATACTCCATATATACTGTGGTCCAGTCTGCTAAGTAAGTGTTTTCATGACACTTCTCTATTTTAAGACAGCTTTTCTTTGGGGAATTTCACATGCTTCTACTACTGGTGTGTGTTACATGCATCTAAACACATGGTGGGAGGCAGTCATATTACTTATCTCCGAACTTTAGAACAATTATGTTTGCAGAACAATGTCTTCAGTAATGTTGAGTAATGTTCAGTAATGTTGAGGCCTACTAATGGGCTAGTGTGACATGCCTGCATAGAGCAAGGTTTCGCTTATGAAAATTTAATAGTATCAGCACCATGACTGATTACTGCAACTGTTCCCTCTGGGGTGGGTGTTTTCACAGGAGCCTCTGAAGGCAACACAGACTTGCTGCTAGGTAATTTCATTTGGGAGTTCCCAGCTTAGTTTCTCACATTTCTTTTAGGAAATACCGTCGTTTGTTTAATCTCTTTCACCTTCCTGTGATGATGTGCAGAATTATAATTCTTAAATATTAGCATCTACAAGCCTCTAGAAATCTTTAAGTGCTTATTTCCCTACCACCTAAAAATATATATTCCTCCTTTACTTTGACAGTTCTGACAGATCTTCAGCTGGAACAACAAGCACAAGATCTTGCTTCCTCCTGCAACTTACTTTTCTATAAAATCTTGCTTCTGCTCTTCCATTATTCACCTTAAAGCCCTGTGTTCATTCCTTGGATGCATGTGTCTTCATCTTGCTTCGTGCTCTTCTGTTTCCCGCGATCTGCTTGGTCTTCTCTGCTGACTGCTGCTTTCTTTTCCTTCCTTCACTTCTGTTTTCATGCTGCTTCTCATTTCTGTTCAATTAGTTTGAGCAAGCGCCTTCTTTTTCTGAGTACCCATCTATTCCATGAAGCGTTTCAGTTATCAGGACAACATTGTCTTGTTTTGTGATGTATTTTCTGGTTCCATGGTATGTGTTCAGTTCCACAGTTTCTTGTCCCAAGTTCTGTTAATTTGTGGTTGATCTGCGTAACTGGCTCTAGTAAAGCCCAGAAGGGTGTGTTCAAGCATCACTGCTGTGCTTTCACCTCTCAGGAAGCAGGGTATAAAGGAAGGAGTATGTCATGTCCATAGGTAAAAGGACAATGCAGGCTTAAGTAAACTAACTTGGGATTCAGCTCCAAACTAAGAATCATCTTCTGGACTTTTCTGTCTGGTAATTCATTTTGAAGGCCTGGAGAAAGCTTTCCAAGACCCATGTTCACTTCCAGCAATGCTGGAAAAAAATAATTGCCTCCAGCTTTGCATTAGGTATCGATAACAGTGTAGTGAATCAAGTAGGCAATGAGAAATGTCCCCGTTGTCTGCTTGGTACTCTGCAGCCTTGTTCAGGAGGGGCAAAGGACCATAATACAAAATCTCTGTCTTCAGTATTGCGGCAGAACAGCCAAGGACTGAATGAGCCAGGGCAACTGACTTCCTGTGGCATCCCTCCAGCTGAGGGGGATCTTCACTGAGGCTGTGACAGCATGGCAGGATTTGGCATGACTGTTGCTTGTGCTGCTCCAGTGATGGGAAGGAACAATGCATCCCATTTCTGGGGCTATCTGGTCAGCTGCAATTGCAAGATTTTGCTTTTTAAAAGCAGATATTTTTGCAAATAGTGATTATTTGTGACCAAATCTTCTTAGCAGTCAATGAGGACAAGCTAGATATTGGAGTTGGATTTTTCAGCTTGACCTTTGCAAACTCGGAACTAAAGCCCTGTAATGTGCATATCTGTATTCCATCTGTTTGTTGGAGTGATGCTCAAATACTTTTGCAGTGAGTATGACATAAAAATCTGTTTATGCACATACTATTAGGTGCAGGTTAGATGCTAGTGACTTACTTAGGTCTGAAGTTGTGTGTCTGGAGTACAACATACTTTGGTGTTCTCACAAGAGGGGTCCTGTTTTTTTAATTATATATGACGTCTGCACCAGTACTGGAAGGCTGTACAGACTTGCTTACTTGGATCCATCCATTTTTATTTCTAAGTGAGAAGTACTTGACAATTGCAGCCTCTTTAAAAGCACTGTCTGGCCGGTAGAAGAGATCTCTGGGATGCTGTTTCCTACTGATTGTTTTAAAAGCTTGCTTCATCCCATGACAATCTTACATGCTTATTTTCTGTTTCTCCCATTAGCAGGCAGCTGCAGTGAAGTACCTCTGCAGTGCAAACATAGCGTGACTTAATTTGCAGCCCTGCAGCTTATCCAGACCTGATGCTGGGCATTGCTTCAGTGAAGAATTTGGTCTTGACTAGATAAAATAACTGGTATAACAGGGAAAGTCAGAACTTAAACACAATTTTGAATTCCCTGCTATTGCCTCACTAGCTTGTAGGCGTGACTGGGCTATCTCTGATTGCAGATTAATTTGCTTTTAATATATTTGGGGTAGAAGTGCAAAGACCATTAGCTGCACAATGTCATAACAGTGAATTAAAATGGCCAGTGACTTAGAACTGGAAATGTCTTCCTCCCACTGAGCTGCTGAAGAAAAAAATGGATTTCCAGAACCAAAAGGAAGTTCTTGTCTGAATCGGTGTCAAATGCCTGATAATCAGAAGTAGATTTTTACTAAGCACAGTTGTCTTGCCTCTGCTGTATTCTGTGTATGTGTGTGAATGCGTGTGTGTATGCACGCTGGAGTGTAAAATGAGAAAGAAAGGAGGTGTGGCAAGATAAGCATCAACAATAAAAGAGGAAATCCTTTCCCAGCGCTGTGATATTTTCCTATAGGCTTGTCTGCTAGGTGAGAAATAAAGGCTGCCTGAGAGAAGCCTCCCCAATTGGCTGGTAATGTAGTGGCATGATACGTGATGTCACCCCAGCAGGCCTGCTCACGAGACTGTTCTGGCACTTTTCAGGCTCGAGCTTCTATTTCTCAGCAGAAATGTGTATGAGAGAGAATGATGCTGAAAGATAAGTTCCATTTTCTTCTGCAAAAGTGAGAGTCGCTTATAAATCATTACATTTAAGAGTGCGCTAATGGCAAAGCTAGTGTAGAATTAAGAGGAAGAGAATTGCATTTCAGTACTTCTGTGCAAGTGTTAGGTGTTTCTGAAGAGTGAGCAAAGAGCTGTCAGAAACATTTATGTTGATGAATGCATGAGGAAGAGTCAGACAAAGACAGTAGCAACGGAAAGATCACATTAATTGTGAGCATTTATGAATGTGTAGTCAGGTGAGTGTAATGAAAAAGAAGCAGGAAGAGCACAATAGATGAGAAATTCCTCCCAGCCCTCGTATCTCTTAGCCACTCACTTGAGCTTTATGATATTGAGTCTTTCAAAGATAGGAAGATGGGAGTTTTTTTTTGCTCAGGAGCACTTGTGTATTGATCCTGTTGCACACAGGACCAGAAGACTCAACAGGCAGATAGCAACATTTTGTTCAGAAACCATACACCACAAGCAGAGAAAACACAAGTCCTAACATAAATCTGATTTGATTGCAGACATAGAGAATTATGTATTGAGCAGCCATTGAGAAATGATCTGGTGAGGTCTGCATAGTTCCTGAGGGATAAGTGTTTGCATTTCTGTTTTTTGAATACAGTGCTGCTTTGCAGGGAAGATGAGGCATAACAGCATGGCTAGGTATGTAGTTCTTATTAAAGCTGTACTATTCCTTGTGATAAGGCAATGTGATTGGCACTTTGCACAGTGCCATGAGGTTCAGAATCTCAGAAGCTGCAAAGCTGCAGGTTTGTTTGGAGTCTCTGGGTTGCAGATTGTTTGTATGGACCAAGCTGTGGGATTATGGCAAACTCTGTTGTCATGCAGCACAGCCCAGCCCTACAGACACACTTGTGCTTTTGAATGTTGTTGACGTGAAGTGGAATGACTGACGCTTTAATGTTAAGATCCTTTCTTTTCAGTGCAAGTACAGGATCTCTTATATAGTCTATTCCCTACCATTTTTATCTGGGAGAAAACCTACATTGCTCTTGAGGCAGAATCCAGTGGACTCCCCAGGTCTCATGCAGAGAGTGATTAAAACCTCATTGAGAAGTTTGAAATCTAGCAAGTGCAGTGGGGCAGTGAGCTAGAAACCTAATTATGATCTCTAGAGAGTAGGCAGTGTGATCAGAATGTTGGTTGGGCAGAATAATTTAAACCTACTGAAGGTTCTTCCCTGATGCAGCACTAAGTATCTCCTTTTGACTTTAAGAGACATAGGGCTTGATTAAGGTTCAGATGTGCTGTCGTGGTACCTGTAATTTCTTTCCAAGAACTGTGATTGTACTTGATCATTAGCTGTTTTTTCCTTTATTTTTTCTGAAGTAAGCTTCTATGCCTTTTGATCAAGCTTCTAAAAGTGGTGTCAAAATGTTTGATCTTATCTCTGCCTGAATTTGCAAACAACCTCAAGCAGTAGCTGCCATGCAGGACTACGTTCACTCCAAGACCTACTCTTTAGAGTCCGTGATGTTGTCGTGCTACCAGAGGACTCTGTGACCAGTATGCATGCTGGAGCTGGGTTACATACCACAGCAGGCATACCCTACCTGCTGGGGTATGCAGCAAAGGGGGCTGGGGTCGGGAAGTTTCCTACAAGGATTCTGGAGGAGTGACCGACACTACCCAACGTCTGTCAAGAGGAGAAGACTTCCTCAGTCTAAAGTATCAGGAAGAGAGGCCAAGGCCTCTAAGCAGGCTGGGTGTTGGATTAGAATTACAGCAACCCAAGTTTGTGCTATGCTTCAGCCTTCACTAGGGAGTCATAGATTTTTGGTAGGATCAAGCTATGGCTTATTATCTGAAGAATGCATGTATGAAAAATGAGCAGCTTTTATTCAGCAACTGTGCTGATAAGAGACGTGGGTCAAGTTCCTCGTGTACAGGCCTTCTTTTGTGGGACTTAAGTGCTACCTAGGCCTTAAGCCAGATCTCTGTTCAGAAGTGAACCTCGCTCAGACCTCTTGTGAGACAAATGCAAAGCTTTTTTTGTAGTTCTTGCAGTGTGTGACCTCGCAAGTGATTTTGAGTTGCCATGGTCACGCAGCATATTAGTGGCAGAGAACCTGATTCAAAGGCAGAGAGAGTATTTCCACTGGCCTCAGCAGGCTTTAGCAAGAGAGACTGAGCCCAGGAATCACACCTGACAGCTATTCCTTCTGTCTTCTTGTTGAACTGATCTGCATTCTCCAACCCAAAGCAGAGATTTAATAGAGGTCTGACACTCAGAAGCCAGCATGCTAACACATTTCTCTCTGTGAGCTCTTAAAATGCTGTGGTGAGTTCAGTTCTGTCTCCAGATGCTCTCAGAGCACTCAGACGTGCTGTGCTGCAATTAGTCTAGCAGGTGTCCAGCACTGCAGTTTATTATTAACTATCCTCGATACGGTGCAGCAGATGCACATGATACTTTGCAAGCAGAGGGATGGAGATTCCTTGCCCCTGCAAAGCACCCATTCGCCTTTTGTCTGAGACCTCTACTCTCTGGCAGCTCAGTGCCTTGCATTGATTTCTTCCCCACCCCATGTGTATTCTGAGAGATAATTAACCTTTCAGCAGCTTGATTAATCAAGCAGCCAACCCATTCTGAGTATAGCAATAACTTCCCTAGAAAACCGCATTTTTTCTTCTATTTGTTTTTTTTAATTAAATCAGTGGGTTCCAATGTTTCATCTTGAGACGTGTGGATATGGTAGTGTTGTGCAGCATACGAAAGAAACCCAAGAGTTAGCTTTTGACTAGAGTGCATTATAATTTTGAAACACTTCAAAAAAAAAAAAAAAATCACCTAGAACCTGAACCAAACTGACCATGATATTGTTTCACAACTGCAGAGATATTTCATTGTTATTTTTTTTGAATATTTAAAAGGAAAAGTTTTTTCTTTATTTTCTCTTTTGTTTTATTTTTGCTCTGGAGTGTGGGGAATACTTCTCTGAGATAAGAAAAAAAGTTTCAGGCAATACAGAAGTTACATTGTGTTTCACTTTGAGGATAAGTACAAGGAGGTTTGGCCCAAGATGAAGGGGGATAAAATGAGTAAAATCTGTAGATGCATTTAAATGATCTAGCCATACAAGTAAAGGAGGAGGTATGATCCACATGTATATACATCATTACAATCAGTGAGGGAAATAACAGGATTTAGCCTAAAGATGTTTCTGTAAAGCATGCAAGTGTAGCAGACTGGATACTCTTATATTTTGCTCATTTATTTTTCCTCTCTATACATATTTTTCCTCTCTAAACAAAGCAGGGTGGGGTACCACTAATTTATACAAGGCCCTTTATATGTCAGTTGAGGAGGATTGCTTGTGGCAGCTGTCTCTGTGCTAAGCAGTAATCTCTGGCAGAATATTGATAAATGCTTTTTTTTTTTTTTTTTTTTGGGACTATTTTGATGTGAGAGGAATGGCCAGCCTAAATGGAGGCACGTATGAAGGCAGATTTTCTGTAGAAATTGTCTAGACTGTCAGATGAAACAGACCCAAGCAGGTTCACAAAGCAGTCTGCAGAGGGAGGGCTAGCAGCTAGCAAGCAGCTGGTGTCTTGGAGCAGGTAATGCGTGGCAAAACCGCAGTGCAAATGTAGTTGAGTTTCTGCACTGGTTATCAGTCTGTGGAGTGGGAGGCGTGTCTTCGCTTTCTTCCCTTCAGCCAGTTTCTTGATACTGTTTAAATACAGCGATGTCTGTTGCCCTGCCCTCCCCCTGTTTTTGCTTGGCCAGGTAGCAATCAAGCAGTGTGCTTATATGACAAAGGAAATCACTGTTCTCTTCCATGAGTTGAAGCCTTACTTTTCCTCCATCTCCCTTCCTACCCCGTCAAACACCTTCGTTGTCTCTCATGCAAAAGGGACATAGAGTTTTCTAGATTTAAACAGTAGCTGCTTTTTCCTTTATGTCCTTTCACACTTTCAAATGACTCCAGTCTGAACAGCATCTTGTAACTGTTCTGTGTCAGTTAATGCCCTGATCTTTCTGTGGGCTGTTTTTTCACTGTCCAGCTGACTAATAAAATCTCTCTGATACAGAAAGGTAATTTTCTAAGAACTTCATAGAGATACTCCTATATGCGTTCCTATGGATTGGAGCCTGTTATCCCCCAGGTAGTGATTTTAGGGCACCCTGGGTTTACTGAAGAAGCTATGTTCCTTTCACAAGGCCGTTGAAAAAGTAGGCTATGTGCATTGCTAGCACACATGCTTACGCTTCTCTCTGCTTTCTGTATTAGCAAAGCAATATAGACTTACTGTCATTTAGGACTATCTCCAGGGCTTCAGGGTTGCCACCAGCTGAGGCCTCTATGTATTGACATTCTCCTTTTTTCAGGGTTTCTGTCTGACAAATGAAGGAAAAAAAAGAAAATTACCTTCTTTCTTTGATTCTCATCTCTGTTTTTTGGCCCATGGGCTAAGAAATTTGATACACAGTTTTCTGGAGGTTTGTGGACTAGTAGTCTAGGCCTTTGTAAAACATTTCGGTTGGGAATCTTAATTGCTAAGCACTGCTGAAATCCTTGCTGTAAACACTTTAGGATTGCTCTGTCAAAATGGGCATCTGTCCAGTAGGTTTCTATACTGCATCCTCCATTTAGCATCAGGAATCTTCTTGGGAGCTGTTCGTGACAGTGGTGTTGAGCATTGGGCTGCTCTCAGCTGTTATTTCTTGGATCAACTGCCTGACTCTCCTGGTTCAGGAATCACAAGGGAAAAAAAAAAAAAAAAAAAAAAAAAAAAAAAAAACCACCATGGCAGGAAGTTGCTGCCCTCCAGCACTGCAGCCTGGCTGTCAGACCCAATATTTTCCAAGTGTTAGAGTAGGTCCACCCATGCTGGTATGTGGGTCTGTTTGCACTAGTTTACTCTAGTTTACTCCTGCTATGCATTCCTTGATCAGACTTGTCTCATCTCTGGTACAGTGCGCTTGTTGAATTTACTTGTACTTACGCGTTATTTCAGGAGTAAAGGATTTTTTTTGCTCAGATCTACACAGATCCCCATGGCATTATTTAAGAACTGCAAGTTTAAGTACCTCCCCATCTCATATGATAGGAATAAGCTGATATAAGGACTCCAGCTGAGAGCCTGAGTATGGTGTGGAACAAGTCATAGACTGGATGAATTGCCTTGGCAGGGCCTGACCCTGATGTAGTCAGCTACATCCAAGCATAACTGAATGAAATATAATGGTCTGAAATTCTGTGGTAATCTGTGCTTAAATTAAGGGTTTTTTTTAAGTAGAAGTCAGGCATTTACGTCCTTCTCTTTCTCTATAAACCTTCACTCAAGGCTTTCCCTCCTGCCTTTAATTTAAGGGTAGAAAGCTGATGACTTCTCTTGTAACATGAGAGAAAACCCGAATGTGTGCTGGTCTTACCAGCTTGCAAAGCACCCAGGTGTCGGTAGGTTTGCACTTAGCAACTGGAATAAATGATTGTGAAGAAAACTGTGATGTCAAACTAGTGGAAGCACTGACAGTTCAGTAGAATTAATTTTTGCTAAAGAATATCTGACCTTCATTGCAGAGCATAGATGTGCTATTGCTTTCTGAGGTATGGTCTAGGTTGGGACTTCAGAGCAGTAGTGCCCACTTGAGAGCGGCTTATAAAGGGACAACTAGCAACACGGTGCTTGCAAGCAGGCCAAGTACTTTGTCCACACAAAAAGAACTAAGCTTGGCTGGCAGTCATATTACTACACCACCCAGCTTGCAGCTATCCTGGAGAAGAAAGTTCCCTTCTTGTGTCTAGAGGCCAATCATCAAAACTGGATGATTTGTGATGCTGGTGGGGGGAAGACTGACTAATGTGATAAGTGCGTAAGAATGATCATAAGCTAGGCCTTCTTGGATAATTGATTAATTATTCTCATTTTATTAAGCAATGTATTAAGTAGGGTCCAGTGCACTAAAAACTCATTAACCAGGGCAATCAGGGACAAGCACAATGAACACATGCAATTGAATTTTCACAAGGGTTGCAAAACACACTCACATATACACAGAACCCCTTTGAATGTCCCAAGTCATCAATTCCTGCAACCTGGAAGAGCAGCATGGCTACACTGTTCCATCTATTATTGTGTGTCTTACAGCAGGCCTTTGCTGTCCAGATCCTACTGGTCTGAAGAAATATTGCAAGGAAAAAACTTTTATTTTGGAAGAGCAAGACAAGTAAAAATGTAAGGGAAAGTGCTAGTACTTATACACATTGATAAATCCCCCTCTGTCTTCTCTTCTCCAGACTGAAGAGGCCCAGCTCTCACAGCTGTTCCTCGGAGGGCAGATACTCCAGCCTTCTGATCATCTTTGTAGCCCTACAAAGCAGCAGCTTAGTTGCGCAGCAGGTTAGTTGTTTGGATGAATGTAGCAGGTGGGCATGTGTGCTCACCGCAGCTCAGGCTGGAGGTTCAGACAAGATCTGGGTAATAGGTAACACCTAAATCAAATGAGTTCTGTAAGAAAACTGTACCAATACGCATCCTCACAAATCCTTTTTTTACTGCGCAGCAGGGCTGGTGACTGCAGCAGGCGGTGCTGTCTTTGCCTGTATTGTTGGTAATTTTTGTGGCAGCCCACTGTCAACTTTCAGCAATCTTTCTGTGCGGATTGGGACCACTGTTGTTATCATAGCACAACTTATAATGAGAACATTGTATGTTTTACTCTGCACTATGGTTCAGCGGACCATTTACCATGGCCTCACAAACGTTAGTGCTCTATAGTTGAGCCATTGGCTTAATACAGTGCTGAAAGGTAATTTTGCTGTTCTGGTGATGGATATAGCACAGTAACAAGGGTAAAATGTCATGTCTATTTATGGTCTTCTCATCAAAATATATGATCTATTGGGGGAAATACTTTCCCAGCTAGTTTCTGAAGAATCACATAAGAACTGCTGACAGCTGGGACTATGTCCTGTGATGGTGGGATACAGGGGAGAAGGATGCAGCAATTATGATGAAGGTGAAGTCAGCTGACAAATTGACTGTTTCCTTTTTTCCGTTTAGTTAGGAGTGACAAATGGTTTAATTTACATTACTTCCTTACATTAAACTGCAGCACGGCCAACTGCCCAGAGATTAATAGAGTGTGTGGATTTTGCGGATCACGTTTATTTTAGTGTGTTTTCTTTTTAAAGGTTCACAGTCAATTTTGCTTGGTTCTAGTCTACTAAGTCACTGAAATACAGCGTTTGCAAGAAACGTAGCTGAAAGGATTACAGTGCAATTAAGTTTTTTTCTTATTATTATTTTCTGGCAATCCTGTGTGTGTGGTAGATCATTTCCATCTGAAAGATCTAATTGCAACTAAGGGATGTTGAAGGAAACGGAAAGAGTTAGAAGTGAGGTTTTCCATTCAAGGTAGGTGGGGCATGAGAGCTGAAATGATACTTTATTTCATGTTCTTAAATCACGTGCATTTGACAATTTGAAACACTGTAAGCATAACTGAGACTGCTTAATGGAGGCACATTGATTTACACTACTAAGAATGTAATCCATACTTTTCCAAAGTGGAATTAACCAACCCACACATGCAGAAGAATACAGAAACCTCAGTATGTATTGACATTTTTCTCCTGACTTTTAGTGGGCCCAGCCAGTGTTTAAAAAAAAATCTGATGTTATTTTTAAATGTATAAAAATGAATGTAGAAAATAACTAATTTCTAGGAACAGGAGAACAGTTAATAGAAACTAAATATTATTTTCATTGGATTTGGCTTCATCTTCTTGAGATTTATCCACTGACATCAAAGCTTTTTTTAATGTGTCTGTTTATTAGATGCAGTCACTGATTAATCTCTATGAGTAAACTTTGGTGTGCACTGCTTTGAGTGTTCAGCAGCCTAAATCCAAGCTGTTTTGAGTATGTACACAAACATACCTTGCCTAGGGCCAGCATGCATCCTTCAAGCCTGACTTTTATGTCATTTTGAGTAGACTGAAATAATACGTAGGTCTAAAGTCAGCTCCTCATCGCAGAACAGAAATCACATTTAAGCAGCTGAGATAGCTACCTGCAGCAATTACCTGCAGAGGAGGAGAAGCAGCTCACAGGAAGGGGAAGCTGATCTTGTGGATCAGGTGCTGGATGAGGACTGAAGAGATGTGGTTTCAAAGCTGGCCTCGGATGAGGGGCACAGGCTGTATCGAGTGACTATGTGTGTGTCCTTCTAAGGATCCTTTTAAGGACTCTAAATGGAGGCTGCAGCCTTGTCATTTTCCATCTTTGTCCTTCACTCACCCTCAAAATTTGCAGGTCAAGGATGAATTGTCAGATTTTAAGAAGAATATAGCTCTATGCTTTCAAGTACTTAGTATGCATAGTTGTGGCTATTTTTGTTTAAGACCATGGCTTCAGCTAAGGTGTTTTAGTAAGCATTAGTCTTCTAGAAGTCCATCAACCTGCTGTAAATCTACTGTGCTCTTTAGAAAACTTGTCTCTCAGCTTTCATTATCCCTCTAAAAGGTATAACAAGACTCCTTTCCTCCCTTGCCATTGCTGAACTACGAAGGCTTAAACTTTGCGTGAGAGGGGCTGCCTAGGGCTTTAGGCGTACATCCCGCCAGTGATGCCCCAGTTTCAGTTGTGTCTCAGTGCTGCCACTAATTGGCAGCAGAGTGGGTGCCAGGTCCTCAGGATATAGGCGGAACACGTTTTCCTGTGAAACCCACTTGCGTGGACTTTGTGGCTAAACTAAGAATGTTGTGGCTCTTCTGCTGCTGTTTTTGCCTTTTTTCATTGACCTGACCTAGTGATTTATACAAAACCTCATGAATGACACACATCCTAGGGCGTTTTCCTCTATTTTTTTAGCACAGTTTTCTGTCTGCTTTGCTGCCTGAGAGCAGAAATCCTTCGTTAACATAAAAAACAGGAAAAAAAAACCAAGGAGAAGGTAGATCTTGAGAGAGCTTGCAAAGGCCTAGGCTCTGTGATCAGTAACCAAGGCAACGAGGCCTCTTTTGAAATAAGTGTTTGTTACAGACCCTCGTTCTGCGCAGAGAACTGGTCAGCATTAAAAATTAGAGAAGACAAGGTAAGATCTATTAGGCAAACAAAGCTGTCAGACATGCAATCAGAACTGCCTGCTGTCTAGCTGACTAAATTAAAGCAGGCATCGCAAGGGGGTGAGTGTTAGCTGGTGGTTTGATTGTTCCTTATGAATGGTTAAAGAGCCTGTGACAGCTAATCAAAAAATGAAAATACAAATTGCAAGGAAAAGTCCTTACGTAAAACTGAAAGCAGCTACACACAGAGTCTGCTCTTATTTATACTATAGGACTTTATGAGAGAATTCAGACCGCAACTGTTATAGAGAGCAAAAACTTAGCCCAGTGCCTTTACTGAATCAAAAAATTCCTACAAGTCCTGATTTTAATTGCTTGATTTGACATGGGGATAAATGGGACGAACACACCAGTAACCACTTTAAGCCACTTTTGTACACGCATCATCTGTTTAAGGCCTGGAAGAAAACAGATATTAAGGCTGCTTTAATTTACAGTCATAATGTAATGTTCTTTGCCCTTAATATCTCTTCAATATGCCCTACCTCTTCCCTGGTCAATACTTAAGTTGTGATTTTAGTTCTTTAGAAAATGATCTGTGGTGTAGGGAGAGGATGCTGTATGAGTTCTTCTCAGCTGGACATGTGTTGTTGCTTGCAGTTGCAGGGGACTGGTCTCTGTATCCCACTCAGTCCTTCTGGTCTGGTGTTCCCCTGGGCTTTCCTATGTTTTTGTCTGGTCAGTTTGGATCTGCAAAGAGATGTGCTTAGTTTTGCCTAAGCATGTATGGAAACTTTGATCTCTAGAGCTGAATGAACAATATTTTATTTGTCAGATGAGCCACATCCAGAATTCACATGCTGCTTAAGCCTTAGTTTGGTTGAATCCCATTGTAAGGGGTCAGTCACTGCGTCCAGCTCTGTCATTAACCTTCTGGCAAGGTTTGACTCTGATCCTGCACATCTGTGCTGAAAGTCCCTTGCAATGCCTTTGTCACGCTGCTGGCAAGTGCGATCACATCCACCAGCAAAGCGTTAGCAGGTTGGAAGTAGACAAATCTGAGGCTAAATGTGAGCTATTGGGTCAGAACAAAGGAGCTGGTGGGGGCATGTGTAGCCGTAGCAGTTTTTACTTCCCAGTGCTTTTGGTCACATAAAATGAGCCCAGCCTTTTTACTGTGCTGCCTCGAGTCACTTTTAACTTCTAGTCAGTAAGAGGGTGGATTCCTATTTATTTGTCTTCAACAGGGCCTCATTTCAGTGCTATTTAAATTGTTGAAGCTAAAACTCAGTGATCTACAGTAGGCATTACGTATGGGGGTGGGGAATGCTGGAGAACGGGAGCTGATCTGCACTTGGCAGCTCCAAGGATGAAGAGAAGCAGACCCCTGCATTTCTTTAAGAGCTTCCTGCCCTCTGAAGAGCACCCTTTCTGCATTCTGTTGCCATTGCTATAGTAACTTTCTGCCTCCTGATTTTGTTATGAATGGCAATGGGAAAAGCCTCCATGCAGGCTCCAGCTGATACCCTGCTGTTTCAAACATCCTCAAGGCTTGCTTTCTTTTTTAACCCATTAATGGATGGTGGTTTTTAGCTGGGGGTTCCTTTGTCAGTCTGTGTTTTCTTCCTTTTGTCTGTGTGCGTGACACACCATATGTCCGTTGTACAGAGGAGAGGGGAAGTTTGGAGCAAGCAGCTTTATACAGGCATGTTTGGGGGAGGGAGCCCTAGGCATTTTTGGAAGGTAGTAATTTTTAAGTGGTGTTTTTTACAAGATGAATGAGAGCCAGTGGCTGGCATTCAGCAGCTACCAGTACTGGGATCCGAAGGCTAAATCTGTCTTCCTTTATCATGATCTAGGCATCCCCTCTCCAAACACAATGCAACTCTTTTCCTTCTGCCAGGACACTCACCCTCTGGGATTTGTGGCTACCATGGAAAACAACATAAAGCAAGGGTGAATCTATTCTTTAACCAGTTGCAAGCAGTAGGTCAGTATTATCACTGCTATTTACAAGTGTGTGGATGAAACCCACAGAAAGGAAGTAGCTTGCTTAGGTTGAAAGAATGAACGTGAGGACTGAGGAAAGAACTCAAGAATTTGGGGTGGCTGGCACCTTAATTTTTATCTAAAACAGTACCTGAATGACTTGACCTTGAGTGACCTTGTGCTAGGAATTGTACTTACAGGGGCTTCCTTCTGAAGGGAGGATAAAGGAAAATGTCGCTGGCGAGAGAGACTCAATTATTGTTTCCAGTAGGAGCAATATTGTTCCAAGTTAGGAGACAGAGGCCCAAAGACACTAAATTCTTTGTGTTCTCATACTGGAATCAAATTTAACTTTCCCGAGTTCCTACCTTGTCCAACTTGATTGTTCTTCCAAGAGATAGTGGTAAGCATCTCGTTCCAGCAGCTTACAATTTATTCACAGTGAGAGCATCTTCTCTGCATGACCAAAAGGTTCGTTTTCCCACGTAGCCTTAAGTGCTGTTGAAAGATTTTTCCAGATTTGCCTTGAAAAGTGTTTCTCTTGCAGTCTGAATTTTGCTGCTTCTCATTAAAGTTCTAAGGAATGAATATATTTTTAGGCTCACAGACTCTGACCTACCTTGAACTAATAGAGATCCTTTGACAAATGAGGTGCTTTAAATTCCTGCTCCTCTGAACTGACTGGACTTTTCAAATGATAGGTATACTGTTTGTGCTAAGTCATGCACACATTCTAAGGTGACCAGTCATTTTTTTCAATAAGCACTAATATTTCTCAAACCTAGTTTTTGAGATGCTGATCATTTATTTAGTGTAAAATGCAATAGACCTCTTAGTCATTTCATTTCATTACTATGTTTTCATATTCTTCAATCTCAATATCTGAAAGCGTTTTCTAATCATTAAAGAATGAATGAATCCATCATCTTTGGAGGTAGTATTATTGTCAATCACTCAAGTATGCTTATTTTCTTGTGGTACCTAGCCAAAGAAGCCTTGCCGATTTGAGTCCTCTGCCTGACTTACATTTGCACACATTAGCAAAGCAAACAGGAAATTGCAGAGCAGCTAGTGCATATTTCCCACTGTAATGCTAATTTGTTGGCTTCTGTTTGGAAAAGAAAATGGTGAGTAATTTGAGGGAGTGAGTTTGTTTTCCTCCATAAAAGACTTGAAAAATTGGTCCCAATTAAAAACTAATTGGTTATTACTGGAATTGGAGAGAGTTCTGCTGTGTTCTAGGGCTTATACTTTAAAATGTGGACCACTGAATCCAGCAAAACCTCACTGAAGGAGGAGTTAGTACACTAACTGAAATCTCAGCAGATGAACTGCTCTACCAATACTGCTGAGATCTGTTACATGGGTGTTTTTTTTTTTTTTTTTTTTTTTTTTTTTTGGTACGTTGATAGGATCTTAGCACCTCCCATCCTCCCTGTTTATTTTTTTATTTTTTATTTTTTTTAATGGTGGATGAAGTAATTGCTCTATGTTGTCAGGTCACATCCTGCGCAGGGAAGGTAGGACGTGCCACTGTGGCTGGCGTACGTCCCTGGCTGTGCAGGGATATCCTGGCAGAGGAGCGTAGGGTCTGTCCATGTGCTGGTGACACCTTACTGTTCCTTTCAAAAGCAGCAGCTGGAAGCCCTGATTAGTGTGCTGCAGATGGCAGCAAGATACTGGGGCCCTCTGCCATCCCTCATCAGAGCACCCTCAGCGCTGTGGCCTCCCCCCTTAATTCAAGGGAAGCCGTTGCTGCTCCTGGCTGGGATTTCCAGTCCTGACAGTCGCAACTGCGAAGCAATGAGCTGCATCGAGGGCTCTGGGCTGTAACACATGCAAGGCGCCCTGGGCCCATTCTGGTCCTTAGGAGCAATGTAATCACTAGGGATTACAGTTTTGCCAGGAGTGCCTTCTGCAAGGCCAACGGGAGGAAAGGCATGGTGTATTCTGGAGTTAATTCTCTGGGAGGCACAGAGATTTATGAAATAAAAGCTTGTAATGCAGTTTAATAAGATTAGATTTATTTAATAAGCGCAACATGAGGACGTTGGTTCATGTTAGCAGCAACTGCAAAGCCCCCAGACCTAACAGGTTTTACAGAGCAGCACAGAGAGAGGTCTGGTTTTTCCACTGTTGTTACTGTTTTTAGTCTTTATTCTTACCGAAACTGTTATTTCTGGCTTTTGCATGCTTCTGCTCCTGCCCAGAAAGATAGGCTGAAAACTACAGAGGCAAAGTGACCAGCGCAGTGGTGGCTAGGACCCTCAAATAGGGCTGGCTGCAGGCACTGGAGAGCCTGGCCCAGTGTCTTACCACTGCTCTGTGGGACAGGCTGCTTCTCTGGTTTTAGGTGGACTATTTTAATTTCTATGCCTTAATTCCCATGTGTACAGTGAGGCTAATAATGCTACCTTTGTGTCCTGTCTATTTAAAATGTAATGAGATGAGATTTTCAAAAATGACAAATGATTTTCTGTGCCTTGTACGAGTGCTTAGCTGAAGGCATCTTCAGAAGGGACTGAACTCTCTCCTGCTGGGCAGTGTGGCCTATTGAGGTTTTCAAGCTGTGTCAGCAAAATGAAGGAACTGAGTGGTACAAAGACAGACCAGTACAGGTTTCTCCTTGAAGCTTTTCTTCTCAGTTTAAAATTCAGATTCAGCAACAGCAATATGCCTCACCATTAACACTGGTTCTTCTAAACAGCATACTTAGAAGGAAAAGAAACTTTTAAAAAGCAAGGGAAAACAGTGAGGCTTTTATTTGTCTTTCTTTCCAAATTGGGTGTTTTGATGTCCTGATTTAATTGTTGCTTTGAAATTTCCAACCTGAAATTATTATTTTTTTTTAACTGCACATTCTTCTTTCTGCCTTTAGAACAAATAGAAGTTCAGCATGTCCCTTGAAACACTAGTCATCACGAAAATATTGGCTTGAGCCCTTTGGAACAGAGATTGGCTCTTGTGTGTATTTATATAGCACATGACATACTGCAATACCAAACATATTGGGAAGCTTTAGGTCTATCTGTGTTTCATTTGAGAGTGTTGCACTACTTGGAAATGCATTTGCTTTAGTAGGATTATTCCCAGCTTTTGCAATTGGAAGTGGAATAAACCTGGGACAATCACCTAATTCAGCTGTGGTGCTCATTATCTTTCTAATGAGTCTGTCCCTTCTGCGTTATTGTCTCTGGTTGACACTTCTATTGCAGAGTAAAACATGACAGTCTATTTACCTTTAGCAATGGATTCAGAAAGGATTCCCCTTTCTCTCTCCTTGTTTTCACCAAGTCATGGCATATATGCAAACATGATGAATTGTGGATTCAAAGCAGTTTTCTAAATGCCTACCTGTGCAGAGTGGTACGATGTGTTTAAAATAGTCTCCAAAGCCATCACAAAACATAGAGCCCATCCGGTGAAACTGCTTTAATGCAGCTTAAGGGTAAGAAGCTTTTATGTTATGTGCTGGCAGGGCTCTCATCCAATGAACAAAGTTGACAGAACCATAAGCTTAAGAAACATCTTTTTGTAGACTCACTGGTGTGTTTTTCAGCCAACCTACATTCTTTATGTGGACCTTGGGTATGCCATCAGCCTCTCCTCTCTTAGCATGTGCAGCTCAGGTCTTTGCAGTTAAAGGTCCTGATTGATAAAGTTATTTCTCTGTGTGTTTGTGTGCATGCGTGCACGCATGGGTAGTGAATATTGTAAGCACAGTTCTGGTCTGAGCATCTATTATGTTGCTGCCTGTGAGTGCAGAAAACTGGCTTCAGTGTCCAAGGAAGTCTTTTCTGCAACCATGTTCCTACATTGTGAGCACGAAGTAGCAGATTACATCTTAGGATATTCTGTAAGGTTAAGTATTTCCACTCCGGTAACTGGGGAGGCAGTTCCATTTAGTGGTAAGTTCTTACTACAGGAATTGCTATGAAATAGGAGAGAGAGCAATTCTGGAGCAGTTGAAGGGCAGGAGTGAAACAGAAAGGAAAGGTGAAGCTGGGCTGTATCTGCTGCAATAGAAGCGTGCTAAGCAGAGTAGTATTTATTTATCATGAATCTGGGATACTTTTAGTGTGAAGTTTACTGCTGATTTTTATTTTAGTGATTTTTTTATATCCTGTCTCAAAATAAAGCAGAGAGCTGTAACACTCTGAAAGTCAAATGAATGAATCATTCATAGAGCAGGAAATGTTTTATGACCCTTACTATTATTGTTGTTATTATTTATTAACCTAGGGATCAGAGGGTGTGTGAAGCCATGTGGATCATGGCTCTGGCATGCTTGCAGTGGTAGGATCTCATCTGGACAGATACTGAGCAGCCAAGATATCCCAGATGATAGGACACAAACAATAATATCTACCCATTTTTCACTTTTCTTTTTCTGATGAGAGCTCCCTGTCTTGGAAGGTCTCTATGTTACAGTGGTAAAGATTTTCATTGTCCATTTTGGGTTCTTTCAGAATATGCTGACAAAATTTTAAATAATTTCCAGTCCACAAATCGATAGCTATTTCTTGTTGAGTCCCAGTTCCATGCAGGTTTTAGTGATGGTGAGCCAGTAACTGTTGTATTCTTAGAGAGGTGTTTGGAGGAAATGTTAATATTTAATGATGCCTTTTTGTGGTCAGACGGGTGATTTCTCTTAATGATGCTGTCTGGAAGAAACATGCCTCAATAGTCAGCCATAATCAATCCACACGACATATTATTAGGACTTCAGTGTGTCACAGGACATTTACAGATCTTAATGAAGTTAGTAATTTTACTAGAACTTTTGTCCTAAATACTGGACATTTCAAGGAGTTAGAGAATTTCCATTACTGCTATCCGTGATTATTGTCATGGGAATACCTGAAAAAATGTTAGATTTCAGAGAGGTCTGGTACCTTTCACATGTCTTTATTTTTTGAACATTGAATTAGTATGGAGAAATTTGAAGGCAGTGAGGCTCTCCGTTCCCCTGAAAGTCAATGGGAGTTGTGTGCCTAATTTCCATTTGTGCCTTTGGAAAATCCCCTTCTAATTGACTAAATATTTGTACTATTAGCCATGGGCACGGTGGCACAATGTGGCTTTCAGACCATCTGTTTTCATGGACTAAAACCCACTGGCAGGAAACCTTGATTGGCAGAAATTCACCAAGGCTGGTTTACATTAGTTGAGGTTGCTGAGGACAAAACTATAAAGGAAAACAGAAGCATAGGATACGCAGAAATAAAAAGGCGCTTGGAAATAAATGAGCTTTGTTTCAGCATTTGAAGGGATGTTACTCATTTATCAAAAGACTTTCTTCTTTAATGTTTTTGAAATAATATTTCGAAAAAAAGTGCTTGTCTTTGAGTATTCAGTGCCAAGAAAGGCTCTCAACCACTCCAGCAATTATCATCTCCTGAAGAGAAGTCGGTTAATGATTTCTCTCTAGACAACTTGGTCTTTCATTTTTTTTTATTGTGCCAGAACAATTCCAACCCAATCAAGCATTTTAGGATTTGATTTGATTCTTAATGTTCAAGAAATATTCTGAAATACAGTGAAAATTAATTGATTTTATGATACTGTCCCTAGGTCTTAGAATATGAAAATTACAAGTGTCAGATACTGGATCAGTGACAGTAAGGCAACAACCGGAGAAAGAAAAGTGCTTTCCCAGCTTGTGGTCAAGCAGTGGAACTTGCAGGCTGTTGCAGGGACGTATGCAGTAAGTTGGATATTTTTAAGGGCTGCATAATTTTGCAAGCAATGATGTTTACAGAGGTCAGCACAAACAGTCCTAAGCCCTTACTCTGAGCATCCTTGAAATTTGGTTGTGGATTTAGATTTGAACTTTGTTCATCTTCTCTTTGAAAGTCATTTGATTGTGTATATAAGTGGTCATTGGATCTCTGCTTTTTCAGCCCACGTTCTCAGGCATCATGAATGTTTTCTCCACATTCTGTAAAAGCTAGCTAACTAACTTTGCTATGGAGTCGTCTTTCAGTGGATCCAACTGAAAACACCGTATCAACTTGATGGTTTAATTCTGAGGGCAAAGCTGCATTCTTAAATCCTGAACCAATTAAACTTAATTGAAAGGTTGTCATTGGCTTTAAAATGGCCATATTTCATCTAGGCTTGTTCTTGAGTACAAGAAGATCTTGGAAGTCATTCGTGCTTTCAGTTAGTGTGTGCACATGTTTTGGCACTTACTCTACTTCATTTGCATGGCCAGCCACATAGGTTTTGGCCTCTGCTCCTTAGGGCTGTTGTTCAGATATTAGAGGAATTGAGCATAGTACCTCTGCAGCCAGGAGCAGATAAATTTTTCCTTGTGCAGAGGAGCTTTTTTTCATGTCCATGATTATCTGCCAGGTACTTCCACAAACATCTGGTTGCTGTGAAAACCCCATCCCTAGCTAGATTTTTAGGAAACTTTCCTATGGGTGTTTCCAGACCAGAGTCCTGCCTTTAGATGGCGTGATGGCCCATACCAGTCTCTCTGTTTGCTCATTGTCAATGGAGAATGTAGGTTTTGTAGAGTTCTGCCTTTGCAAATAGCATGTTTTCATAGAATCTTGCCTTGCATGATAGATTTTGCACCCACTGGAAGTATTAATAATTAATTACTTGCAATAGGAAGAGCCCCAGATTTGGAAGCAGTTGCTGTCATTTATTTTAATAATGGTAATTTAATGGCAGAATATATTGTAATTTCTGGCTGGGTTCTTAATCTTTAAACAACGGAGTCGATACTGGATTTGCAGCAGTTGTCTCACCTAAAGATGGTAGGGAATTGAAGCAACGTAAAGCTTATATTGCATTATGTTATTTAAATCAAGTTTGATCATTCAGCCTTACACTGCACATGTAAGTTACTATGGCAATGAAATGTAATAAAACATCATTTATCATTTTATGCATGAGAAGTAAGTTGGCACATCTCAGCAGACAGAATGGAAGATATTGGTAGAGCCATTGGTAGATGCTACACAGTTTACTGGAGTCCTACGCTCCTGAGCCTGCCCAGGCAGGCTACAAGCACTAGCACAGGGAGAGCATTAGTGTGTAAGTAGAGAGCGCTGTCCACTAACTTTTGTGACAAGGAGCCTACTTACTTCATGCCTTTATGCTCACATTTCTCCTGCTGCATCAATGTAAAAAAAAAAAAAAAAAAAAAAAAAATCTGTAAAAGGATTTCTGTGAAATCCTAGTGCTCTTCATGCACTCCTTTTTCACCATTTGGGATCATTGAATACACAGATTATCAGCTCCCAGGATTTTCAGTCTCTGCTTAGAGCATGAGCATATCCAGTTGCCACAGTTAAGTGCACAACTCGGGAGTCGTGCCATATTAACTGGCTGTGAATATATTCAAATTGGAATACAAGTTGCATCAGCCTATGCTGTTGATAATGAAGTCTGATATCTCTGATATAACTCTGGCCAGGAATTCTGGTATCCCAGACAAGACCTGTGTGTCAGATGCTGTAGAGGCTCAACTGGCCTTGTCTGGAGAAGGTGTCCTACATAGACTTCCCATGAACACAGCTGGATTCCATCAGTTGATTCATTTTTTTCCAAGTTGCTGATCATGCTGTTAGTCGAACACAAAGCAATTGGAGGCATTGCTGAATGTGTCCTCAGGTGCCTATGGAAAGGGGAAGTATTTGGAGATGACTGTTTAGCATGTGATTGTTGTGTATATTTTGGGTGTATTGGGAAAGAAATTTGGATTTACAGAGGAGGAAACATTGGCTTTTCGGAGTGACCTTTGATCATCTCTGGAACATTTGGAAGTTGCAATCGTTTCTGCAGAACTTGATTCTGGTCCCACTCAGTACACAGCCTCTAGGCCAGCTTATTTGCAGTCCATTCCCTTTCCATCCTTGCACAGGGGCCATCTCTGCGGTTGTCTGAGCATCTTCCAAGGATGTGCCAAGTGATGAATGAGCTTTATTTAGCGCTATCCCTGAAAGTCACTGCATCCATTTCAGCGAACTGCAGAATGTGTCAACACAATTACTTTAAGGCTGTCCACTCGCTGGACCCTCTGTCAGCACTCTGCAGCTTCCATTGACTGCCTGATCAGCATTGCTATGACTTTTAATATTTATAAACCTTAAATAATACAGGACTTCAGTGTACCTGGGAGACCATATGCTGTCCTCCAATCCCCATCAAAGCACCTGAGATCAGTGTGGCTACATCCCTGGCTGATCCACCATTGTGGTCCCCGAGGGGAAGCAGGGTGGAGCTTTTTCCCTGGAGAGCCTCTGTCTTTGGATTTCTCCTTCCTTCATTAGTTACCAGAGCACACTGCCTTCCTCCTTCAGGGCCAAGCTGCAGGCTTATTTCTTTCCTTTTTAGTCTGGAGTCTTTCATCACAGCCCTGTGCATTTATTACAGGGCTTCACTTGTTTGTGACCTTGGGAGGTGGGATTTTTTTTCCCTCTTGGTGAAAATGCATTGATGTGGTTTTCTGGGGGGAGGAGGAAGTTGAGGCACTTTTTAAATTTTATTTTATTGTTATTATTATTATTATTTGCTTTTGGTGTTGTTCTAGGCCTGAATCTTGCTAAGGTGTCTGGTAACCATTTGGACACTTTTGGACACAGATGTCACTAATTTAGTATTTAATGTATGCATGCGCAAAGATGCTTGTCAATGAATAATGCATAGCAATAAACAGCTTGGTGATTCGGTTTGGTTCAGAATGATGCTGCATATGGATTAGCCTTAAGGACACAGATCAGCAGAGTTAATAACATGTATCAGGTGGAGGCAGCCAAACTAAACCCTTTGTGTGCTGCAGCGCTTACCGCTGTGATGAAAACGTCTCTGCTCGCTCGAACAGCCTCACCCGGGCTTGCGGAGCCGCTCGGCGCGCTCTGCGGAAGCGAGCCCGTCGGAAACGGCTGCGGCAGCGCGCCCTCCGCCGCGGCGGAGCCCCCGAGGGGCGCGGAAAGCAGCGGCGCTGCCTCGCGGAAGGGGGCGGCCGGGCCGGGCCGTGCCGGGCCGCGCCGCGCCGCGCCCGCAGCCCGTGGTGCTGAAGGGACAGCGCCGGCGAGCGCGGCCCGGCCCGGCCCCGCTCGGCCCCGTCTGCCTCCCCCCCGCCGCCTCCTCCCTCGGCAGCGCCGTCCCCCTCTCCCAGGGACGCCGGCAGCATGGGCAGGAGCAGGGAGGCAAAGGGCTGCTGCTCTGTCTCCTCGTCTAGAAACCCGAACTCAGCCGGAGCCGCCTTTAGCTGCCTCCCCTGATCCCCTGCGGGGAGGGACTGGGGGGCTTCTGGCATTGCAGAGGGTTAATTGACTTGCAAGGTCACTAATTTCGGCTCCTGGAGGTAAGTCCTGGTTAATGGCTCATTTTCTGACTCCCTCTCAGTTCCCACTCCCCATCTGTCTCTCTCTCATTCTCTCTCCAGTGCCATCAGTCAACCCTTTTACCCCCGAAAAGGAACCACCCGAGTCATGGCTCCAGTGAACCCCAAAACCTAGAAAGATGAGTCAGCTTTTTGCCTTCCAGTAACCAACCACGATCCCATCCCCTCTCTGCCCTCCAGCTCTGCTGCCTTGAGAAAAATGAGGAACAATAGGATTCCTGGAGTGCTCCCTGACTCCACCATTGCGGGGTTAGGGGAGGAAGGGGAAGGGTGGAGGGAGGAAGAGATCCTTTCTCCTCTGCCTCGGGAACACGCCTCCAGAGTAGCCGGAGGTAAGGGGGGGGTGCTAAGTCCCCATCAGCCTCTGTGCAACTTGTAGCAAGAGCAGCACCCTCGGGAAGGGGGGAGGGTGTGTGAGATGGGGGCTGTTGCTCCAACCTGATCGAGTCCATTTGCCAATTCACCAGTCACATCACTTCCGGATCAGTCCCCAGTTTCTGCTGCAGAGTGAGGTTTTTTTTTTTTTTTTTTCTCCTTTCCCTCCCTCCCCATCTGGATGCTGGGAACTTGAAACCTCCTCCCTTGATTGCTGCAGAATCTGCCCCAACCTTCCCTCAACTTTGCACTGCATCAAAGAAAACAGAGCGAGCCACAGACCACATTGTACCGATGGGGGCAGGGAACCTTCCAGGCACAGCCCTTTGCAGTTGATGTTGCCGTATCTCTAGGACCCAGAGCGATCTTTTTTTCTCCTCTTTTTTCGTGTGTGTGTGTATGCGCGTGTGTGAGGGATCCTCTGGTTACTGCTGTTATTATTTTCCCTTAGCAGGGAGACCACACAAACCATGGCTGAGAGGAAGCAGTCTGGTCGGCAGGGTGAGGAGGAAGAAGTACCAGCCTTCTTCAAAAACCTGGGCTCGGGCAGTCCCAAGCCCCGGCAGAAATTCTGTGGCATGTTCTGCCCGGTGGAAGGCTCCCTGGAGAACAAGACCATCGACTTCGACTCCCTCTCCGTGGGCCGCGGATCTAACAAAGTCGTGGCAAAGCAGAAGGATGTTGCCCACCTAGGTCCGGATGCTCAGTCCATCTATTCCAGGCAGAGTGGGAAGGGAGGGGAACCATCTGTTGATTTCGGAAGAAAGGTGGAGATCAGGAGTGCCACTGGGAAGGAGGCGCTGCAGAACCTGAATGACAAGGTGGGTTGAATATATGTGCATGTGAGACAGATGCAACTTGCACACAAGGTAGGCTGCAGAAGGCATAATCCTTTCCACCCTGCTGTTCCTTGCTTTCATCTCCCTTGCATGTATGTGGCAGTATGTCTTCCTCCAGGAAGCAGCATGTCTACTAGCTCCCTCTTACCAGACCTCTAATGTTATTCATGTGCTCTCTGCAGGTGTGGGTGTATGTGCACAGGGAAGAGGGCATAAGAAGAAAGGAGCCCTTGCACCCACAAACACCCTCTCTCTCCTCACCCTGCCTTCCTATTCGGTGATAGAGATTGACTTTTTTGTTTCTTAGCCTATCCCCCCAGCACAGCAGTAGCAAAATGCCCCACCCAGCTGGTGAATGCAGCTCACAGGAACAGAAATGCAATTGTTAGCAAAGGAGCATCAATGAGCATCCACCTAAAGGGACTAAATCCCTGCAGACTTCTTCCAGGGGAAACTCAGTGACGCACTCCTACCCCCTTCTCTTAGGGGAGGACAGTCTCCAAAGTGACTCCCTGGGAGCTATATTTCAATACCAGTTTTGAGCAAGGCCATTGGCTACAGTGGGAATTTTGCCTCAGGAAGATCTGCTGGGACTTTTGCAGGAATGTGGCATTCTCCTAGAAACCCACCAAACTCCTCCCAGGCTTTTAAGACCCTTAGAGCTATCTTTTCTTTCTCCGCCTGTGTAATGGTGTGTAATAGAGCCGCTCCTTTTCCTGAGGCAAAATTCATTCAAGCCATAGGTCTAGCTGACCATACACATTTTTTTTTCAGATAAATAGATCTGAGCAGGCTCTATTCACATCTGAGCCATGAAGTACCCTGACAATGCCGGCTCGTATGCATAGTCTGGAAAAGCTCAAATGAATGCAGCACCAACCAGCAACCTGATAAACTCCTAGTAGCATAGTGGGGAAGAGTTGCTCCAGGTAGCTCCTAAAGGGTCTACAGAGCAGCCCCTTCCTCTGAAAACTGTTTCTGGAAAATGCCTCCTGATTTTTACTAGTGGTACGGATTGCATATAAAAGACAAAAATCTGTCTGGAATTGATAGTATGGGCTTGTTCCCCACACTCCCCTTCCTTTCAGAAGTGTCATGCTCCCCAAATCAGACCCTACTCTGCTTTTCATACTGCAGTAACTTAAGATCTCCATGCAACCGTATTTCCGCGCATTTGTTACAGCAACTGCACAGAGTTTACTGTGAGACCACAAACGTAGGCCGTGATTTTCAGAAGTGCTACACACTTGGTTTGGAGTGAGATATGCTTCACTCCTCTTCAGAACAGGTCTGGCTAAAGTTTGCCACGTGTAGAAGCCTATAGCTTGATCTGCCCCAGTTTATGTGCCTGCTAATTGAGTAATTTGCAATGATTAATTAGCCTTGTTGAACTAACAAAGATGCACCTGAGGAGTAAAGTGCATATGCTGTTTTAGTTTGCAGCCTCAAAGATTTTGCAATTCAGGACATTTTCAGGACTAATTTCAGACAATTTGGTGTAGTGAAAAACCCACAGGATACGTATGTAAGGAGATGATATATTAATTCTGATAAGATGAATTATTGTGTGATTGAAGAATACCAGCATAATAGAAAACTGTAAGTATAACAATATGGTGAAAAATCAGAAATCTATACCGAATATTAATCATATTTTTTAAGTTTGTTATTTGTTTCTGTTTTTAAAGATTTTTTCATATTACTGTTAACTATGGAAGCAGGAAATAATGGGATAGTACTAAACGCTAGAGTTGTTTCTCATTAGCTTTTCAAAGTACTGATGCTAATAGATTATGCTGTGATGGGTTCTGTGTTTGTGAGAGGTTGTGTGCATTTGGGTGAGTGCAGTCCTCTATGATAAATGTCTTATTATGGATTGGTACTTTATAGCAGGAGTGTTTTAGCTTTGATTGTTTCCTAGTTGACTGCATCTATAGCTTGTATCAATAGTTAGATCCTTATCTGACAAAACTGGTAATACTCCAGTGTATTTACTAGAAATTTGTTTAGGTTAATCAAAGCTCAACACATCTTAAAAAAAGAGGAAAGCAAAATAATACTGCATAAAGTGGCATTAAACACCACATTAAAATAGACTTAGATATGAGTTGAAAAGCTAAAAGGCATCTAAAGTTTTGCAACTGAATTTGGCCCATTATTTTCATATCTCCATTTAATAATGCACCTGAAATAGGTTCTCCATGGACAGATTGTACATTGTCACCATGTGATAGGAATCTAACTTACAGTGGAAAGGAGTAGTATGCTAGTTTATGGGATCTTAAAATTTAAACTACATGAATTATTTCACAATAGTCTAGAAATCTTACTACTACTTTTTTTTTTTTTTTTTAGCTTGAGGCTGAAAATAATTACATTTTTTATCAATACGCATGGCAGTCAACATACAGAGTGATCAATGTTCTGCTTCAGCAACCAAAGGACTGTATCATGAGCTGGTGGGAATGGGTGTAGATCTACTGGAGGCAATGGAGATGCATGGAAGTATTTTAGCCAGTGATTGAATCCAAAGTAGGTTTAAAACACAGTCACCCTTTCTGTCACTGTACAGAAAGATTTTGTATTAATTTCCATTAATACCATTAACAAAGCAAGGTGGACAAGCTCATTCTTTAGTTTTCTGAAGCCTTAACTATCCAGAGGATTAAAGAATAATTACATTCTTTTTCCACATTAAATTGCAATATATTGTTCTGCAGGCAAAGATAGGATAAGCACAAAGAGATTTGATTACTCTTATCTAGAGTATTCTATAGGCATCTATCATAGCCTTGCTTTGTTGTCTCTGGGCCATGCTGCCTCGTAATTCAGGGTTAAGATAATCTCTAGAGGCACCAGGAAGACTTTCTGTCTTAGTTTAAGTAGCTCTTTGCAGTTAGGCCTCTGGAGGCAGTGTGACCTATTCAACAAGTCTGCAGCTCAGGAGAGCTGAGCCAAGCTATGCTATTTACCAGCTGCCAAGCCTTGGAGAAGTCACTGTGCTTCAATTTCCCATCTTAAACTTAGCTGTCCTCTCTTTTTAGACTACTAATGTCTGATCATGGAGCTATTTAATCATCTCTCTGAGCATTGCTTAGTGCATTGAGGCCTTGATCTTACCCGGATTTGCCTCAGTTTCACATTTATATAATCAGTATTCCCTCTCTATTACTCATCTGTTGAGATTCTTCAGAAAAAAAAAATGATAATCTTTTAGGGAATGTTTATAGGGAAGGATAATGTCTGATTGCAACAGGAATCAGCAAGCCTGAGGTTTGTTTTAATCTAGTTTGCACAGAGAACTTGAGTTGATTTTGGAATTGACAGGAGAGGAAACAGGTTTGAAAACACAGTTTCATGAAGCTTTTTGACATCATCTTTTCAGGATCACACTTGTTCATTCCTGGGGAGAAATAATGAAGAACAGGATGTTGTTCAGAGCACAAACAATCATAGATACTGGAACATTAATGGAACTGTTGTGTAAAACAAAGAAGTTGTTCCAGACAGCTGGAAATGTTATTCTGCATTTAATTTGTTATGATGCCTGTAACTTCTCTAGCTTTATTTCAGCAATCATTGCTTTCAAAATGCAGGGAGTTGACTTGCATATTTTTCTAGTGGACCATAATAATCTGTCTGGCTACTGAAAAAAAAGTCATGAAGAAACTAACAATGACAAGCACAAACATCTCATTCCTCTATCTTCCAAGATCCTTCTCAAAGCCATTGATCTGTATAGCTGAGACATGCAGTACATCCAGTGAGCATGTTGTGAAGTGCTCTATTAGTGTTAGGAATTTACCCATATCACTGCTTCTTGGGCAGAAGTGACCAAGGGGCATTGATACAAGGCCAACATATTTTTGCGGGTAAAGACTCAAGGGAAAACTTAAACATGAATCTTCCTCCACCCAGTTTGGAGTTGAGCCAGGTCAGAGGTCTGGTCTTACAGCAGTATCTTGGGCTGCAGGCTTTATCACTGTGGATGACACAGAGCCTGGCACAACGGGACTGGCACCTTTGCCAGTCCTCCTGCCAGTGCTATGGACATCATTTGACATGAGCCATCTGTTTTTACCAGGCGCTGAGCAGTCATTTATTTCTGCTCCAAATCTTTTACCAACAGGATCTTGTCTAACTCCTTGTATCGTTTCTCAGTCTTGTTGCACATTAAATTTCGATCTGTCTTCTGTAGGGTTTTTAGAAAGCTGAGAGAAGACTTTGATAGCAAAGCTCAAGTGAGGTTGATCTGTCTATTCTACAGAAACTAGCCTACTCTAAAAAAAAAAAGGACTACATCTGGGAGCAGAATTGTAGCAAATCATCCTGCCTGAGGCTTTGATGTATGTTTTGGGGAAAGGAGAGAGGGTTACAACGTTGAGAAATGGTGCAAATCACTCGGAGCATGGCTGAAAAGAGTTGTTCCTTAGATGCTACACATAGTCTTCATAAATTTAATACTGACTCTCTTAACGGGTCATGTAATTGTATGCTTGTCCTGGGTATATGAGCTCACTCGAGTTTCTACCTCAGGAATTTAGTACTGGATTCATCCTATTAATTTCAGGCATCTAACTGAGCTGCTAGCATTCAGTGTGTAGTTCTCAGGCCCCATTGCTAGTGGAGAGGGAGACGCATCCAGCTGGGGGTCTGGATTCCAGATTGGCTGAATCACCTCCTGGAGATGCCAGCCTTTCTCCACTGGCTGTAGAGGGAGGAACGCTGAGAAGGATGCTGGCGTGTCCTCTGCCTTAGTTCTAGCAATGCTACATTTGTAGTGAAAGCCAAAGCACCAGTGTAGGCTGTATGCTGTTTAGGGAAGAGGGCACATTTTTGCTATTTATTGTACTACCCATGACAGTGATCTCTGAAGAGGGTTGTCTCCTTACCAGTAACATGAAGTGTTAGTAATATTAACTGTTGAGACAGCAGCAAAGACTTGTTTGAGGGCAATTAAGATTGTAGTGCATCTGAAATGCTCAGGACATATTTCCTCTAAGAGAAATAGTATATATATATGTGTTATACATCCCTGTATCTGATTTAAGCAGCATCTGTACCTTTGAGAGCTTCTAAAGGGGGAGAATGTCTAGAATTTCCCTCTTGGGGAAAGTGCAAAAGAAATCAGGCACCCAGGTCCCAGGGAAGCTAGAGGGAGTCCAGCTTTTGCCCCGAGTTCATGCTTTGGAGATTAAGGCCCTCCATCTCTGATAGTAACAGTCTCTGTAGACGGTGATGCAGCAATTGGCGTGGGCAGAATCATGACATAAAATTATGGCCTGATTGGTGAATTCATGAAAGCTCTTTTGGCCCAGTCCTGCTGCCTCTGATCACAATAACAAGAGTCTTGCTGCCTTTGGCAGGAGGTGATTCCCCAATAGGGAGTGGGGATTATTAGCATCTAACAAGCCTAAAGGGAAATCTAGAGCTTGTTGGTGCTGCAGTGCTACAATTCTAGATACTTCCAGGAATGCCTTAAGTCCATCTCTGATCCCTCTTTTCATTACATTTGTAATCAGGTATTTCCTTTTGCAGGTTTTGTAATTTAATAGCAAAATGTTCTTGTGGAAAAAAGAAAAAGCATTTAGTAAGGACAAAAGCAGTTGGGTGTTGTAGAAATTCTGTTGGGCTGGTTGCAGTTGCACTGAAATCCTACAGAGAAAGAGACTCTAGATGTTTTCTTTCTTTTTTCCCCCAACCATCCAGTAATTCCATAGTGGAAATGAAATTTTCCTGCTAAGTGCAATAGGATGGTCTGCAGAATCTGTGGAGCTGATGTAAACGGATTTCCATGGATGCCTGTAGTGATTTTTCTAGCCTAGATTATTGCTGTACAGATTCTTATATTCTTGTGCAATTCTCTCTCTAGGCCTTTGCCGAAGACAAATGTTACAGATGTTTCTTTAGCATGAAATACAACTCTACTGCAGCAAACCTGTATAAGACATCCTGAATTAGCTGAGACCTGAGCAGAAATGCCTGGCTGCAGTACTGTTGTATCCACTGGCCAGTATACTCTCTGATTCCCCTGAGCCTGAAGGATGGGCTAGGGACATGCACCCAGCACACAGCACAGCTCTCTGTGTGGTCAGGGTGGAGGCTGGCAGGGCAAGCATGGGGCAGAATGCTCTGATTTGTGCATTTTCTCCTCTGATCTGCCTTTTGATGGATGTGGTAAGGGCTCTCAAATGTGCTGATGTAGAATAGTTGAAGATATTTGTGTCATCTTCTCATTTCTCCACCTCTGATGTGACTTGGCTGCAGTGACCTTGCTGGTTCTGTCCTCATGGCTGCAGTTGGGAAGATGGATTGAGCTGATCAGCCAGCTGTCCTTCATCGCTTCCTTTCGCTATCATTTGGCAAGGAAGATCTGGCAGTGGTGGTTCTCTAAAGCATCTTCTAAATTTAGCCTGCTGTGTGCAGTTCTAGACCTGGGGAAGACAAGGTGCATCCATTTCCCCTTAGAGCTGCCATCGCTCCCCAGAGTACCTTGGCGGTCACAGTACCGCTGCACGGCAGCTGGGCTGTCACACAAGCCTGCAAGGATTTAATAAGTGAGTTCAACTCGCTTGTTTTAACCTAGAAGCAACTCCTGCAACTGACGCTTCATCAGTAGTTATTTTTCTTAATTTAACTTGTGCGAGATTTATACAAAAACTGTAGCTTAAGCAGGAGAATGAAATACTTTTGAAAAAATGCAGGTGCACGTTTTTGTATTTCCAGATTGTTCCCAGTTGTTCTTATGCCAACATTGTCCTTTAGCATCACTAGCTCTTCTTCCCTCATGATTGCCTCCCCATCGTATGTGTTTATACAGCAGATAACATCCCTCCCTTGCCTGCATTTAGCAAGACTAAATAAGCCAATTTACAACTACATTAATAGTTTTTAAATAATTTATTTTGATGCCCTTTTAGCTATGAAAGGAAAGAAAATTGGGTCATACTGGCACTTGGTACAATGGAGTTAAAAGATGCATGTGGAAACACCATTGTGGTCCTTTAAGTACACACTAAATGATCAGAGGATTTGGAACGTTTGGATCTAGAAGTAGTGGAGGATATGGAAGTTTTTAACGTTTGGTGCTGTGTAGATATTGTGTATGGAATGACCATATTTTCCAGTCCTTTAATCTCTTTATTTATTTTATTCTGTACTACCTAGGTTCTTGCAACGTGGTGTTGGGAAGGAAAAGCTAAGTATCATCTGGAAGTTTTCTTTCTTTCTGTCTGAACCTAGTACTGTTGGATTCAAGTTGTGGAATATATTCAAAGTTCAGGAACTGCAATAAGCATTATCTTTTAAAAAGTACTTTAAATATCTCTTTTTTCATGAGCAGACCAGAGTAGCTTAAGAAACACTGGTGCACTGATTACATCATCTCCTAAGAGGTACGTCTATTTTTTTTTTTTGGTCAATATTACTGTTTCGCATGTTTTAGCATGAAGTGGAGAAATGACATGTCCAAGGTCAGAGAGGGGAGTCATGCTGGAGATGAATGGTTTCCTGCGCCCATATTTGTGGTCATTCACCTGCAGATCATGTTGCTGCTGTCAGGGCAGGATGGTGAAACAGAGGTAGGGCTCAGCACTGCTCAGATCAGCTGCCCATGGGCCTCGATCTTCTCTCTTGAACACTCAGGCTGTGTTTGCTTCCTCTTTGGTAGCCAAAGACACTCTTTCTCCTGGAAAGCAAGGAGAAGAAACCATTCAGATATAAAGCTGAGGAGGAGAGCTAGCATTACAAAGATAGGTACATTTGCACTACTTGAATTCTAAGAAATCTAGTGGAGATGTTTTCTTCCATGTTCCCCTCAAATATGCTGAGGTTTCAAAACTTCTTCCAGTGCAAATCAGAGCGAGGCAGGATGACACATTTAGTGTTGTCTAATCATTGAAACAAAACAAAGCCCAGCAGGCTAGCAAATGAGTCATTTTGCTACTGTCATAACAAGACACTTTTTCATTTGCTACTAATTGGATATTAAGTGATTGGCATATTAGCTACTTAAACGTGTCTGATGCCCTGCCTATACCTAGGAGAAGCTCTTTTACTTTCCCTTATAGCCTCCTGTGAACGAATGCATGTGAAACTCCCTGGTAATCACCTGTTTAAACAGATGTTGCCTTTGTAATGATTTACTGCAGTAAGACACTAAAGTTTAAGTTTCTTATGGGTTGGGCACAGTGTGCTTCGCTGGGCTGCCTGTGTGTGTAAGATCCTCATTATTTTGTGGAAGCAGAAGCTTGCAGTTTACTTTGTGCACAGTGTGAAATTCAGTTGGGATTGAGGGAAGGTAAGTCTTTGTCTGCCTTTAACTGATCTGTTTTGATCTGCAGTCAGAAGTGGATTTGTGCTATTTGCAGTCTCCAAAAGGTGTCTTGTACCTTCCCCGGGAGCAGTTGATCTGCAAGGAACGGGTCTGTAAATGGGTTTACGTTGAGCACTCATCCCACACTCTGGCCATGAATGCCACCTCTCTGTATTAGCTGGGGCATTGTAAATAACGAGGAATCGGTTTTGCCCTTTAGCGCATTTCTTTCCTTGGAGCCCCAGCGTACGGGCTTCAGGGACTGCATCCATCCAGGGCGGACGCAGAGGAATTTGAGAACGGGCTCCAAGGGTGACTGCAGCATTGGCCAGGGAGCTTGCAAGGCTGCAGGGGCAGGAAATGGCCAGAGTGATGGGAGAGGTCGGGCAGGGCTCTGCGCATAGCTCCGATCCCCCGTTTCCTTGGCGATAGAAGATTCAGGTCGCGCTCGCGGGAGGGGGCTCGAGTCCGCGCTGCGTTTTCTGGACGAGGAGGGGGCACGAGGGGGTGCGCCAGGCATAGCTGTCTCGCACCTCCGCTTCCCCCTTAATTTGCTACTGCTTCCGCGCAGCTTTCTGCTCTGCCAGCGCCGAGAAGGGCGGGGTGGGACAAAGAAGATGGAGGCAGCGCGCTCCCCTCCCCGCCGGCTCTCTGCCGCCGCGGGCGCGCAGCGGGCTGGGGGACGGTGCGGTGCGGTGCGGGGTGCCCGGCGTGTGCGGGAGGGCGGCGGGGGTAAGAGGCTCCGCCAGCGCGCCGCTTTGCAGCAGCCGCCTCTCCGCGCCCCGCCGCAGCGGGAGGGGCGCGGCGCGGGCGCGGTGCCGCGGCGCGGGCGCGGTGCCGCGGCGCGGGCGCGGTGCCGCGGCGCGGGCGCGGTGCCGCGGCGCGGGCGCGGTGCCGCGGCGCGGGCGCGGTGCCGCGGCGCGGGCGCGGTGCCGCAGCCCGGCGCCGCCCGCGGGAGCGCGCCGCCCGCGGGAGCGCGCCGCCCCGCGCCCGCGCTGACGTCTTCGTTGCGCCAATTTGCATCTGGGCGCTCGCTCGGGCCCCTCCCCGTGGCGCGGCGGCCGCCGCTCATTTGCATCCGCCCCAGGCTCCCAGCCAATGGCGGCGCGCGCCGCGCGGCCCCCCGCGGCGCAGGGCGAAGGGAGCGGCGCGCGGGGCGCATGCGCCGCTGCCGCCCCGCTTCTGCCGCGGCTTTTTATTGCTGGCGGGCGCTCGCCCCCTCCCTGCGCGCTGGGGCCGGGGCCGGGGCTGGGCTGAGCCGGGTTGGGGCTGGGCCGGGCTGGGCTGGGCTCGGAGCAGAGCGAAGAAAGGGAGACGCGCAGGGGTGGCTGCTTCTGCCCTCGCTGCCGTTGCGGAGAGCAGGGCTCGCCTCCCCGCCGCGCCCTCCGGCAGATCCCCCGCGCCCCTGCCTCGCGGGCGCAGCTGGTTCGGGCTTGGTTTCCCGGGGTTGGGGGTTTGGGTTGGGTTGGTTTTTCCCCTTTTTTCTTCCCCCCTTTGGAGGGGAGGTTAGTGAAGCGTTTGCAGCCAGGGGAACAATAGCGATACAGCAGCCGCCCCGCTTGCTTGAAAAGATTTTTGAGGGAGTTGCTTTCCCAAGATGTCTTATCAGGGGAAGAAGAATATTCCGCGGATCACGGTGAGTCCAGCGCCTGGAATAAAGCGGGGGGAGGGGAGCGGGGGGATTAAGCCCTTTGTGTGCCGGGAAAACGATGGCAGCGGCGTTTGTGGCACGATAATAAGATCAGGATCTAATGCAGGCGCTTCCTGTGCTGCGGCGTTTGCTTGACGCCGGAGGGGGAGGGAGGGAGGGACGGACGGACGGACGGGGCTTGCACGGGGGCCGCGGTGCCGTAGCGGGGGTCCGGAGCGGCGCGGGGCGGCGGTGCCCGCGGGGCCGCAGCCGCCGTCCTGCGCCGGGCGCCGCTGGCGAGGCGGCGGCGCCGTTTCCCTTCCTTCCCCCAGAAGCTCCTCGCATCGCGCCCGGTTGAGCCCGCTGCTCGCCGCGGTCCGCGGGGAACGAGCCGTTATGTAAACGCCTCCCTCGCGTCCCTTCTTGCGGGAGCCGCTGCAGGGCAGGTATCGCAGCTGGCAACTTTTTTCTCTTTTTTTCTCCCCCCTCCCCCGCTTTTTTATTTTGTTTTATTTTTTTTTGGCGGGGGGTGTTGGTGGTGTTGCATAAGGGCAGATGCTGCCTTGCAGCGGGCTGCGCCGTGGCCGCGGAGCCGGGCGCAGCGCAGCGCAGCGGCTCCCCGTGGCCGCGCCGCGGTCACGCCCAGCCGCGGCCGCTCGGAGCAGCGGCGGCTCCGCGCCCGGCTCCGCGCTCCCCCGGGAGCCTGGACGCGGCGCTGCGCGCCCGGCTGCGCGGCGGAGGGAGCCCCGCTGGCGAAGGTGCCGTGCGGCGGAGCGAGGCGGTGGGTGTCGGGGCAGTCGTCGCTGTGGGCCGAGAGGAGGCTGGCGCATTTTTCTCGTGACCGAACGCTCTGATTTATGTTGGGTGCATCCAGTGCAATTCCCTTAAAAAGATGAGCAATAGAAAAAGAATAAGACTTGCTGTTGTATAAACGTGGAATCAAATCTACCAAGACGAATGCTCGAAGAAGAGGCGCTTTCAACATATAGGTGTCGTGTTTGAACTGCATCAGCATGGGAAATACATACAAATTTGGTACCAGGCCCTTGCACAGATGCAAATTGTATGCGCTTTTGTCTCAAAGGCGGCTGAAATCAGCAGATTCTCCCTGATTTCGGAGCTTTTCATACAAACGCACCAGGCGACCTGTTTACTAACAGAAGCATTCGGACCGTCGTTAAAATGGCCCAGGGCCCATTTTATTGGTCACTATAAAAAAAAAATATCTTTCCTGATTGATGCTTGGTGGATTGGGACTTATTCCTGCTGTTTTTGACATCGATGACAAAACCGTATCTGATTTCAATAGCAGCAGGCCTTTTTAATAGCACAAGAAGCCTGCTCTAGAGGTGGGCATAAATACTGCAGTGTTTCTGGAAATGGTAAACATGTAGGACAGTTTGCTGTGGAGTCTGGTGTTGAAAGACAAGTGGGTTTTTCACGCCCCAAGTTAATTCATTCAGGCTTATTGGCATTCACAGCAGATCCTAAATTTAAATCTTGGGTTTTTCTTTGTGTTTTACATTGGTGCTGTTATTCAGGGTAACTCTTTATTGCAGCAGTAGGAAGAAGGAAAAACAAAAGAGAAAGGAGAAGTACTGAACATCTCAGATATTTTGCAGTTAAATAAAAGAGAGAGAAAGGTGTAAATCAGTAGCTGATGCAATTCACGTTCTGGTTTTATGAGCCATGTCAGCTTGCGTCAGTTGAGAATCTGATGCTCCAGCTCTTCTCTTCAGTTTTAATATAAGCTCTTTGGGAAAACGCCCGATTCTTTTCTTCTGTCTGACCAATAGAGCCCCGATCCAAAGTAGGGCCCCTGAACACCACTGTCACTGTAAGTATAATTCGTATTTACTTTAACTATAAGTTCAGCCACCAGCAAGTTAAAGTCCTGCTTGCTACCCCTTCTTGAAGTCAGCCTTTGGTTTTGCCAGTCTCGGGCTGTGTTGTGCTGGTATAGCTTTGTTTTCTTCTAAAGCAAATGTCGGGAGGAGGAGAATTACCAGAATATGTACAAGGACAGACAGAAGCACCGAGGTGCAGGTTAAACTGAGCACTGCCCAATGTGCGTGTGCTTTGATTTAGATCTATGCGTAATGCAGGGAATGGAGGAAATAAAGGAACGTGATAGTTACTTTTGACTTTTCTCCCAATCCAGAGCTCTACAGAATATGTTTCACTATTGTTCATGACTATCACAAAAAGATAAATTTGTTTTTGACCTAAAATAGCTGCAAAGGTGAGATGCAACCTTAACTGAGGTACAGAACACATTGCTTGATAGCTGCCTTGTTATAATTACATTTCTGTTCCTGCTAAACTGCATTTGAATTTGAGGGAACTGTAATAACACATTTTCTTAAATCCTTTTCCTTAACTTAATCTGCTAATATGTGCATACTCTGTCTGATTATGCCTAATGATCTAGGAAGGCAGTAAAAGTATCCACTGAATTGAAACATTGCTAAGTTGGGCAAAATGAGTTTGTTTGTGTTGTGTAGCCCCTGGCAACAGACTTTTGGTCCTTTTCCCTGACAGCAGTTGACTCATAGTTAGCCAAGTAGTGACTCTAGTGTGTGGGTGCATGTAGGAAACTCTGCATAGAACTAAAGCAGAAAAAATAGAGATGTGGCTGTTATGTGTCCCTTGAGAAGTATAATTTAATGCTTTTGCTGTAGGTGATGGTGGTCTGCCATCTTAACAGATTGCAGGTACGAGTGAAATGGCCAAGTAGACAAGCCCACTGAAAGCAAACTGTTTTTCTGTTCTGATTTTTTGGGGATCATTAGCATGATGAAAGGACTTGCAGATAAAATATTTTATCTTTACAGTTGAAAGTGCAGCGATTGACTTGGATTTTGACATGTGCTTTTGAATAATGCAGAGGTTGTTTCCATCTCTACTCTTTTATCTTGGGAGTGACACTGCAGACTGTCAGTTTTCTCTCAGAATAATTACGTGTTGTTTTATGCTTCTTTGTTTCAGAGTGATCGTCTTTTGATCAAAGGTGGTAAAATAGTTAATGATGACCAGTCTTTCTATGCAGACATTTACATGGAAGATGGGTTGATAAAGTAAGTGAAGCCTGATACCAAGTTTTGATTGGAAATGTAAGAAATGTGCTGCAGAATAGCAAAGAATAACTTAGTCTCAGCTATATTAGATTGCAAAGAAAAATGAATATTTCTCTCACATGCTGGTCTTTGATGGAGGAATTCTAAAAACAAAAGTGTTGAATTAAACACATGGGCAAAAAAACCCCACTCTTGTTATTAAAGCATAGGTCAAAGAAGGTGCTTAAATGTGTTTGATTTTAGCCATGTGAATTGTCCCATACTGAGATTACACGTATGTTTAAAGTCACATGTGTGCTATAATACTTTACTGAATTATGACTTAAGATATTCAAAATGCAGAGTTCAGCACCCAAATACAGCTAATCCTGCATTAGGGCAGGGGTTTGGGCTTAGGTAACCTCTTGAGGTCTCTTGCAGCCCCATTTTCTGTGATTCTGATGCAAGGATCGATCCAAAACCCCTTAAGTTAGTAAGGATCCTGTAATTTTAAGTGTTTCAGTTCAGATCACTTTCCAGCACGCTTCTATGTGTTTAGTCCTGAAACATGCATTTTTGGCACATTAAATATATTACAGATTTCTTCGGAAAATTACTCTTAGGAAAAAATGGATGAGCAAGATGTTACAAACAAGGAATTTTCCTTTTCTGGCTAAAGAGTTGGAACATGTGCTTTGTTAATCAAGGTTAAAAATTAAAGGATCCAGTTAAAGACATATAATTAATTGCAATGTACTGTCCACTATTGCACTTGTAGAAATAAACCCATGTAGAGAGCTATTCTGGAGAGGTCTGGGGTGGGGGGGGGGATTGGAATTTCATCAGGAATTTGATAACCAGTATATGCATGGGCTTATATTTGTGCAGGGAGCGCATAATGTTTGTGCAAGAAACAAAGGCAAGATAGAGGCAGAAATTCTTGCAGTGCTTTCCAAAACAGTGTTAGCATCGAAAGTGCTGTTTCATTGCTACTATCTAGTGTTGACCTGCCACTCAGCAAATCCAGTCCCGTCCCAGTAAAGCTGGCTGCAAGGCTGTCGCTCTGTTTGGTGCCACGATGGTTTGATTATCTGCACGCTCTGCCAGTGTGGCTCCTTCTCTTTCCTTCCTGTTAAGCGAGATCCTGATACCCAGATCCTGAAGTAATTGCATACTTTGCTCTCTAATACGCAACTGCTTTGAGCGGAAGAATAAAATATTATCAGCTGTATATGCTGATCGTGTTCATTGCTTTATATGGGAAAATAAAACACCAGCCAGGTTAAGCAGCACAAGGATGCGCATTTGCAGACTGTTTGCCTTGACTGTTGTTTGTGTCTGACTTGCTGTTTGAAACCTGTTTACTCAGGCAAATAGGAGAGAATCTGATTGTGCCAGGGGGAGTGAAAACTATCGAAGCCCACGGAAGGATGGTGATTCCAGGGGGGATTGATGTTCACACCCGCTTCCAGATGCCGGAACAAGGGATGACATCTGCTGATGACTTCTTCCAAGGAACCAAGGCTTCCCTGGCTGGGGGCACCACTATGATCAGTAAGCTCTCTCTCCTCTACCCCATTCCCCACCACCCCTTTTGAGGAAGCTTTATTTTTCTCCTACTCAGATAAGCAGAGAAACTGTGTGATATGTAAGTAACATAATATTTTGGACTGCATACCAGCAGTGGAGGATTTCTGTTGTCTATGTCCAGATTGGTGAGAAAAGCTTGCATAGGAATGGGAAAAGGGATGGGAAAACAAGACCACAGGATTTCCAAATCCTGTAGCTGTCAGTCACTTAACTCTTGTCTTCCCTGTTGGCAGGGACTCTGCTACTTCTGTGACTTTACCAAATTGCTGTTAGGTCTGCTTCTGCTGAAGCCAGTGTCACTTTGACCTCTGACTGCAGTGAAAGCAGCAGATTATCTGCTCCCTTTCTCTGTGATAACTGTGACTCCAAGAGGCTTGTATTTGGAACAGCAGTTGCTATGCATGCAGAACAAGGAGGGACAGCTACTTCACGTGGCCATCCACCCATCTGCAGACAACCGTATCGCATAATTCATGCCCAGCAAGTTGATGCCAACAGCCTGCGATATGTGCCTTTGAAAACTGTGCTGCTTATTTAAGGGGTTAAATGCCCAATCTTACATATCCAGCTTTGGCTCCAGGGTTTTGTAATAATCAAGTGAGCGTTGTTTCTTTTGTGCTCACATCCTCTTGTTGGAGGAAGAGAGAATTGGGAAATGAAAATACCTCAAAATAAAAGACAGACAGATTGACTGGTGGGCTGTTCCGTTTGTATCAGGATTAGACGCTAACAGCTCTCTGCCTCTAAAATGCCTTCAAAAATGACTTCCAGGCTGGCTGACCGCACTTCTGTTGGCTGCAGATGCTTGGCCTCTCAGCGCCAGGATCTTAGAACTCCAGAAGTGAATCATCGTTACTGTCCTTGTTTGAGCTGGGAGGGAGGGAGCAGGGAAGATCTCAGTAGCAGCGCAGCAGATTACATGTAAACTGCAACAGGGCATCCTGGAGTCTGTTGCCCTAAATGAGGATGAAGGATAAAGGTGAAAATCGATAAATATCTGAGCCTCTTGTATTCTTTCATGTAGCGTGGAGCACAGCTCTCCATTTCACAGGAGAGGAGTTAAGGTATAGAGAACTGGAAGAATGTGGTTCAGAAAGAGCCTAGTGTCTGTTGTCCAGTCCAGAGATACAGAGAGATCTTTGGTACAGCCAAGGATCAGCCTAACTCTACCTGCTTCCAATCTGGTTTGTTATGCACTAGAGTATTTTCATCTCACAGAGGCAGGTATGAGCGATCTTTGGTCTCTGGCCTGGTGGGAGGACTTGGAGTGATTGACATGGAGATTGGGAGCAGGAGGCAGTGTTCAAACACAACGAGCCTCACTGTGTTTCAGAAAAATCTTTCTTGAAGCCTGGACCCTGCATCAGGCTGTGTCTGGCCTGCGAACTTGGCCTGATGCTTCAAAGAAGATACAAGTAAACAACCATGAAATAACCTGGGAGATTATTTCTCATAATATTATCAACTTAGATTAAGATATTTGTGTAGAAGTTAACCTAAATACATACATATAAAGTGGGAGTGTAGCTGTGGATGTTCTCATTATGCACTAATATCCATTTTTTCTAAGTCTTTCCTGTCAATTTAAATTAATTGCACTGAAATGGTATTTTCTTTTCAGCTTCAGTTCATTGACTTCCTGTTTCACTGGTTGCTCCTGTGTTTATTAATATACTTGGTTCACAGTGTCCGCCTGAAATGTCATTTCATTGTTCTTCCTTGCTATGGTGAATTAGATCAAAATTTCAAAATTTGCGTGTAGATTTATAACAGCAATATTTCCATTAAAGACACTTTAAAAACATTTTAGGCATTTTAAATAACTTTTAAATGATTATAATGTTTAAATCAGCGCTTCAGATCTTTCAGATAAACTTCCCAAGTATTCCTCCACTTGGGGTGCCCAGTTCTGCCCATGTGACGCCATATGCTTAGAAATGCTTGGATCCCTCTTTATACGTATACTGCTTTTGTGAGTGTAGTATCAGATTATCTCACTAATGGTGTTCCTAACACATCAGTGAATTGGGGAAATTGGAGACGAGTCCCCTCCATTTTGTAACTTCTTATTTTAGAGCTGTGAAAAATTGGTATGGGGTAGATTACGTGGTTTGTTCATGGTCACAGAGGAGGCTTGTGGCTGAACTGGAAGATGGAACCGTCATCCATTAGTCCCACAGCCTTTTCCCTTTGCCATCCTGCCTTCCAGAGTGTTTTGGGTTAGGGTACCAAAATGCATAATCACTTCTGGACAAAAAGTGGCTTCCTAATGCATAGCAGCAAGGAGAGTAAGTGCGTTGTTCAGGATGGCAGAGACGTTTTTGATGGGTGGGTTTCAGCAACTGGAGCTGAACAGTGGAAAGCGGGAAAAATAATCCGACTAGACTTCAAAGCTTTGGACACGTTGGTCTATGTCAGCTCAGCTGTTCTCTTCTAGCAAAATTATAGCATTTGCAAAAGTTGTTTTCCACCAGGAGGCATGCAGAAGCCCTCATGAGCGTGTTCTTGGTGGGTGGCCTTCGAGGCTTCCCAAAGAAGGTGGGAGTTGTGGTTGATTTCAGCGTTTTTCCCTTTATGATAAATGGGACGATGTTTAATGAACTAGATTCATAACACTGCAAACAAATTGCAACCTGAAAATGACGCGCTAGCGTTTGTATCCTGGTGCATTTTAAGCACGGCGTCTGGGATTTTTCAAAAGAGACTCTGCTTCTCTCTGGAGAATGCGTCTAGTTATGTGCCTCCGGTCTTCTGGCTTTTCAAAAAAGCTAAGCCCCAAGGATGTGAGCTTTATTTAAAAATCACTCTTATTTCTTCACTCATACTTTAAGCAACACATTATTTATTTACAGATATCTTTACTCCGTGCATTTTCTATTTTTATACATATCCCTCACTTTGAGCAAGAAAAAAGATCAGTCAGCTTCGCAGTTCGCTTTGTTTCACATTTTCATGCAGGAGGGCACTTTAAGGCTGATCCATGACAGGCAGTGTAGGGAAATACTTGTTTCATGTAAATTTTTTCCAGTGAAATTTAAAAAGGAAGCTTGGATAGGTTTCTTGGTTGTTGATTTTGTTTAAAAAAAAAAAAAAAAAAGTGTGGGTGAAATCCTGGCTGCAGCAAAGGAACTGAGAATTTTGTCACTGACCTCAGTAGTGCCAGGAATTCACCCTGTATGTCTGGTTTGGTTTCACTGAACTTCATTTTCAGCTCAGACCGAATTCAGTGTTGTCCCTTTAACTCTCGCATAAACACATCCAAGGGAAGCACATACAAGTTCAAGAATGTAACCTATTGTTTCCACGGCCTGTTCTCACTTACTTCCGTTCCCCTTTAAAGTAAATTGATTGCTAGACTGTCTTCAGTCTGTTTCCAAGTCCTTCTCTAGGCTGCTGCACTCAGAAGTTAGCAGTGATTTCTTCTTCCAGCTGCTGGGTTCACAAAACACCATCTGAACAAGATTTCCAGCTATGATCCTTCTCCCTCTATCCCCTTCCAGGCCAAAGGCACGCAGCAATCCTCCAGCTGACTTTGCTGACGTGAAACGATACACTTGGGTTTGCTGTGCAGAACCGAGAGGTGAAATGATGTTCTGGGATATGACTGTATTTCTGAAACAAATTTACGTAATCCTTTTTCTGTCACTGTCTTAAAACAGTATTATAGTGGATATAGTAGCAGAAGGCAAACAACACTGCATGTTTAGGATAATTTTACTCTGAAAAAATTTGGATTATTGTCCTTCTAAAATGTCAGTACAGTATTTGAACGTTAGGTTGAGCAGATTATTTCAAGATGATCTGTAGAAGACTTTTGAGGAGAGAGAAGTATTTACAAAGGCCCGAGCTCATTTAGAGTAGCTTTCCCCGTAAATGCCACGGAAAGGGGGACAACCCTTCCAGAGTTCTGGAAAGCACTCTTAACTCAGTTTGAAGTTGCCCTTTAGAAGAGGCTCTTTCTCATCTGTGCACCCTGCGGAGCCACCGTTTTGCTGAAGCTTTTTCAGCCCCTTTTGCTCTAACTTGGAATAGATACGTTAGCAGATAAAACAGTCTGTGGAGCTGTTAGAGAAGAAGGGTATCAGTGCTGAAGAACAGGGTGGTCTCTCAAAGTCTCAAGACTATTTGGCCTGTTATTAATCGTGATGGGTAAAATCCCCACCGTGTCAGTGGTAGAACTCCCCCTAGGATTTCCTTTCTCTGCTTGTAACCCTGCAGAAAGGACAAAGCTAGGCAGGATATATTTATTGACTCTCTGATCTTCAAGCCTGTTTAATGTCCTAATGAGAGCTGCATCTATCCAGGCCAGCTCCCACACGCATTTCCTTCCCCTCCCACCCCCCAGAAAAAGAAAAAAGAAAACGAGACTCTGCTTCTTCCTGGGTATCTGCTGTTCCGGCGTGAAATCCTTTGCTGACATTCCATGTGTTGACTCAGTCAACCGCTGTTATAATCATAGAGAGAAATTACAGTGAGAAAAAATTATAGTTCTTTCTGGCTTGGTGACTTGGGAGCCAGCTGCCTTTTGAACATGACTAGCAGTTATCCTAATAACATGGAGAATATGCACTAGGGATATGAGTCTTTATCTTGGGAGGTTTAGAAAATGAAGGGGAACTTCAAATGGACTGTAGTCTGCTTCCTAATGCTTTACTCTGCTTTAAACACAGGGCCAGTGCGCGGGAGGGCAGGGATTTTGAGTGTCGGCTGCTCGGCTCCTGTCAAACTGTCCTGAGTTGGCTTTATGTCTCTTAAGTCCTTCTGAAAATCACTGCCTAAATATTCAGGTGCTAGAAAGAAATAGTCAAGCAGGTTTCCTCTCCTCTAGGTTTTGAAATGAGTATGATGGAGTGAGTGAAGTCACTCCAAAGGAGATCAGAGTCCGAAACTGCGGTGGCGTGAGCTTAGGGAACGATTTGGGGAAGGGCTGGGGCGAGGGAAACTTGGCAAGGGATGGTAGTTCCACCTACCAGGGAAGATCAGCTCCTATTCTGCCCTAGTGAGTTCTGCTGCTGTGCGGCATCAGAATTGGTCCTGTCCTGGTAGAGAGCAAGAATCTAAATGGGGATAAAGCAGAGGAAGGAAGCGGAGACCCGGAATGGGGTGATACAGCAGCAGCTGTGCAGTAACTTGTGGCGGAGCTGGGAAGTACAAACCAAGTGTTTTGAGTCCAAGGGCAGTGACCACAGAGCTGCAGCGTCTCGCCGGGGCTCTGTGGCTGTGTGTACGTAACACTGCGGTGTTCTGCGGAGATCTGCCTCGATTTTGTTTCTTTTTGCACCCAGCAGCAGAGATAAAAGAGGAACTTTGCAGCAGGGGACTAGTGCTTCGGGCATGCTGAGCTGTGGTACGTGGCGCATTTTGCTTTTTAGCAGCTAGTGGTGGTTGTTCTGCAGCAAACAAGTGAATTTTAATTTTCTGGAAATTATGCAAAAATGTCTACTTGCTTGTATAAAAGTGTGTTGTTGATGTGTGAAATGTGAAGGGGGAAGAAGCTTCCTTGAACAGTCACTAAGTTAATGAACTTACCACGCGGAAGCACGAAGTCCCTCCAGCCTTTTCTCTTCTCTCTCCTTGAGCCCCCAGCAGTCCCTGTGCCCCCACGCGCCGGGGCCTCGGCCCTGATTCGTGCTGAATCTCGTTTGCTTCGCTGACTCCTAACTTGCAGCGTCCTGCTGCTGTTTGCCGCTTTCGTTCAGCGCAGGCTTAGAGCGGTTAACGAGAGCCCGGGAGATGGGCGCTCCCCCGTTGCGAGCCGCTCTTCCCAAGCTCTTAAACCCCGGTAAGTCCATTAGGCGCCTCTGCCCGGAGCGCTGGGCGCAGCGACTGTGAACACGACCGCCGGCCTCGCTGGGGCCGGCTGGGCTTCCGCGGCGCTCCGGGCGTTTGCGTTCGCTGGGAGGGATTGCAGCCGTTGTTCCGGGGGGTTTCCGCAGGGGTCTTGCTGGAAGTAAACGAAATGCCTCTGCCAAGCCCTTGATGTCTCTTGCCGGTTAGCACAGAAGGAAACAGCTGTGCAGTCCTCGACATACGCTGTGTGTTACTGTGTGGGGGACTTTTTCTTTCCTTTCTTTTCTTTTCCCTTTGGACTGCAGCTATTGTTTGTGATGTCTTTGCCACTGGGAGAGGGGGATCTTGGATAGCTTTACCTGAGGTTGTGCAGGAGGCCTGCGACGTGATAGAGTCGGAAAGTCATGCTAACCTGCCAGCTTACCTACCATCTGGGCTGTTTTCCCTTCTTAGGTTTTAAAGGTGAAATCGGCAGTGTCTGGTTTGGGGCTGGAGTCCCACGAAGGCATTGCAGTTCAGGCTAGCTTGCTTTTCCCTGTTTTCCCGTCTTTTGCCTTCCCAAAGCAACTACTCTGGATCTTGGCTCCCACTCCTCTCCTGGTCTTCTGCCTCTTTAGCAAAGTCTGTTTTTAAAAGAGCAGGTGCCCAAGGCCTCAGCTCTGTTTCTGTTTTGCCTCGCTCTGCTCTGGACCTGTTCCATCTCCGTAACTGCAAGAGGAAGGAGTGGATGCAGCCTGTACCGCATGTGCTGGAGCCTGGGTACTCTGATTTAGCCATGAGCTAATGAATGTTGAAATGGCAGCAGCACTGACAGTGCAGCCATCTTCCTGCAGATGTGACTGACCTAGATTTTTCCATGCATCCGAAAAGAGGGATTTGGCACTCGCTCCAGAGAAGTAACTGATGTCGTGTGTTTATGCAATAGCACTTAATTCCTCCTGTTGCATATAATGGTTGGGATCACTAAAGCTGCTTTCCCACTGCATGGGGAAGAGTGATGCTTCGTGCTCTTTTCTTCAGAGAGCTACTTTCAAATACTCCTGTTGCTTTCCTGTGTCCAGTGCCTTCTTCCCAGTGCCACACACCTTACAGAGTACATGCAGGAGAAGTAAACAGCTAAAGGATATCATTTCACAGTGTGTTTTCTGTGCTGCCAAATTTTAGCCAGATCCTCAGCTGACATAAACAGGCTACTGTTGTCTTACAGAAAAGTCTGAGAGCTCTGAAGAGGATCTTGTTGGATTTCCTACTGGTTGCAAACAGAGCTTTTGCCCCACACATCTTGCAAGCTAAATAAAGGCAGGCAATAAATTGATAGAGCAAGGAACATGGGGAAAAATAGGCCAGTGCTTGTTCAGACCAGTTGGTTTTTCAGCTCTGGCCTGTTGGCTTCAGGAGTTGCAGCTACTCGGTACCTTATAGACTCTCTGGGCTTCTTTAGGATGGGGCCTCTGTGGGATGCGGGTTCTTCGGCTGCAGCAAAAGGTCTCTCTCCAGATGCAGCTCTCTCTCACCAATCTGTTGCCCCTTCCACAGTTGCTTACACCAATGGGAAGTGCGTTTGGTACTTCGTGAGGTGCAGGTGTAGAAGCTGTGTCCTTCAGCTAAAGGGCTCTTTGCTGTAAATGGAAAAGCAGTCTTAATAATAATAAAAAATCAGTCACCTCTGTTAATGTTTTAACATTTGCATTGTAAAATGTGCCGGCTGGTTAAGGTCATTTCCATACAGGAATCTGGGCTTAATGCTAACCAGGGTAAGCATGTTCCAAAATGCAGTCGTCTGTGATAGGTTTTCAGGGCGTGTGTTAAATGTAGCTAGAGAACCTGTCTCAGTCACCTTCAAGCTGAGGCAAGGTCTTAAAAGAAACAGCAGGAATTGTTGCCTCCAGCTCTTTTCTTACCATAGTTTTCTCTGCAGATTTTTTTGCCTTCCTACAAGTGTTTCATCCCTTGGCTGCTTTTGCCTTCCCCTGAGCTTGACTCAGCAGAAATCGCCCTTGTCGGACAGGACCTTTTACCTTCCCGTGTTAGGAGTTGGCCGTGCTTGTCAGGAAAGGAAGCAAGGGATGCCTGAAGGAAGTGGTGGCTAAAACTAGATGTAGTATTTCTCAGCTGGGATGGACGCGGGTGAGCGCTCGGTTGGGATGGACGCGGGTGAGCGCTGGCAGTGCAGTGGTGTTTTGCAGCTTGCATCAGTGCAGTTTTCTCACCTTTTCTTCAGCCACTTCAGTTCATAGATCCCATCGATCTCTCGGACATTGAATTTTTAAATCTTTCTGGTCACGAGGAGAAATGTTTAAGGAATACAAATGAGTTCTTGCTGTCTAGAATACTTTAGTCATGCTTATAAATTGCCCCTGATGGCCAGCTGGGGGCTGTGCCTGATCCTTGCACAGCCCTCGCTCCCGTGGAGGCCGTGTGCGTTTAAAAGGAACGCGGAGATGGGTAGCTAAGAGTTAGGGCTTCGGGGAGCGCTCGGTGCTTCCCTGCTGCGGTCGGCGTCGGGACCGCAGGCCTCTGCGACTGACCGCGGGTAGGACGATTGACTTCCCTGTGCTGGCTGCTGGCCCTCTGTGACGGGAGGTGGGTTGGTTGCCGATGGGTTGCTTGTTGGCTTCAGTTCCAAACAAGTCCCCTAGACCTCATGGTGCCGAGTGCAGTGTCAGCTGTGCAGCTGGGTAAGGATTCCTCGCGGCACCGTTTCAGTCGTATTGGCTGTGCAGCGTGGGGCTTCTGCCTTTGGAGCTGCTTCTGTGATGCCCAACCACCTTCTGGGCTTCAGCTGGTAGCGAGACTTCTGCTTCACGTTAATTTAAAACTCCCCAGGGTCAGAGGGCTCTGTGTGGGCTGTGATTATTTTTACTGCGCAGCTGCTGAAGAGGCTGATGTGCGAAACCCCGGGAGCACGCGTAGCGGAGAGCGTCCCTGAGATCCCTGCAGATGCAGGTACCCGGCCCTGCAGCTGGTGGTGCAGAGCTCTCACTGTCAGAGTGTAAGCAGGAGGAGAAACCTGGGCGAGTGAGAGAAGAGGGGAGCCCTGTGTGCATGAGGTGCTTGTGGCTTCCTTCATCCTGGAAGTCTGCTTTAACGGGAGGAACCGTTAGATTTTAACATGCAAATAGTACTGGGAGACATCTTAGTGTATTTTCAAAGCCCTTCAAAAAGCGCCGTGCTTTTGGAAGTTCCCTTTCCTGACCACTTCTAGGCCATATTTTCACCAGATTGCTTTGTTCCTGAAAGTAGTTACATGTGTGCAGTGTGCGTATTTTTGGAATCTGGGAGACTCTGTGGTGTTTTACATATGAATGAAATTCCCTGGCACAGCATACAGGCAACGTGAGCTGGTAAAGGAGTTCCTTGAGAATGATCCTCTATTATTACACAGTGTTGCTTTTGTGCTGAGGAAAAGAAGGGGGAAAGTTCCCAGAGCATTTCACAGCAAGAGATGCTGCAACGCAATAGTGCTTTAAAGTCTCATTGCCCAAATGCATGTTAGTTAATGATGCTTCCCGGCTCCGGTTATAGGAACTGATTCATGTCTCTTTCCGCTAGTTTTATTTATTTCATATATATATTTCTCAGCTTTTGTACAATTGTTGAAAGAGAAGACTTCAGCTAATAATGAGATATAAAATTTTTTTCGGGCTGATGTACACAGACACTTCATCCACCATGAACTGAAATAGAAATGTTTTAATAAGTCTTCAGTAGTAGTTGGAGAAAAATGTAGACATTCAGGAAACAGAATATAGAATTTGGCCGTGATACCGAGATGAGTGTTGCTAGTCCTTCTGCTATACAAATACCCTACAAAAGGGAGAAAAGGCAGCTGTATGGAAATGACTAGCGCCAAGCTGTCCTGCGGCATGGATCCAGAGGCAGTCCGAGCTATCGATCCGTCTGGCCTTCCTGTCCGAGACAGGAGAAGATGTTGAGGCTGAGAATGTAAGAGATGCCTGTAAGTGATGCTCTGGGCATGAGAAAAATAAAAGGCAGGGCCTCAAATGTAGGAGCTTTTCTAACTGATTTGCTGTAGGGGTCCTAGATTGAAGGCGCCACGCTGAGGTCCAGTTTCCATCTTTGGATTAGCCGATCAGATGATTCCCAGGACCGCATCCTTTTCTGCCTTAATCACGGTGCTCTGTGCCATCAAATCTAGGGGTTTTTCGTAGGCCTGGGAGAGTACCAGACTGCTTGAGAGGCCAAATAGGGCTGTTTTCAGACCTGGAAGAAGGAATCTTGGCAGTTTGGGTCCATGTCACATAATTTTCTATTTAAACTAGAGGTGATCTGGTTAGTGCCTCCTACAGGTTATTACAGCAGTCTCACCAGTTGTTTGGCAGGCCGTATTGACCTTGCAAAGTAAGTGTAAAAACCCCAGCAGACAGTCAAGTGTTCACAAAACTGGCATGTGCACTATGAGTGTGCTGATTGAGCTCTGTCCAGAACACGTATGTTAGAAATAAGTTCTGTATATGGATGCATGGACATTTGAATCTGATTCAGCCTTTGCTGAATGGGGACCCTTACTGTATTAACAGAAATGGAAGTGGTGTGATAGTGACTGTTGAAAACCTCTTTCTCCAAAGCATGATACAACTTTATCTTAGCCATGAGAAGAGGCAGTTTGTAGTCTTTATCCAGTGAGGGGAAGTTTCTGTATGGCAAATATAAAGAGGGATAGGACAGGTTCACCAAGCAGGTCTTTTTTTTTTTTTTTTTCCCCCTCTTTTCTCTTTTCTCCCCTTCCTTAATTCTCTCGTAAGCTGTTAATAGAATTTTTCTTCCGTACGTGCCTCAGAATTCCTTGCATTTTACTTACTTTGTTGAAAATAAATTCATTTTTTTATTCCTGAAAATATAAAGCCCTCTAAGTACCCTCATAAATTTCCTTTGTAAAAATCCTCGTTGTGCAGCTGTGTTCCTCTTTGGCTCCAATGCCCCCTGAGACAGCCATGGAGAACGCAGTGAAGCTGGGAAGCCAAATCTGTTAGTGACAGTGATGCAGGTCTAGAGTAGCTCCAGCTTCCCAGCTAGTGGAAAAAGCCCAACAGGCAGCATACAGCTCTGTTGACCTGAGAGGGACAAAACTGGCTTACGGCACTTGATCTCTGGTTCTCTTGCTTATGATCAAACTTTCACCCCTTTGGATGTTGTTATAGTTGTGTTTTGCCTTGACTTTAAATCCATGGCTACAAACAGCAGTTTACTCGATGCGATTCCCTCAGGGTTTATAGGCTAATTTATAGGGAAGTCTTTGAAGTCCTGCATACTTTTCCATGGGCTTCAACTGTGGCGTATGCCTAAAAGAAAGAATAAATCTTGGAATCACTTGAAGATCTCTTTTGAACTTGGCTCTCCTCCTCCTCTATCATGGTGACCCCCTGAGATGTAAGCCTAGCTGGAGGTATAATAAACCTGTACTGTAAAGAAATGGAGCCTTTATTTTTTGCTCTGATCTAAATTTGTAATCATTCCAACAGTTGAAGAAGGTTATTAATTATTGTTTGGACATATGGCCTCCTATTCTTTAAATTTATGTCCAGCAGGCATTAAACAATTATTCATATTTTGGATCTAATCAGGCAGCTAAAAAGACAAATGAAGTATCTGTATGACGTCAGTGAGGGAATAACAGAACATTGCAGTCTGAAAAAGTAATCACCGTAGCACAGATATGTCTAATCCTTTTGAATCTGGTCCAGTTTGATTCTTCTTCGTAGAGTCTAATAAACTGGATCTAAAGTGATAGAAAACAACATGTGATGTCGTTTAGCCTGCCTTCTCTTGTATTAGTTTAGCAGACACATACCAACAGACAATTGTGTGGTTGTATCAACGTGCTAAGTGCCGTTCTGTGCAGCGTGCTCTTTCTCTTTAGAAGTAGCTATTTGATTTCACTGTCTTTGCTTGGAGAGAAAAAATTATGGAAATAAAACACCCAAAACATGCAAAACCAAAATCCGATTGCTGCATCCAGGATGTTAAGAAAATTTTTCACTTGAATTCTCCTTAACTTCGTGAGGTCAAGAGCATCAGTTTAAATACATCAGGTATGCAAGATGGTTACCTTAAAAGCTTGCAGCTGTCCTTTCTTGTTCTATATCCAAAATATGAGCCAGAGTGTGGTTTAGAGGAAGAACTGGATATGAAATCAGAATATAGGAGAGGTGAGGTCTTCTAGATTGCTTGATTTGGGAACTTCTGAGATCAAGAAATGCTGAAGTCCCTTTCAAGCCTAAATTGATACAGATCCAGGGAGCTAAGAGTTATGTTCCAATGTTTAGAGCAAGTGTCTCATTGCTGGGAAGCCTGACTTCTGAACAGCTTTGTCCCTGGATGAGGCAGCTCTCTGTAGCTCAATTTCTTGACCTGTAAAAGGGTCGTAATGATATTTAACCAACTCTGAGAGGGGTTGGGCATCTCACTGGCTGAGAGTTTGAGGTCTCTGGATGAAGTAAGGTATTTATTTCTGGGATGGTCTCCTGTGGAGCTTCTTGGTTCAGTCAGTGGCCCGATTTTTTTCAGTTCACATCTGTGGATTTTGTTCCACTCGCTTTCATAGCATTGCTCCCAATTTGTAGCAGGGCCCCGTGAATCCTATTGTAGCCCTAGACTAGCAACAACTGCAGACTTCTAAGCAGGGAACTGTGCAATTACCACGGCTGAATTTAATTACAATCTCTCAATAAAATGGCTTGTGACAGAATATACAACTCAATAAATTCACCAGATTTCATCGCATGCAGTTGCTGTGAAGATTAAGTAGTATTAAAAAGGCAGATGTGTTTATAATGATCAAGCTGCTATTTAAAGTTTTTGGTTGGGGAAATCTGTCTGCTAACAGTTAAGCTTGATGTTAAGGATTTACACCTTATAAACTCCTCTTAAACAATAGGCACATTTAATGCTAGTAGGAGCCTAAAGTTATGTATAAAACTTCAGTTTATAATAGCAGCTAGAACCCTGCACACATGGTTTTATTATATACACAATTTTTGTAACAGCTGACCCTAGCAGGGTTTTATGTGGTCCATATCAAGCAGTTTTTCTCTTTTCTGGATAGTGGTGTTCATTAGATAAAGACAGAAAAATTTCACACATGTTTTAGATGACATTTAATTAAACAACTTGAAATAAAGCTTTATAGGGGAAAGCTAGAACCAAGGGCTATTAATAGAAACCTTAGGAAGAGGCTGTTAGCAAGCCAAGGCCTGCTCAAATGAGGCAGGATGCAAAAAAGAAAAAAATGGAATGTGCTACAATACCAGGAAGCTATAAAACGCATTAATCTCCACCCATGAGGCCATCCATCCGAAAAATAAAACTGCGTAGTCAGTGCAAGGCCAATAGCTGGATTCAGTTGTCCCACTGAGGTCTAGAACAACAATTTCTCTTGTGCTTAGTGAGGAGTCAAAAATATAAAGACCTGGCTGTTAAAATGCATTTCCCCGAGAGCTTCAAAGTGCCAGGGATATACTATATGGGTCTTCTGTAGCTTCAGCCTCAAAGTGTTGAGGCTTTGGTTAGATTCCCCGGTTTCCTGGGGATCCTTCACGTCCGTGCAGGATAGCTGACTCAGGTCTCCACCTGCCCGCTGGTTCAGGAGCTGAGCGAGAGACAGCCTAGTGCTTTGGAGAAGCCCTTAAGGGACCAGAAGGCCACAGCGTATCGGAGTCTGTAAAAGAAGCCAGGATGTGACGCAGCATTTCATAAAGCCGCCGTTTGAAGCTGGGATCGGCACCGTTCAAAACGTGCTCTGCAGCGATCAGTTTGTAAGGGCTGGCTCACTTACTTCCAGAGCTGTAATACCTGCACTGATCAGTGATACGGTTAGCAAAAGCTAGTGGCTTTTTAAGTGACACGGTCACTTCTCGTAGCCTATTTAGATTTTCATGCTTATGTTAACTTAATACCACTTTGTTCTTCCCATCGTTGGAAAGTTCCCTTTAAGTCAGCTCCTCTGGGTTTTTGCCTTCACCTTCCATTGAGCACGAAGAGCCTGATGTACAAATGGTTATCATCACCCCCCGCCCCGTGTTCAGCCATTCGGGCTCGCAGGAGACAGCGCTTCAGTCTGGCCGAGTGCCAGCTCTGGTGTGTTAAAGCCACACAGATAAGCTAACAGCAGTTAGTGGTGTTGTCTCACTTTGGCTTATTGTCTGTTGTTAATCTTGAGCTGATTAATTTGTCCAAAGAGGAGCGAGGGATCATGAGGGAGAGAGATGGACAGAAAAACAGCCATGGATGGTGGGTGGGTGGGAGCTGAAATATTTAGAAGTAAGAACAACTCCACCTTCCGAGCGTTGCGGAATGGCATGTGATGGTGGGAGAGCAAAACCAGGCACATCGGAGAGGTAATTAGGAGTCTCAGTGACCGTGGCTGGACCAGTTGTGGCATTTGGGCACACAGGTGCTCAAGTCCCATTGCCTTTCAAAGGGAGGAGAACTCCCAGTTGTCTGGGAAGAGAGCACACAGACTGTCCAGGTAGTTTGGAATCTTGTTAGTATCTCAAGAAAGGAAAAATTGGATAATTTGTAAAATACAAACTTATGATGTTTGTAAAGCAGATACTTTGCTCATGTAAGCTAACTTGCTTCCCACTTGTGTGTGGATGTGGCTTTGATGTGTACTACCTGGGAATCTGCTCTTTTATTTACGAAAAGAAAAATAGCGGGGGTTTTTTACCAAAATTTCAGTCTAACTTTATTCTTAATGGGATCATTATAAAACTAATGCCTCATTTAAGTTCCTTATGTTTCCATTTTTTGAGATCAAGTCGTACAGATAGCCCTGTGCTAGCCCTCTGTAGTCAGACAGACGTTGACTTTTTTAACTTCATGGAAGATGATGCAAAAAAAAAAATTCTGCTGCTTTGACTTTAGGTGTTCAGTTCAGTGAGGCTGATTTTCCACTCAGCATTGTTTCTCTGCTGTCCTCTGTCTGCTACAAAGTAGGAGATGGATTCACTATAATCCTTGCTTTGGTTTTACCATTTAACTTACTGAGAGTATATTTTAAATAGAGAGAAGCATTAGGATTAGGTCTGAATTTCAGTCTGATTCAGGGAGCCAATGTAAGGACCACAAACTATTTAATTCCTCCTTTGAAGGCTTCAGCTATGATGAAGTGATACTTAAATGATCTTTTCATTTTCTTTTTTCTTTCTTTTGTTTCTTTTTTTGGCTCAAGCTTTGAGCTTAAACTGAGTTGGCAACTTCCTTTTCAGACCTCAGCAGCTGACATCATTTGTACAGCAATAATCAACAACAGTAAGAAAACATCTGGGCTTGGAAGCAAGGAGAGATCAAGGCAATAGTGGTCTAGAAAGTAAAGGGGTAACAACAGTCTGTGTTGCAACAGTTTGTCTTGAGTGCATCCTGCAGACACGAGGCCACTCCGACTGCTGCAGGAGTTGAACATCACTGGTTTCGGAGATGAAGGAATGAAACACAGGGCAGTGGAAGCCGTGGGGCTCCCTAGAGACAAACGGTTCAGGGAGGTCAGGACAGCACGCTGCTTTTCACATGGGAAGGCTCCAGGGTGATCTCCACGGCTGGATTTGCTGCGTGTTTTGGTGGGTCAGAAGACCTTGTGTCCATGGGCCTGTGGCAGATCATACTCAAAGGTCATCTGGGGAACCTAGGGCTGTGGGAACACAGCGGATGGAGCTTTCATCAGTTGCTTTGTACTGCTCTGAAGCACAGCAACTTTAAAGAAAAAGCTTTTTGTTTTACTCGGAGCTCTTGAGTTCTGCCTGAGGGCTGGAAGAAGAACATCCTTTCAGCTGCGTGTGGGTGATTCCTACCCCTACCAGTATGCAGGAGTAGTTCGAGCTCTCAGTTATTTTAATAGTAGGTTAAAAAAATATCTTGACTCTCCTCCTTTAAGGCTCATTGATACTTATTTGGGCTCTAGCCATTGTATTTTTATTTAAAAATTAACAGCACCACTCATGAGCCCTAGTATGTGGGGATGTACGTCATGATCTTGCAATGTAAAATGTGTCTTACATTGTAGCAAGAGATGGGACAGTTGAGGATATGTTTGCGTTTATATCTGAGTTACCCCTGGACTACAGCTTTGGGTTTGCATTCATGTTTCTCCTGTCTTCTGCTCAGTACAAGACATATTCATGTGCTGCTGCTGCCTCACCTGCGGCAGCGCAGCTTCCCTCCTGCTCCAGGCTGCCATGGGGCGAGTGCAGCTGCCCTTTGCATCGCATGAGCCGCTGTCCAGGGATGCGCCTGGCACTGCGGCTATCGCAACATATGCTGTGGTACGTTGCCCCTTCCCTGAGTTTCTTTGCTCTGGTTAGATCACAGGCTTTTGAAGGCTGGTGGCTTACCTTGCACAGTCAGGCTCTGTTCTCGCTGACTTCTTCAGCGTGACTGCAATAAAGTGGTTGATTAGTAATATTTGCCTGGTGGAGAGCTGCTATGGAAACATCCTGTGCTCTATTTTGATGGGGATGATGGGTGATTTGGCTATCAGAGAGCTCAAGGGAGCTGCTATGAGATGTGTCGGCAGCACAGCTTCCATATGAGATATTCCTGAACCCCAGAGCTGATTTTCATGCGCATAAGCACCACTACCTCCATCTCTTACCCTTATTATAACCAGCTGTGGTTTGACTTTGTCAAAGATCTGATAGAGCTCCCTTATCCCCTCTCCCACTCCCTCCACAAACTCCCATTAGTCATACTTGGGCAGCGCATGAAATAAGCTGGTGATAAAGCTCGGATTTTGGACACCAGAGTCGTTCCGAGGGGCTCGGGGCCGGGCTGTGCAGACTGCGCTGTGTTAACTCCTTGGTGCCTCCGGCGGAGCTTCCCCATGCCCATAAACCATGGGTTGTTTCAGGCTTGCTAGAGCTCTTATGGCACCTTTCATCTGAGTAGAGATGAATTTATCACTGTGGCATGTTAGAGATTAAAGGGGCTTTTTGGCTTTTTAATTAGTGGACTGAGGAAGACAGCTCTTGTATGAAGGTCCTGGCCGTTTGTGGTCTGGGTTTTCTCTGTATCCATTGGTAACACAGGGAGAAAGTTATTTTTCCTCCTTGATGTTAAGGCTGTTTAAGATAAAGATTAACTTTGGCAGAGTGACAGGGGGCTACATACTGGCCAGGAAGCAATTCAGTCTGGAAGTTAGTGGGAGGTTTCTGACCATTAGTGAGGAGGAGCTTGTGGAACAGGCATTGAATGACTTTGTTTTAAAACAGGACAGTTTATTGACTAGTTAAATTTGAGTTGCTTTTGGGTGGTGAAAAGCACATCCTTGATCTGATGCCAGCCTGCAGGAAAATCTCAGAGCTTTCCTTCAGAGCAGAGACATTTTTAATGGGGAAGATAATGCTATCTGAGTGGAGGTTGCTGCCAGACTGGATGGAGTAAGGCCACCAGCTGCTCCCGATCTCCTAAGCCACTGCCGCTGGAAGCTGTAGCTGGCCTGGGGATGCATCACATCCTTTCCCTTGCGGGCTAGCTTGATACCCTCAGGGGCAAGCCCAAGCCTTTTAGAAAAGCCCAAATATATCAGCTGCCACTTGTTATCTGTCACAGACACCTGTGCAAAAGGAAGAGGTGGTGGGCAGAGCTTTGCAGGAGAGGGGGGTGGTTTTGGTAATCATCTGGGCTTCGCACAGTGTTTGCACATCTCAGACGTGTTGGAGATGTTGTAACAGACTTGGGCAGCTGGAGCTCATGAGTCATTTGGGAGAGCAACACTGTTTTGCAGCAGGTTGAGAGGTCCCAGTGTAAATCTAGGTCTCAAGGCACTGCAAAACCAATAAATCTAGGCCGATATGTCTGCTTGGGGGAGAAGCAAAGCTTTGTGTATCTGAGAAAGTGAGTAGGGCTCAAGGACTTCGTCTCTTATTCCAGTTGTGATTTAGAGCTGACTGCTGAGCTGATGGCAGCCCAGATACTCACCAGTAAAGTTAAAAATAAACTGCTTGGATTTCTTTGCTGATAATTGAAGCAGAATTTTTAGTGATTTGATGTAAAATCAAGGCTCTCCTCCCTAGCAGCACCTGTCCAGTTTGTAACCGCTGAAGTCCTGCAAGCTTTTCTTGCTCTTTCAGCAGCAGCTCAGTCTCTGAGGTTCTGGCTTGCTGCTTTTGTTTCATCACGGCTGGGGAAGATTATTAGAGAACCCATGCATTCAAATAAAAATGTGAATATTGTTCAAATAACAGGTTCAAATAATAATACTAAACCTCCAGAGCCAAATCTTTTGTTACAGTTTGAGATTGGTCTGAGACTGTAGGATTTGGCGGAATGTCCTATGGACTCAGCTACTGTTGCTCCCAAGGTGTTAGGCTAGAATGAGCGTCAGGTTAAAGAGATGCCAGCAGCAGCCACGACTGTCTCTCCAGCTGTGGCAGACTGTTTGTCGTGCTTCTTCTAGGCCTCACTTGTACGCTGTTCATGGAGGATCATTTCGTCTGGGTTGTGTCCCAGCACAACACAGCTCTGATACATGCATGGAGCCTCTGGTTGTCACTGCATGTGTGCCAGCAGTAGTACCTCTTTGCACGCTTCAAATACCTTTTCCAGCATCTCCAGAGGTGCAAAGGAATTGCTTGAATAGGAGCTGCTGAGTATTGAAAGCTGCTGCCTGATACTCACAGGGGATCTTGCCTGTGTCATTGTTTATTGTCGCCCAAGATGTAACAGGGAAGCGGTGTTTATAGAGCTCTCCGCAGCACTTTGTGTTTGCTGCCCTAGGAGTTTCATTTGCTCCATTCACAAACAGTTGTAGTCAAACAGGCTGTGGTAATTGAACTATTTCCTTCTGCTTTTGCTTTGTAGCCAGCATCCTGGCTGCATTCTCAGATGTGGGGCTTTAGAAACTAGGTCTTTCAAACTTGTATATTTTAGGGGGAAGGGAATGCCTTTTTTTTTCCAGCAGCCTGCGCAAAGCAAGCTTTGCATGTTGGCCAGCCAGGAAAGCTACTGTGCCAGCCATTTACCAATGCTTTTGTTTCTTCCAGTTGATCATGTGGTTCCTGAGCCAGGTTCCAGTTTGCTGACTGCATTTGACCAGTGGCGAGAATGGGCAGACAGCAAATCCTGCTGTGACTACTCTCTGCACGTGGACATCACAGAGTGGCACAAAGGTGTCCAGGAGGAAATGGAAGCTCTGGTTAAAGATCATGGTAAGTTTAGTTATGGGAAAGGAAAACCCTTCTGTTCAGAAGGGAAACCCTTCCCCTCCCTGTTTTGGAACACTGACCCTTGCAAGTTCTTAATCTGACATCCCAATAAAACTGTTTTGGGCCCGTTCTGGCTTCTTGTTAAGGTCTGGACAGCAAGAGTTGCTGTTGTAGTGGCTCCGGGGAGGGGGGGAAAGGGAGAAGTAGTTCAAACGAGCATCACTGCAGGTTAGATGAGGGGACAGTGATTTGCAGCAGGTGAATCTTGCTGCTGCCATGCAGAGAAGCACCCTTGTTCAGTGGCCTGCTTGAGCTAGGAAATACACAGATGGCTGGAGTTTCCTTAGGGTAGGTAGCTCCAGATATTAAACTGTTGTAAACAAGAGAAGAATTAAGCCCAGGAGGAACAATCCAGGACTGGTCACTAAAGATGGAGAGGTGCTGAATAAAATGACCTCATAGATCTTTCCCCTCTTTAATTTCCTTGACGTTTTGTCCTCGGACTAGAATAATTTTCCATCCTGTCTGTATTTTTTTTTTTTTTTTTTTTTTTTTTTTTTTTAAAAAACTTTCACATCCTATTGGGTGTTTTCCCACACATGCTGGGTAAGGGCTTTTACTGACTTGTGTGTTGCAGAATGGAGGAGAGGGAAAGCTGAGCTGTGAGAACTCCCTCTGTCTTGGTCAGTACAAGCACAGTGGAGGAGGGCATCCCTACAGCCAGAGATTTCCCAGCCCTCTCACAGGAGGGAGTGGGGGACCAGGCAGCCAGGCCCAGCCGCTGCTTTTGTGCGTGTGTGTGTACGTTGCATTTTTCTTATTTTTTTTACTCAACCTCCTACAGTGCTGAATCCACAGAATTATTTCAGTGTTAATGGAAGCCTAGGGGTTTAGCTGTCCCCGTGGCGGGAGTGCAGGCTCCGCTGTTCTCATCAGCTCTCTTAATAAATGCCACATGGCTAAGGAGATCCTGGCTTTACACTGTGATCTGTTAAGTGTGTGTGTGCGTGCACAGATGTGTATACATTTCACAGCAGAGTAAAGTAATATTTTTCTACCTATTAATTCTGCTTGTGGAGGGGCTGAACGAGAAACTGGGCTCATGAGAGGCTATGGTCTGATAAACTTACCTACCTAAACACTAAAGTGTGCGTGGATGCTGCGAAGGATGCTGGCTCTCTCTTTCTGGTGCTGCCAGTGTTTCTTTTTAATGTCAGTGGAAGCAGGTCAGGTCTGTTAGGACATAGGGCCAGAAAGGAGAGATCCCTCCTGGTGCTGAGCATCTGACATCTCATGTAGTTTTACTCCTGGAGCTAGCAGGACTGACCTATTCGGGTTGGTCATAGCACTGGACAAATACAAAATCAATTCATTTGAAGAGGAAGAGGGTTTAAAGGTTAGTGTATATGAGAATGATCAGACTCAAGACTGTAACAGTCTTACATCTTGCATATTAATCTCAATTATTAAGGAGATCGCCTTATTTATGGAGCTACAGTGTAGTTTTATCTGTGCCTGCAATTTGTATGTCAAAAATAATTTATTTGTTCTCTTTCTACCAGGCGTGAACTCCTTCTTGGTTTACATGGCTTTCAAAGATCGCTTTCAGCTAACTGATTCTCAGGTAGGAAGGCTTAATGTTCACTTACTTCTGTCACTGCAAGCTGTGCATTAGTCAAATGTGAGGGTTTGAATTGGTGCACTTGGATCTGACATTCTCTTCTGGTTTCAATCTGTGTAATGTGTAACAGTACCTGAGGTTTGTACCCAGGACTGCGTGTGAAGATTGCCATCTGTAATCTTTGGCAAAAGCAACGGTAAAACTCTCATTCCGAGGGAACTAAGAGTTTATTCCAACCCCTTTAGTGTGGCAAGAGTGGCAGATGTATAAATTGCTGCTTGATGCCTAGACACTGGCAAGACAGTGGGATCTCTGGAATAATCATTTTATGTGTTTGTAAGCTAAAATTGATCCTGATCCAGAAACCCCCTTTCTGGGTTTAGCATTGCAATCCCTGGGACCTTAAAAAGGAATTGCCCTGTTTGCTGTTCATGTGGATACGTTTGTCTACATTTGAGTGTTGAAATGAGCAGTTTATATTTCTAAATGAGGTGGGAGGAGAGGAATGCCTGGGAGTCATGCAGAACAGCGTAGGAGGCAGTGGTGTATGACAGTTATCTCTAATGACTCTGGTAAGCATTTTAATGAGTGACTATTGACTGAGCAGGCATCAGTTGTGGGTTACTCAACCTGAGCCCTCTCAGTCTGGTTGTTGGAGTGCACTACTCCTGTCCCAGGTACAGAGTGGGATGGATGTAGCTTCTCCATGAAAATCAGATGTAAGGGTTATTTTCATACCAAACACCATGAAACTGAAGTGTTTTGAAACCCTGCGCGCTCTTTGAAACTACTCCAGCTGTAGGCCTGCACAATTACTCTTTCTCCAGTATGGTAAAAATACCAATAACCTGGCTTTTGAGTAGTGCTTCTTAGCATGTCAGTACTGTCTGTACAGACGAGTAAAGTCAGGTGCGTCAGGAAAACTGGCTCATAACTATCCAGCAAACCACATCTTATGTTTGTTACTGCTTCCCTTTCTGTTTTACATTCTGTAAAATGCTGCCTGCTAAAGGGAATTACACACTAGGTAATAGTGTATACTTAAGTGTGTAGTCTGTGTGTACCGTGGTGTGTATTTTCTTTCTTCCAGATCTATGAGGTTCTGAGTGTAATCCGGGATATTGGTGCCACAGCTCAAGTGCATGCTGAGAATGGTGACATCATTGCTGAGGTATGTCATGTTTAATCTGTGGATTATTAACTGCAAAATAGTGGGAGAGGTTTAAACTCTAAATCTCTCTCTGCAAACAGAAGATCACCAAGACTTTTAAGGGCACTGCCTTTACGGGCATAACTGTATCAAGGAGGCAAACAGAGCTGTACATCAAATCTCATCCCCTTTATTGTCAGTGATAAAGCAGGTTTTCATCCTGTCTGTCTTCTATAAGAAAGAAATTTTTTTCTATAGCAAAATGTTTTGTAATAACTCAGAGCAGGGGCAGTGGGAAGAAATACAACTTTATACAGTACCTTGGATGCTGATGTTTGGAATCTGTTCATCTTTTAGACAGCAAAGAAAAAGGAAAGTTAATAATATATTTGGATTTAATCTGATCTGTAGCTCATTTTATACATTGGGTCTCAAACGTACAAAGCTTGGAGCTGCAGAGGTTTTCTGTATTGTGTGACTGGGGAAAAGACTGCCTAAGTCTTTGGGCCAAGTTACCTGCTGTTACAGGATTTTTTTTTTAATGAGATACTTTTTTCCATGCCTTAGAGATTATTTTGTAGACCCAAATGTGTAGTAAAAGTTGAGGGGCTATAAGCCCAGTGTGAAGCAAATCAAAATAAAATGTTTCCCTAACTTCCTGTGAAAAAATCAGCAAGGGTTTTGTAAAGCTCTGGTTATTCTGCACAGGGAAAGTTGGATAGGACTCTGGTTCTAATGCCATTGTGTAAAGCCCCATGTGATCGTTAGCTAGTACAGATGCCTAGGATCTCATTTATACCTTTCTTTCAGACAGCTCTGAGTGTTGCAAGAGCAAATAAAGTTGCTCTAAGTCCTTTCTCTGCTTTTTCTCTCTCTGCTTTAGGAGCAGCAAAGGATCCTGGAACTTGGAATCACAGGACCTGAAGGGCATGTGTTGAGCAGACCTGAAGAGGTGAGAACTTTACTACCTTTGCATTTACTCCTCCAATTTTAATCATTTCTGTGTTGCCAGCAGGCACTTCCTAGTGGGATGAATGTGTCTAGAAATGCATTTTCACCCTAGGTGTAAACAGTATTGCTATATGGAGTAAAAAAGGAGACTAAGAGGTGTCGCTAGGGACTAACAAACCCATAAATTCCCCCCAAATTTAGGAGCCCCTCAGCCTCTTTACTGGGGGAGGAAGCACCTTCAGGAAATAATTCATCAGCCTTCATTCGGTCTTTGGAATTGCATCTCCCTTTCTGTTTACTATTGGAGGGAGTCTAGAAAGGCTCTGCTCCCACCTCAGGTAGCTAAAGTGAGGCAAGATGAATTTGCCCATGATGAGCACTCGAGTCATGGAGAGCTGTTGGTACTTTGCACATCTTTAGTTCAGCCCTTTGGTAGGTCAAACTGGAATTCTACATTAGGAGATGTAGAAAATGTTGGCCTAGGTCCTCTGTCTGTGGACACCGTGGCGGGAAGAGCACAGACTGTATGAATCAGCAATTCCTTGATTCGGCCGCCGCACTGGAACACTTACAGAAGGAGTCCCTGAAGAATTTCCTGTTCTGATTATGTTGATCTTTATAGAGCTAGATCTGCAGGTTCTTGTAATTTCTCATCGCTGTCAGCGGGAATTTTGCGTGATTAAAGACTTGAGAATTTGTATTTATGTAGGGTAGGATTCTGCTGCTGATATTTCTAGATCCCATCTTCTTTCTGGGCTTTTCTCTGAGACCTTATTTCAGCAAGACTCTAGGTGACCCTGCTGAGCAGGGAGATTGGACTAGATGATCTCCAGAGGTCCCTTCCAACCTTACTGATTCTATGATTCTATGAAGACTTCCTTTGAAACAGCAAAAGCTTTTATATATAAAAATATATAATCTCATTTATTTCACTTCCTTTAAGTCTGTAAAATTGGCCTTTCAGATTGGTTTCTGTTGCATTCTTCATTTCTGATCTTCCAGTCTCTGTAGGCTAGACATCTTGCTGTGGCATTCTGGGTCTGTGAAGCCTATCCATTATGTACAAGCAGTTTTGTTTTGTTTTGTTTTCCTCCGGGGTAGTGGGGCTTTGCTGACTGCCAGATGTCCTGCTGGAAGCTGCGTGTGTGAGATCATTCACACATGCCCCTCACGCGCTCTCTCCATTTCCTTCCCTTGGTTCAGACAAGCAGCATCCGAGGCATTTCAGTAGGAATAGAAATCATTCAGCTGCTGCAGGCAGAAGGAAGAAAATGCCTGGCCTGGGCAGAATGTGAACCCTCACAGAATTTGCGTTTGGCTCCAGGAGTTGGGATTATCTGCTTCCAGGAGGTTGGGAGCAAACACTTGCACTGAGCCTTCCACCCACTCCTGCATTTCTTTCCATATGTTTTGGCTTGCAGGAGGAGAGCAGGAAGAGATGCTAGCATGACACTTGGGGCTCATCTGTGCAGTACCCCCAGACTTTGGTTAACTTCAAGGAGAGGCCACTCCTTACCCTGAAGGATCTGGCTGTCATATTAGCTCAGCCTTGGGCTACTTCAAAGCCCATCCTTAGTAGAAGAGGAGCTCTGAAGTCTGAACTGCATGGCTCCCTGGTCTGGTTTGTTTGTTTTATGTGTCTCCTGCGCTATGCAGGAACGCGTTCTTCCTCAGTGTAATTTGGAAGTTGCCCGAGGACACGTGGCTGCCTCAAATGAGGATCACTAGAGCGTCTTCGCAGTGTCGCTGAGCAGCCGCAGTGCGGCTGAGCTCAGCTGTCTGCCCAGAGGAGAAGCACTTGGTCCAAGTTCTCCTCCTTTAAAGACATAGGAAACAGAGTAGGAAATGATGTCATCAGGTTCCCTCCCCTCCTTTTCCTGAACACAGGAGCAACTTTGTGTTTTTAAAACCACACAGCTCCTTTTCAGCTGGCTGATGGCAAGGACCAGATCCTGAGGATGGCTGCAGACCCATAATTCCTGTTAACGTCAGCATGAGTGGATATTTCTTGATATTCCTCTGGGGTGCTGTTAAACACTAGAACTGGCTTTTCACACCGCTCCTTAAAGTGTGTAAAATCTGTCCTACTGTATGATGGTTGTCATCCTACTGAAAATTCACTTTATTCAGTGCTCCATCTAAAGCAAACCAGTGGGAGTTATTCCCACTGCCTTTACAGAGCTCTGGGTCAGTGCAATGTTGAACAAGACCCTGAAATATTTATTGAGTCAGAACTCCCACTGGTTTCAGTGGCGCTTCTGCCAGAGTAAAACATTCAGGGTCTGGCCGTGTGCGTTCGTGTCTTCCTCAGAGCATACACATCTGAATTCCCAGGCTGAGCACAAAGCATGAATTCAGGCTTAGGTTGTACTGCTGACTCACGGTTTCAGCTTGCTCACCTCAGTAGCCTGTTTTTTAGCACATTGTTCCAGGTAGCAAAGGGAGCCCTGATTAAGACACCACTATCCCAAGTCAGCGCCAGCCATCTCTTTCTGGAAAACTCTCCTCCTTATAACTCAAATCCTTCTGTGATGACTTTTCGGTTCCGTCATTTTTGTTTTTATTTTAGCCACAAAAACGCTGAAAGCAGAAGCAGTCCAAGTGCTTCAGGAAATGTCTGTCTTTTTTCCAAGAGAACTGCTGTGCTAGGGCTTCTTATGCATTCTGGTAATTGCAAACATTCCCCTTGGACTAGTTGTTGGGTTATTGTTATGTGCCTGTCACCATAGCATCTGGGCACAAGGCATGAGTTGAACAGCCTTACTCTCTTCGTGGTGAAAATTTTCTCCTCGTGCTCAGCAGTTGCCTACTACCTTTCAGTATGAAGCCTAGAGATGTTGTTTTATCCCTGTTTAAAGATGGGGAAACTAAGGCACAGTATAGAAACTTGACTTGCAAGTGCTGCAGGGAGAGAGCTAGGCGTAGACCCACTTTAAATGGGCAGTTTGCAAACTAACATCATTGCCTGGAAACACTGGCCGGTCTTAAGTTTTCTCCTTGTCTCTTAGAAGGGACAATTATGCTTTTCTTGGCTCTTCCTTTCAGCTTCCCTCTTCCCTGCAAGTGCTGCTGAATGTGGCGAACTCTAGTGAAACCTCCAAACCTCCTGGAATCGGCACCCTGCCTTGCAGCCCAGCCAAAAAACCTCCCCTTTCAGGCTGTAGGGAGCTGCACCTCACCACTGCCTGGGGAGGGTTAGTCACAAGCCCTGGGGTGGTGGCAGGCGAGGACTTTAACCCCTTCTCTGCTAGAAACCAACCTACTCAGTTTGCAGGGTTGCTTACTTGCTTGCTTGTTTTTTTAAAAAAACCATGCAGCTGTTTTTGTGTTGTTTTTCTTGAGCAGTACAGCTGCAAACTGTTAGAGCAGTATAACAGGTGGCGGCTTTGTCGGTGTGAGTAGAGCTGTCCTGGGCACTGAGGGCCTCAGTGTTTTGAATGCACAGTTACTTTCCCAAGTTCTTGGGTCCTTGATTTCAGGTGCCTCATTTGGTGAATCGAGCACAAGGACAGGAGCAAACAGCCAGTGTGTTCTGATTCTGGCACTGATGGTGGCTTAGGGTGCTTGGCCTCAGATAAATCGCTACATAGCAAATTTTCAGAAGTACTGAGCATGTTCCAGTCCCACCAGAGTCCATGGGAGGTGCTGGTGGCCTCTTGCTTTTGGGAACCAGCCAGCTGATTGATTGCTCTGTGTTCCAGTTTCCTCTGTTGTTCACTTGGAAAATGTCTATGTTATTGCAGACTCAATTCTCCATAGTGCTAGACAAAAATAAGCATTGCTCAGTTGTAAAATTTGTCATCTCTCCTGATTTGATTAGGATATGTGATCTGTAAAAGTCATGTACAATGATTACATTTATGCTAAAACTGTTTATAAAGTAACCTCTCAGTCTTGCTGAGCATATCTCTCTATACACGCAAGAAAAAGTAACTGATGTATGGGGTGGTTCACACTCCATCAGATTCCGGGCCAGATGTTGTAGTGGAGGGTACAATTTAGAAGACTTGTTTGCAAACGTGGCTTACCAGAATATGTGGCTACAGCAGCTCTCTTCCACGTGGGCTGAACATGAATATGAATAGTTTTGCTGAGTCAACATTTAGTTGCTTATTTTTGACTAGATTGAAGAAGGAGCTTAATCATACTGACCTTGAGTACCTGGAGTGTTATTTTTAGGACTTAGGGTCTGCAGAGAAACGCGGAAGCGGCCTGGGAGGAAAGGTAGTAATGAGAGAGGACTCAGCTTGATGCCATTTTATTTTTCCTGATTATACTGTACCCTCTTCTGGCTCAGAATCGGAGTGGTGGAAAGTGTCCCATCTCAGTTCTGCACACCCGGCACACCCTGTTTTCCCCTGAAAGCGGACGGCCTGACCATCTGAAGGTGAATGGGATATGCTAATATACAGGGATATTCCAAATTGCTGCTGATTTTGTTTTTCAGGTGGAGGCAGAAGCTGTGAACCGGGCAATAACCATCGCCAACCAAACCAACTGCCCCCTCTATATCACCAAGGTAATGAGCAAAAGTGCTGCGGATGTCATTGCTCAAGCCAGGAAAAAGGGTAAGTTATTACTCTTGGATGAAAGCACCCTATTAGCTCATGCAGTTCAACGGTTTGCCAACATAAGCTTGATTCCTACAGGAGAGGTTTCTCTTTTGCAGTGCTGTTGTCCAGGCACTTTTTAAAAAGGTCTAAAGCAACCTCTTCTGTCTCTTCTCCCACAGACAAAGTATTCACTGGTCGTATCTGTGCCAGGAGCCATTTCTCCTTTCCAGCCTAGAGGCTCTGTCTTCACACTCAACCTATTGCACTGAGCCATATGCCTGTAGGTTATCTCACAGCAATTCCATGCTATCTTCACTTCATGAATCCTCTTAAAATTTGCACACTGTGTCCTCCTTCCAGCCTCTGTGACCTTGCCTTGGTGCTCTCCGCTGAACTGCTTCCCAGGGTCAGAAGTGATTCTAAAGGTCCTGATGGAAGGCTCTGATTTACGGGCCTTGTTGGATTTTGTTGGAGTAGCTACAGGGATTATCAATTCCAGCTATCTGCTGTGCTCCTTGCTCATCAAGCAGACACTCCTCATGTGCTGTAACTTGCAGCCGGACATCCTAACAGGAGCTGAGATCAACAGTCTGAGTTAGGCTGTGAATCGCAGTTGTTTCTGATAGCTCTGCCCGAGAAGGCTGCAGGAAGCAGGACACAGTCCTGCCTTGGACGCTGCTGCCCTATGTCTCCCCTCTCTAAGTGAGAGGAGCTGCACTACTGTGAATGATGTAGTGGTTTCTTCCAAGTCCTGACCTCAATGTCTTGCCCCCAAGGAACAAGAGTTGCAAAGCATAGTGAGTGCCTATCTCCCTCCTTTATTCTGTGACCAAACCCTTAATTCCTATTTAAAGCAACTCTGTGTGGATGAGTAAGCAGGAGGGATAATTTCCCCCCTCCTTTGCTCAGGGTTGGATTTAATTTTATGCAGTTTAAATAAGCCTGAATGGATATACAAATGACATCAGTTTCCATCTGGGTGTTTGGTGCTAGAAGAGCTAATTTCCTACTGCAGCAAACAGATTTGTATTTGTGTATTAGCTTACGAGTATTTTGATCCCATGATTCCTGTTAAATGAGTTCAGAGTTGGTAAGGAGAACTGATTTCCAAGACATCTCTTTCTGTTCATGGTGTGGAAAGCAGCTCAAGCTGATTGGGATAAACCCTCTGCTCCTAGCTCCATTAGTGGACCTCATGGGTATCAGAGAGATCGTGTTGAAGTGAGAAGATGTGGTGATGTGCCAAAGTGGCTTCATATTGCAGCACCCCAAAAAACAACTTAATATGCCTGTGCAACTCAATCCTTTAAGCCAGGGAAGCATCCTTCCCTTTTCCGTAAAAGGAGTGGGGACAGAGGCACTAAAGAGGTGCAACCTCAACAAAAGGCCTCCTTCCTGTGCTCACTGTCCCCTGTGACCGCTGGATGACAAGTGGCAGGGGACTTGCGGATGAGGGACTATGCACTTGCGTTGCAAAAGCCATAAAACACAGTCTAACTTGGCTGGATGTCGGCCTGCCCTTGAAAGGTGCAGCATTGTCCCAGATGAACGATCCACAAGTCACTTTATTTAACTTTCTTAGCAAACTAGCAGTTTACTAGTTTGCCACAATTTTCAATCAGATTTCATTTTTTCCTTATAAGGAGAATTTGGGGTATAAGTGGCACACCATTCTCTCTTCCTTTATTTAAATAATTCAATTTAAGTGCTGTTTAGTTACTCAGTTGGGTAACCTAAGAGGGCCACACACACTACCCTTGCCCTCCCAAGCAACAGAGGAAACATAACTGAAGACTGTCCAAAGCAAAAAACAAAACTGGATTGATTTGCTAAATGGAAAAAAACCGAACGTTATTTAAAGCCAGATGTTCCCAGTGGCATTTGTATGGAGGAGATTCCCCGCAGACTCTGTCGCTGGCAGATCTGGGAACTTAAAACATCGTTCCCTGCAGAACAATCCTCCCAATGTATCAGCCCACAACAGGCCTCCCATTAATAGCCAGCGTGCGTTTTGCCTTATTCTGATTCTCTAACCCTATTTGTGGCAAGTGATGTCAGACGGACTCTTTCCCTGCTGCTGGCTCCCCTCTGATAAAGGCTGTTCCTACGCACTGAAACAGGACAGCGTGGTCCTGCAAGCAGCATGAGGCCAGTTAGTTCATTATTCTGCCTTGGCTAATCCAGTCTTTCCCAACTAGCTTGAGAGGCTGTAGACTTACCGCTTCTTTGAACAAACTGGTGAAAGATCATACTTTTGTGTTCGGACCAGTTTTCGCATGGCTCTTGCCAGTCTTTTCAAATTCAAGTATTTAGTATTAGTATTTTAACCACTCACATCTTTTGCAGGCAGGTGCAAATACGTGAAGTGTCTAGGCCCAGAAGCCAGGTGGACAGGCACTTTGCAGAGATTTCAGGAAGGTTTCATTTGGTGAGCAGACCTGTGGGGCTACCAGCTCCCACAACTTCTGAAGTCGCAGTATCGTGTGTCTGCTTGGTGTGCAGATGTTGCTGGTGCATTCCAGCATGCAAAGTATCATGGCCTTAAAGACCGTCTGTTCCTTCATGTGGTTCCAAAAATGCTAATAAAGAGGAAGGATGCTCTGATGGTTACTGCACTGGACAGTGAGTCAGAAGGTCTATTTTTATTTCCTAGTTCTGCCACAGATTTGCCATGTACCCTTGGGGGAATCACTGGGTTTTCCTGAGCCACATTTGTGAACTAGAAACACTGATACTTCCCCTCAGTGGTGTGCTTTCTCTTTAGGCAGTAACTTTCCTGACACAAGCTCTTTTAGCAGGTCTTCTTACATTGCCTACTCCAGTACGACCAGCCTTGTTAGCGCTATAATACATACACATTTATAAAAATATTTCAGGCGCTATTCATCTTCTTCCTTCTTTTTCTTTAATACTCCTTCTGATTGAGCCAGACTGGATTTCCTCACTCTCTTACTATCCCCCCTTGGCCTCTTCAGTAAGGTTCCTGGCCCAGAATACAATGAATCTTTGCTGTAACCCTTTCAAGCACAATTAACCAATGCTGACCTCAGCAATTTTGCAAAGGCGATGTGTACATTTTGCTGCTCTAAACTCTTTATCAGTAACAGTATCTTTACTACTAACTCAGGTATTTAGAGGTTTGGATATTTATTCTGGAAGACTGCTTTTTGGAAAATGCTTATGTTTCTTTAGAAATCTCAAGATAAGCGTATACAATTAAGAGCCTGCTTGTGAAAACATATGCCATTAGTAATGTAACACAGTTTCAGAGGAGCACTGAGCAGGCCAGGAGTTTAGTAATACCTCATCATCTTGTTACTTAGGCCAGTGAATTTAATCCAATGTTGGGTCTGCAATCGCGTACTTAAGAGGAAGCCCCAAGAAACCCTGTAGGCATTTCAGCGCTGTGCTGTGCAGTGCTGGCCTAAGTTATCCGAGGAAAAAACTTCATCCTTTTTTAGAAGGATGCTTTGTACTTGGAAGCCAGGCTGGAGATGCGTGTTGTTTGGAACTCACAGCAGGTTTGCCTGTATTTCTGTCCTATAGGCACTGTGGTATATGGAGAGCCCATCACAGCCAGCCTGGGTACTGATGGATCTCATTACTGGAGTAAGAACTGGGCTAAGGCAGCAGCTTTTGTCACTTCCCCACCGCTGAGTCCTGATCCAACCACTCCTGATTTTCTCAACTCACTGCTGTCCTGGTGAGTAGAGCTCTGTTTGTTCATACAACATGTGCTTTGTCATGAGACCAGGGGGCAATAGAAATAATAGCTGTTGCTGCCTGCTAGCAAAAGACTATTTTACCTTGAGTGGTAAACCTGTGATGATAAAATACCTATCACTGTCTTTTTTAAGTGGGGACCTCCAAGTTACTGGCAGTGCCCACTGTACCTTCAACACTGCTCAGAAAGCTGTCGGAAAGGACAACTTTACCCTGATCCCTGAAGGAACCAATGGGACTGAAGAGAGGATGTCCATCATCTGGGATAAGGCTGTGGTATGTCACACGGGTCGCTGACTGATTGTATTGTGGCTGGAGCAGAAGCCCTTGCACTGTATACCAGCCTTGGGGTTGGTTTAAATTCTGTCACCATTCCAGCCATGATTCTGCAGTCTGGAAAATCCAGCCTACACAGCATTTGATAACTGCTCATCTAGTGACGTTTTTGTACCTCTGTGCCAGTAACAGAATAGCAATTGAATGGAGAGCATTGCCTGACAGGTCTGGATCTTCTCTTCCTTTGTCATGGCTAATTTCTGACCTAAAAGTGCCAGTCTACAAGGAGCAGTTGAAAATCTGTTCATGTGTGTTCTATTATCTCTTTTTTCACCCGTAAAATGCTGCTAAGGCACTGATCAAAAAGCAGTTTCCACATTCCTTCATTAAGATTTGCAAGATAGTAGGGCAGTGTGGCCAAGTGGATAGAGTAATGAAAGGTGGCTTGGGCTGTGTCCCTTGTGTACCTTCTGTGCCAGAGCTGGGTGGGTGGGTGAGCAAAACAAGTTCCTTTCCTTTCTGTGCCTTAGGCTGTAAGCAGACATTCACAGTTGGAAGACCTGCAGGAGTGTGTTGTGATCTCCCCTAAGTGCTTGTTACGGCCCCTTTGCCTGAGGTTCTTGCCCCTGCAGAGATCCCTGAGAATCTGTTTTTGATGAATGTGCTGTCAGCCCCTTGCTTTTCAGCATAGTCACCACCTGGCTAATGCAGTGACTCTCTTTGTCTTTCCCCAGGTGACCGGCAAGATGGATGAGAACCAGTTTGTTGCTGTGACCAGCACAAATGCAGCTAAAATCTTTAACCTTTACCCAAGGAAGGGCCGTATTGCAGTGGGCTCTGATGCTGATCTGGTTATCTGGGATCCTGATAGTGTCAAGACAATCTCTGCTAAGACTCATAACATAGTAAGAATAATTTCTGTTGTGTGAGCTCTGCTGCTTATCTCCTTCTCTCTTTCCTCAATGCCAGACTGCGCTGAGAAGTGTAGCTCATGACAGCTCAGGACTTTGTTTCCTCCATACCCCAGGCCCCCCCCGGTTTTACATCCAGTACAGCTCAGTTGTGTGAACAGAAGGAAAAACCACTGAACACACAAATCTGAACGAGTACTGTGAGATTCCCCTCAGAGCAAAGGAATGGTCTGCTGAGTGTTGGACACATGGATCTAAGCTCATGGAAAGATCTGTAAATCTCTTAAAATACCAACAGGCTTTTTACCACAATATGTCATTTATGACCTGGCTCACTTGTGGTGGGAATGTGAAATGGGCCTTTTCTAGTTGTGGTCAGTGAAGCATGTCAGCTCAGGGACACCTTAGCTGGAGCTTTCGTTCAGATCAATGAGGCTGATGGGATTTACACCACATACTGCTCTGGCCCTGCAATTGTTGCAGGCCTGTAGCAGTGTTCAGGCTTTACTAGTCTTGCCTCTTGTCTCTGCTGACAGGATTAGTCGTGCTGGTCCAGAAGTTGGTGGGTATCCATGAGGAGGGAGAGGACTAGAGAAATACTGTTTTCAAGCACCATGAGCTGAATGAATCCATAGGGGCTTGTGTATGGAGTCTCATTTATACATGATTTTACTGATAATCATCTCCATGCTTGTTGGTGCAGAGAGACACAAGACAGCTTCCAAACTACCGTTTCTTTAGCGGCTTTGTGGTGGCACTGTTTGCTTGTGGCCCACAGCGGTGTCCCAGATCTTACACCTAGCTCTTACAGTGAAAAAGTTGTTCCACCTTGTATGAAACTGCAGAATGATCCCAGTGCTAAGGACTGGTTGGAGTCTCCCTGTGACCATCTCACACTGTCTCAGAGAAAGCAACCACTGTTTGCATTTGTTGACAACTTGTTTCACTGCTGGCGATGAACCTATGGAATGTTTCCTTGGAAAAAAACCTCCTTGTTCTTTTTTTTCCATGAATGGTTTCATTCACTCTGAAGGAGCAAAATTTTCTTCCACACTTGGATCCCTGGGCACATTCACAAAGAAACGTTTTGAAAGGTTGGTTTTCTTCCCTGTGACCTAACTCTGTGACAGAATTGGTCACAGATGGCCTGGATTCATTGTGCCTGTGTTTAGGCTCCTAACAGAGGGACCTAGGCTCAAAGGTCTAGTCATCTTAATCATTTTAGAGGTGATTTCAGACTCATCATACCTCTGATCAGGAGAGGCTTGACTTGCTTGGGCTTCCATGGAGATACTGCTATTCGGTGCCAAGTTTAGTGGTTTGAATCTAGGTTTGTGGTTATAGGAGCTGAATAGCTCAAAGGGCTGGAAGTAGCTTGCTGACTTGAATATTTGAAAGTCATTGCCGTTTAATGACTGTTTTCTTTCGGAAATGCATTGGACTCTTTACATTTCCTAACAAAAAATTCAAAGACCTTATCTTTTGTGGATATGCTCCAGTACAGTCATGACTGACTCTATACTGTCACCGGATTTTGCTGTAGATCTTCTGGAGAAGGTTGAAGGAGAACCAGATTTACCTTGGAACAAGCATTCAGAAATGCTTTATAGGCTAAGTACTGTAGAGTCTTACATCACGTTGGAGGTCTCAGCACTCAATCAGCAATTGCTGAAGGCTGCATCTTTAAGATCAAACACGGCGCCAAGACTACGGAGGATGAAGAACCTGTGCTCTCTTTTCTGGTGGTGGTTCGGAACTTGAAGAACTGTCCAAGAAATAGCAGCGTTTTTGTAACAGCATCAGAAGCACCCACAAACTCTCACTGGAGATCAGGTGCCTCCCATGCGCAAACTGAAAACACAGAGACAATACCTGCCACCAAATTCTTCCAGAAAGGCTTATAATAATGAAGTAGATGGAAGGAAGAGGGTGGATGGAATATGTTTCTGTTCTGAGTGTTCCATAGATAAACCAGAGGGCAATGTGGCTTCTTTGTATGAAGTCCAGCTCTAATCCTCTTCCCCTCTCTAATTACATCACCTGTTATACCTAGCATTGCACCTGCTGGCTTATTTTTTAATATCTCACATTGCGTATGTGCCTTGTGATAGAGAAGTTGCTAGGAGTGAAGAACATGGAGCCGTCTTTAAAGTCAAGGCATCCTAGTTTAGTCAAATACAAAACAAAAGCCCCTTTGAAACTCCGGGAGTGATTGCTGCGACACAACGAGAGGTAGTGATTATGTGGCATCAGATGATTGCTACATTTTTAAATGCTAGAGCAACATATGGACATTTTCCAAGAACTCACACTGCTGTTGCCACTGTCTGGCAAGGAAATATTAGGAGCTAGAGGGGGAGATCGTGTTGTTCTTGGAACCAGGCTAGTCCATGAGTTTCTAACCAAGCCTCCTCCTTTGCCACCACAACTTTTTTCGTCTTGGACCCTGTTTGCTCTCAGTTTAACTGCCTTTCCAGCTAATTGTAAATCTACAGTCAAGCCTACCCATACTTACAACACACTTCAAGATCAAACTCCATCATTAGCTCAGTAAAAAAGACCTGGATTTGTCCTGGATATGGTCCCTAGACTAACAGTCCCCAAATAATATGGTTGTAGTGCATCTTGTGCCACAGTGCTTCATGGGTGGGACGTTTGCCAATGGTTCTTTTAAAACTTCCCTTTTTTCAATGGTGTAATGTTTCAAATCCGATTAATGGAGGATGAGCAATCCCATTAAGATAAAATAAGATTGTCCTGCTCCCTGACCTGTTAACCAAAATACTGGTATGAAATACAGTTTTTAATAATTATCACTATTTTTAATTTGAAACTAAGAGTAAACTTGTAATTTATAGTACATAGGAGCTAGGGAGCTAGGTGCTTAAATCCATTTGAACAGCTGGGCTTTGAGGTGTTCTCTCTTGGAATGGTATGTCCTCTTTATGAATCTTCTCTCAGTAGGAGTTCTGCATGAGTAAATCCTCAGAAAATTTATTGATAATCAATAAAGACAAGTGTTAATATTACATCACAGTAGGTACAATTCAGACAAATGCTATTGGATTTGTTTCTATCTAGCCTCAAAACTTGGGGAATTAGCATGACTGGTAATTGCTAATTAAAATACAGCAGGCTTTGTTGGGATGAACATGTTTGTGTCACACTATCTTTTTGTTTGTCCTAGTCTGTGGAGTACAATATCTTTGAAGGCATGGAGTGCCGTGGGTCTCCTCTGGTGGTTATCAGCCAGGGGAAGATAGTGCTGGAGGATGGGAATCTCCATGTAACTGAGGGCTCTGGACGGTATATCCCCAGGAAACCGTTTCCTGACTTTGTTTACAAGCGCATCAAAGCAAGGAGCAGGGTGAGTATAGATGACAGATGCACATTTATTCTCTCACTGGAACTCCTGAGTTAGAGTGGGTGGAAAACAGATGCTATCCCCTGGCTTGCTGAGTGCAAACACTGCTGTAACAGAAAATGTTCCCTGGATAAGAGCCATATTTATCTCATTCCTCATTTATTTTTACTTTTCACTTAAGTCATTACAGGGATATGCTTGGCCTGGACTTGTCTTTTTGCTGCAAATTTTATTGCTGCTCTCTAATTCTTCCCTGTCTCAGAGTCAACTCGACACAGTGTGTATCTAGGAAGAACTGTCCAGTTTGGACATGAGTCAGTCTGCAAATAATCCTGCAGGGTTCTCCTATCCCAGGAATATTGAGTGAACTTAGTAACAGCATTTATATATTGAACCTTTCAGCAGCAATTCAGATTTCTAATTTATTGTTAGCGATGCATCATGCTGCTTTCCCTTCTGTCTTATGCATATGCAATCAGATGCTCTTGTCTGGTGACTAGTGAGTCACAGGCATAACCGACTGACGGTTGAAAAGTGTGAAAATTTCTATTTTTAAGAGGCTAAAATTCTTGGAAATGTGTTTTTGTAAAATTCAAAGCAGGAACTGCCTTCTGATGTACCTTCAGTTGGTAAAAACTGACACAGAAGATGATGCTGAACTCTCAATGATTTTTAGTTGCCAAGGATTTAAAAAGTTAATTTCCAAATGAAGTCATCAGATTTCTGAGAAGAAAGAAAATGTTTAGCTGTCTGAAATACTGCCCTCTGCTGGACAGACCTGGAGCTGCTTTAGTTCAGCCGATCACAGGTTGTCTACACATTCCTGGCAAATGTTTTGTTCCTCAATTGTTCATGTGAAGAAATTACAAATTATAAAAATTACAAACTGAAATAATTTGTCGTGTCAGAGAATAGAGCCATGGTTTCCACTGTGTTCCGATCTCCCACAGAAATGTGCGTTTGACCTGTAAATCCAATTGAGCAGTATCTCAGCTGGAATAATTGCATTTAACCCACTCTAAAGCTCTGGAGCTGGTGATACAAAGCTAGTCTGACTCCTGTTTATGCAGCCCTAGCTCTGTTTCAGTGTTATTGTGCTTTTTGGTCATAAATATTAAATTTCATTAGAGAGTTGTCACGAGTCTTTAAGAACAAGTACTTTGAGAACATTGAAAGAAAGAACTTGTGATGCAGGAGAAGCAGGTGCTGTTTTATCTAGACCTCTAACCAGCTAACAGCTAGCTGGATCCAGAATAGTCCAGAACGTGTTTCATTTTAGTCATACTGCTTAAAAGATCAGCTACTAGCCACATACGAGGATATGGAGGATATTTTATATGCCTTCAAGGCCTGATCCTAAAGATGAATCCTGAAATGTGTGGCCTTGGCTTAGCAACATCTGGTCAGCTGTCTAGGTCTGTTCTGAAGACTACTTTGATCCTGAAGTCTCCCTGCTTCTGTGTTTTGCAGCTGGCTGAGCTGCGGGGCGTGCCACGAGGTCTCTACGATGGGCCTGTCTGTGAAGTCTCAGTGACACCCAAGACCGTCACACCAGCGTCTTCGGCTAAGACATCTCCTGCCAAACAGCAGGCCCCTCCTGTGAGGAACCTGCACCAGTCTGGATTTAGCTTGTCTGGTACATACTTTTATAGGGCTAAATTATTTATTACTTGCTCTATGAATTCTCTTGAAATTGGAATGAGGCGAGAAAAGCTGTTAGATGTTTTTAGCTTCAAGATTATCCTTTTAAAAAAGAAGAGGAACAGTATAAGAGCTGTCACAAAGTCGCATTTATGTTGTGCCATGGCACAAATACTGAATATCCCACTGTATCCTTGGCTTGGTCCTTGGCGAGGCAGCTGAACAAAACAGTTTCCAACAAGTTCAGTGGAGCTTTGCCTGCAGAGACCAGCTATGGTTCTCTTATGCGACAGACAAGATTTCTGATCACACCATTTCAGTGCAATAAGATGTGGAACAACCTGGATAGGATCAGCAGCTACTGCTGCTAGAAGCATCTTTAGAAGAAAAGGACCAAGTGTTGTAAGGAAATATGCAGAGTGTGATAGGGCCAGAACTCAAAGTGCTCAAAGTGCATGAAGAAAACCATAAAAAGGAATTAAAAGCCCACTAACATGAAATCACTTAGCCAACTCCACAATGTATAAGGTTGGGTGGCTCAGTTGCTGGATGAGATAGTTAATAAAGAATGAGTTTCAGTACGATGGAAGCCAGTAAGGGCTTTTCCTTCCTAAAGATGATGCTTTTAATGCATTCTGTTGGAGCCCAATCTAAGAGGACTACTTGGGTTTCAGGATAGCCACGTTCTCCTGACCCCACTGGCCAAGTTCAGCCTGTGCGAGGCTGTCGTGTAACTGGCTTTGTCTCAAACTCTCCCTTGCATGGGGGACCTGACCTGACTTCTGTCTCCTCCAGGTGCACAGATCGACGACAACATCCCACGTCGCACGACTCAGCGCATCGTGGCACCACCTGGTGGACGTGCCAACATCACCAGCTTGGGCTAAGGACCGACCCCTTCTGTGCCCGCCTAGCGGACCAGGGGAGGGGACGGGGGCACCTGGAGACCCTTTACGATTCTTTTAGAGCCTGTGACAGTTACTGCGGGCAAGCAGTGAGGGGGAGGCTGAAGTAAGGCGCCACTTTCAGTCCCCTCAGATTCCCTCCTCATCTTCATTGACCCCTCTCACTTCCCCCTCAGCCCCTACACATTTAAAGAAATAAACCCTGTTTTTGACACCTCTGACATGGAAAAGTAAATGTAAAGAGGATGTTTGAGAGATGTGGCCTCTGTCCCATTAAGCATCTTTCTTTTAGTGAAGGAAGGATAAAGTGAATTTCCCGGGAGCTGCCTTTAAGACACACACAAAAAAAGGAATAAATAATAAATGTAAAAATTAGCTTTTTTGTTTTTCAATGTCAAGCAGAAGAGTAGTTCAAGGGTTTTAAACTGGATATTCTGTAGGGTTCTGTGTTCCAGCAGAATAGCTAGGAGACCATGGAGGGACACAAATCCTGACCTGTTTGTAACCATTCCCCTGCCACCGCTGTTGAGGTCACTGAGTAGCTGTCTGCTGCTGAGAGAGAGAAGCAGGACCCAGCACTAGGAATTGACAAAGCGCATCGCACCCCATCGCCGGGTGAGCTAGAATCATTGGGAGGTTTTTGTTTTGTTTGGGTTTTTTCATTTTTTTTTTCCTTATGGATTTTGCTGCAAACTAGGTCCTTGAGGAAACTTTTTTTTTTAGTGTGTGTGTGTGTGTGTGTGTGTGTGTGTTTAATATTTTTGTATCATTGTGTTTATGAAGCCTTATCTCAGAACTGGGGATTTCCCTGTTCTTCCCGGTCCTTCCCGAGCCTCGTTCAAGTTACAGACTCCCGTCACTGCCGCAGTTGCCCTGGTTCTTCAGATGTTCCTAGGTTGCATCATTCCAGCCAATGCTTCCCGCTTAGCTTCAGTAGGAGCTCGCGGAGCAGGTTCATAAGCTATGATCTTCACTTCAGTATACTAGGCCATGAGCCAGTGCAAAAAAGGTGCTGGTTACCAGCTGAGAAGCTAGGACAGAGTCTCTTGAGAAGCTTTTAGCAATTTGTTTGTCTTTCATTCCTGGAGGTGGAAATCTATAAGCAAGGGGCCATAGGCAATGAAAACATATTGCCTGAAAAATTTCTGTAGCAGCCACATTCTCCTTTCCAGCCATCAATGGGCAGTTATTTAAAACCTTGAGAGCTTATCTTTAGCTCCTGTGTAAAGGCTGGTCAGTGGAGTGCATGTGTGAGCATCTGCGACGATTCCAGTTAGAGACCAGATGCCCAGCTGTTGTAACTGGGAGGCTCAAAGCAGCTCGATGGGTCAACAGCAGCTGAGAATCTCTCTCACAGGGTGCAAATTTCTTCTACAGTTACTTGTTCCTTCAGGAATCTGCCTTTGTGCAAATAGCCGTAAGAAGCCTGTTCCCTGCCCTTCTCGGATGCTTGCTGCCTCCAATCTGAGAAAGCGGAGGCCTTGAGCGGTCCTTCAGGAGATTTAGCTGCCCCAGCTTCTGTGGCAGTCAGCAGGATCTGGGCATTTCAATCTCTTCTAGGATTGAAGGTCTTATATCCCTAGCATTGGAGGTTCATGTTTCAGGACATGGAGAATGAATCTGCACTGTTAGAGTCCACTTAAACTTAGCTGGAGGGCTCAGTGGTCCCAAGGCCTTGGACTGTCTCTTAGCACAGAGAGCTTTTTTACCCACCGTTAACACAGTGTTACCTCCACTGTCTGTATGCTCTGGCACTTACCTGCCTCTTCTTTTTTCTCTTCTATATGTACTTTGCCATGTACATTGACCTTGTTTTTCCGTATTTGTATTTTTTTTAATGGTGTTTACAGGTTCTTTTAAGGAAAAACTAGATACATGAAGGCTTTTAAGAAAGAAATACAAATTTGTTGTTATCAAGTGTAAGTGCTGGGATTTTCAAAGGATCTGGAAGCTAAGTAGGTACCCAAACCCACCGAACATTGGCCCCTAATTCCTTTAGGCCCTTTTGAACATAAAAGTTAAGAAAAAACATCACTATACTCATCTGTCCCTACGTTTTGGTTTAACTTTTGGGTCTTTTAGTTTTGCATAAAAGAGTTTGCACTTTGTTTGTTAAGTAATCTGTAAACATAATATATATTGCAGCTATTTTCATTTTTTTTCACCTGTACTTTGAAATCAATTTGAACGAGTTGGGGAGAAAAAAAAAAGAAAAATGCAAATCCGTTTCAATTCTACGAAACACTCGCGGCTCTTCAGTATTCACTTAAGTCTTCCTTTTTTTTCCTTCACTGACTCATGATGACTTTTTAGTTTTAATTTGTTCTTCAAAAGGAAAAAAAAATCACAAAAAAAGATTTTTGCAGGCTATGTAAGCATGTTTTTTCCTGTGAGAGCTCGTCCGCTTTGTGTCTGTTTAATGAATGTCATATGTAAATGCTTAAAGAAAAAAAAAGTCAATGACTTAATTAATTAATTAACCGCAGTGACTTGAAGCTCTAAAAATAAAAAAAAAAAAAAAGTAGGATTTAATACTAGCTGGATTTAACCCTTGGATTTGTGATTGTGAACCATGAGTGGAGGAGCTGTAAGTGCTAAAGCTGATCATGTGTGTAGACAAAAAGAAGTACTGATATTTGACCATTGTCTCAATGGCAAAAAAAAAAAAAGTCTTGTGTTTTATTCCTTAAGAACTCTGTGTTATATTACCATGGGAACTCCTAATAAAGACAAAATGTTGTTGTTTCACTAGGTTCGTCTGTGTCTCAAGGCAATGTGTGTTCTGTGTAACTGCATACCTTGGCTGGTGCCTTCAGCAGATAAAAATTGACTGGGCTCCGAGACCAGTGCTAGTGTAGGCTGCTGATAATCATGGCTACGACTCAGATACCCAGTAGCAGAGCTGCAGGTGAGGCTCTAGCGAGCGCAAGGAGTGAGCGATGGTCGGCAGCGTGATTTCCGCTGGAGAAGAGGGAGAGCAAGCTTCCTCCTCAAGGCGGTTGTCTAGGGCAGTATCTGGCAAAGCAGAGACGTTTGTCTGAAAACTCCTCGTTCCGCGTTATGTGGTTAAGTAGGGATTGGTGGTGAAAGGTGAGCAAAAGAAGCTAAAATAACTGGCATAGTCTTCAGCTCTCCGATGTGTTGGACCTTCATAAGAGAGATGAGGGGAGGAGAGACAAAGTACAGCCTTAAATAGAAACCACACGCAGATAACAGAGAGCATTCGAGCTGGCT